>NC_067478.1:3099223-3399223 GCF_947179515.1 Apodemus sylvaticus
CACCATTAGGCACAATGTGATTGGCAGAACTGAAATGACTCTCAGCCTTCCTGTGGTCTGAGAAATGTAATGTAACCTCTCCCTTGTGGGAGGGGCAAGTGTTCTATGGCCTTTCCAAAGTTCTTGAGTTAACCCTTTCACACGCAGGGGGAGAAGGAGCCCAGAGGGCTAGCCTGGGGTCCTTACAGGACAGGGAACAAAGTGGGCAGAAGCCTGGGTAAGACTCCAGAGACCCTGGGCTTTCTGAGGACCCCCACACACACCAGTAAACAAGACAGAGCTGAGAATGCAAAAAGCAAGAGGAATTTATTATTCTAACTCAAGGTGGGGTCATCTTGCACCTGAAGAAGTGGTGACACCCGCCCCTAGCCCGTTTGGACAGTCTTCCATACAGTTTGTCCTGTGGAATGTGTTTACTTGCTCCAGACCTTTCTCACCCCCGGGAGGCCGGAGGTCTGTCCATCCTGTGGAATGTTAACTAGCCTTTCCTTTCCTGAAAGGGGGGTCTCTTTAGAGTCACTCCTCTGCAGCCACCTTGGGATGGATGGTTCCTGAACCCCTTAGCTAACGCCCTGCCAGTTCCCAAGCCTCAGATGCTTCACTCCCTTATGTAAACTATCCTAGTATTTGCATGTAGCCAACACACGTCCTGATGTACACACGTGTGATCTCTAAATGGCTCTCTTCACCTGGGGCTGAGGCTGGTTCTGCTGCTACAAAACTGTAGGTTTGTTAGTAAATGGTGGTGAGATCAGGGCCCCAGGACCTCATAATTTGTGTGTGTGTGTGTGTGTGTGTGTGTATGTGTGTATGTGTGTATGTGTGTATGTGTGTATGTGTATGTATGTGTGTTCATGTGTGTATGTGCTGCATTTGTGTCTATGCATTTGCCTGTGTATCTATGTCTGTGTGTGTGTGTGTATCTGTACACATGTGTGTAGAAACTTTTTTCTATTTTAGCAGGTGTGTGCATGTGTGTGTGTGTGAGAAAGAGAGAGCACTCTCTGCCTTCTAGTGCCACCTCCCCTGGCCCCTCAGACAGGTAGGGTTTCACTTTCCTCTTGACAGTGACAGGAACAAGGTGACTTTTAGTCTAGAACTCCACTTTCACCTCATACAAGGGACCTGTCAATACAATGTCAACTTTAATATATCCAAAAGTTGAAAGTTGTTGTTTTTACACAGTAAGTGCACACAACATGCCACAGCATCTGTGTAGGGCTGATGCCAGGTAAACAGCCCTCCCTGCAGGTCCCAGTCCTCGGGCGCTCAGTCCTCACATACAATGGCATGGGCCTGGTGTGTGGCCATCACATCTCCCTGTAGACCTTAGATCATCTCTGGTTTATTTATGACACTTGGTGCAGCTAAAGTACACATTATACCACATTGTTCTGGGAATAATGACAAGAATAAAATAGCCCTGTCCCCATAGTTACTAAAAAAAATAAAATAAAGGCAGGCGTCACAGGAGCCCTGAGAGCGAAGGCAGATGAAAGGAGAGAGGCCAGGCAGGATGTCTGTCTGTCCCAGGGATGCTTCCCAGTGCTCCACTCAAGTGCATTCAATAAGGTGTTTGGCCAATGACAATTCAGGATTCACTTCTTGGGAAACTTTAAGACTCTAGTCTTAACTTAGCAGAGACCCCCTGAGTGGACCACGCGGACACAGGAATTGATGCAAAAAGCAAGAGGGTTTTTATTTAATCCAGCATGCTGGGGCCGCCCTGCACATGGAGACAGAACGACGCACACCATGGTCTGCACGGGCCTTTTATACAGTCCTCAGGGCAGCCGCCATTAGGCCCAATGTGATTGGCAGAACGGTCTTGGAATAACTCTGGGCCTCCCCTAGCTGCTGGGACCTCCCTGTGGTCAGAGGAAAGTAATGTAGCCTCTCCCTCTGGGAGGGACAAGGGTTCCGTGACCTTCCCAAAGTTCCCGAGTTAACCCTTTCAGCAGAAAGCCCAGTGTCCTTCTGAGGAGGGGTCCAGGCTGAGGTGGAAGATGTGGTCACCGCCACACTTGTCAGTGTCTGTGTATCCTGCCCACTTAGCTCCTGCTGTACCTAGCCCCACAGCTGTGGGGCAGCCTGCTCCAGAGCAGGCACAGAGCGCTGTCCATGACAGAGGCAGACACACCACTTTTCTTCTCTGACTTTCCTTAAAAGAGCTGTCTTTTAAGGTGGCTGTATGGCTGGCTATCTCTCTTGTTGAGATATTCCATCTTTAGGAGCCTCTTAAATGGAACTTTCTTATCCAAAATAAGAAATAGCCTGAGGTGAGAGTCTGAGTGACAAAGACCAAGTGTGCCTCTGACCTTCCTGTCCCCCTGCCTGTGGCACCCAGCTCCCTTCACTTCCTTGTACCCCAGACACTGGTTTGGTAACTGTCAGTTTCCTGTGTGTCAGCACGATCGCACTGGGTTCTTCAGCAGAGTAGCGTGGCTTGCTCACAACACAGGCCACGTCCCTAGCTGGTGTCATTAGTGGGTAGGGAGTAGTTAAGGGAACCAAACTTTATCTTAGTGTTTCTTCTATTCCTGAGAAGCACTGAGAAATCCTTGAGTCTCCAGCTTTCCCAATGAGCCAGGCAAGCACAGACAGAACATTTTCTTCTAAAAGGTGATGAGGTAAGGGCTGATTCTGTAGTCACAGGCTGGCCTCAAACTCAAGGCCACCCCCTCCCCATAATCCTTGATCAAGGGGGACCAAAACAGGGGAATCACAAGCTTGTGGTGGGGAGGGTGTGGTGGGAGGGTGTGGTGGCTCTATCCATCTTAGGAGGGTGTGGCTGGCCACACAGTGTTCCATCTTAGCAAACTTGGCCTTCCTGCCACCTCAGCCCTCCTGTCCTCCAGACAGCACCACATGGCTACCCTCCTCCTCACTGAACCTCCATTCCTGCTACTTCACAGACTGAGCTACTCTCCAGTTAATTAAACAGGAAACTTTTAAAAGTATTTATAGTTAACTCTTCCCATCACAAGTCATACTTTCCCATACACTAATCATAGCTCGGATATTCTTGAGGCAAGATGTTTCAGCGACCCATAGACCCAAATGCTATGTGGCGCCCCACAAGTGGCCTTTCTGTGGCCACATTTGAAGGACCCCTGAGTTAGAGGAGTAGAAAGGACAGAAGAGGTGGTCTCTGGCAACACTAGTGTGTGTGTGTACATGTGTGTGTATGCAGCTGTGCGTACAAGTATGTATGCAAGTGTGACTTTGCATGTATGTGTGTGTATGCAGCTGTGAGTACAAGTATGTATGCAAGTGTGACTTTGAATGTATGTGTGTATGCAGCTGTGTGTACAAGTATGTATGCAAGTGTGACTTTGTATGTATGTGTGTGTATACAGCTGTGCGTACAAGTATGTATGCAAGTGTGACTTTGTATGTGTGTGTATAAGCTGTGCGTACAAGTATGTATGCAAGTGTGACTTTGTATGTGTGTGTATGCAGCTGTGCGTACAAGTATGTATGCAAGTGTGACTTTGTATTTATGTGTGTATGCGGCTGTGTGTACAAGTATGTGTGCAAGTGTGACTTTGTATGTATGTGTGTATGCAGCTGTGCGTACAAGTATGTGTGCAAGTGTGACTTTGTATGTGTGTATGCAGCTGTGCGTACAAGTATGTGTGCAAGTGTGACTTTGTATGTGTGTATGCAGCTGTGCATATAAGTATGTGTGCAAGTGTGACTTTGTATGTATGTGTGTGTATGGGTGTGCAAATATGCTCTTGAAAGTTAGTGTAGTGAGCTTTGTTTTGTTTTTCCTTTGTGGTCTAACAGTTGTCTAAGATCATCCTGGAAGCTCCAAATTCCAACTAGAAGGAATGTATGGCATCAGGGTGAGGCACCCTCTCTGCAGCCTCTGCCCTGAATCTTCAAAGCACAGCAATTAGCAAAAACCTGTGTGGCAACTACACCGGGGGTGGGGGGGGACTCAACAGGCCTCCCACTGGCAAGACTGGCCACTGGCTGAGAGGCAGCCTCACCACCTAATCTGTGGAAATCCTAACAATGCTTTCTATGGGTTAAGCCCTCTTCAATTTGCCATCCCTTCTTCCAAACTCCCTATGTCCAGCCCTCTCCCTGTTACCATAGCAACACAGATTTCATGATAAACAACTGGGGAGGAAGACCTCCACCTGCCCTCGAATCTGTCGCAGCATGCTTTCCTTGGTCAGGCTGTCATGGGAACATTATCCTCCTCCCCAGGTCTTGATGCAGCAAATAACACCTGACCATTAAGTATGTGGGTGTGTTATTAATGTCATCAACTGCCTTACGAGGCACTCATGGTGGCCAGTGGTGCAGGACAGCTGGCTGACCCGTCTCCAGTCCTGGGCCTCTGCATCTTTCCGCCCTGTACCAGCACTGCCAGTTTGGATGTTCATGGCTTGTTCTCTGCACCCTTCTTGGACATCCAGAATAGCAACCCTGTTTCAGGTCCCCCCGCAGAAAAGGCAAAATAGCTCACCTAGGGCCGCAGAGGAAACCCCAGGAAAACATTCACCCAAGAAAGTGGAAGACCTCTAGAAGGTGGCGGCACCCTTGGTCACCCTCTCATGAGAGTCTCTGGGCTGCAGAAGGCAGTTCCAGACACCGACGTGGAGGAGCGTTGAGGGCCAGGTGGGTTACACACATCATGAGCTCTGGTTATGCTGAGTGGATGGCTGTCCAGCGGTGCGCCTCTGCTTCCGATCTCCATCTGCGTTCTCAGCCCAAGTCAGCAGTCCTCCGTGCATCTTCACAAAAAGGGATGAGGGGTCGCCATCGCAAACAGAAACAAGTGGGCCCCCAGAGCCCTGGTCCACCCCATGATGCAGAAGTGTCGTGGCCACGTTCACTCTCACAGAGATGACTGCACAGCTGGTGGCATGCGCCTGTCTGGGTAGTGTTTGTCTGTGTGGTCCAGTCCAGTGGCCCTGTGTGAGATATCTATTCAGGGTGTCTTTTTGGCTTATTCTGCCTCTGATAGCATCAGAAATGATGCCTTTGGAGAATGTCTCTTCTTATTGTGTGAAGTAGCCGTCATCCTGTCACATCTGGCTCCCAGTCCATCATCCGGTGCTTGAGGGGAAAGTGTCAGAGACCCAGATGAGAAACCAGAAGCATTTTTAAAAACTGGGTAAGGCTGTCTAAGGATATTAAGGGTTAGTACTAGCTCCTGAAGAAAGAGCATTTCTTTTCAAAGACAGGGTTTTTCTGTGTAGGCTGTCCTGGAACTTACTCTATAGACCAGACTGGCCTTGAACTCATAGATATCTGCCTAGCTTTGCCTCCTGAATGCTGTGTTCATGGTGTATGGATTAAGATTTAAGGATTAAAGGTGTGTGCCACTACACCCAGTCTATGAAGAAAGGATCTTGGAGTACTGTTCTGAATGTCCCTGCAACATTGTCTGCATGAGTAGTTCGTAAGCAGTGTGGTGCAGACCCTGCCTACTGCACAGCTAAAATCTCTGATTCCCACCTCGACTATCCCAGGAAAAACAGGAAGGTGGGTGTGTGGTCCTCTAGTAGGGGCCATGATGAAATCAGGCTGACTCATGTTTGGAGTTGACTCATGCCAAGGCTGATGGCTTTCTGGAGTTTTCCTAAAGTCGTGAGGATGTTTGACAGAACTCGTAGAGCAAACATGAACTGGCCCCAGACCAGTTTTGCAATCACTGATTTCAGAGCATATTAGCTTTGGAAGTATCGGTGTGTGTGTTGGTGTCTGGTTTCTCTTCTGGAAAGGTCTCTGCTTATTGGAGGAACTCACCTCACCCTATAGACTACACAATGCAATGGACTTTCCAGTGGGTTCTAAAGAAAGACTTGGAAACTTTTAAGATCCGACGTCGCAAGATCTTTATGTAACGGTGATTTTGTGTTGGCATAGAGTTAAGTCTTGATTGTTTTATTTTATTTTTTAGCAGTTACTATCTTAGCTTGAAAAGAACTGGGTAAAAAGAAAAGTTACACAGTTAATCCCAGGTGGTACATCCATTACAACTGTGGTATTTCCTTGTTATTTTGAGACAGTGTGCCTATGTAGACCAGGCTAGCCTTGAACTCACAGAGATCCATCTGCCTCTGCTCCCACAGTGCTGGGTTTAAAGGCTTGTGTCTCCACACCTGGCCATTTCCTTCCAATTCTGTATCTGCTCATTCTCTGCTGACATGCATTGATAACTGTTTTCTGAAAGGTGCCAAGACAGAGTGAGGCCTTCTTCATGGGTAGACCAAAAATGCTGAGTTACTGGCAAAGATTCATGAAATCACCCGAAGGGATAAAACAGCATGCAGAGAAGCTAGCCTGAGACAACCTGAGAGGTTAAGTTTGCTGTACAAAGATGCCTGACTATTCTGACTCTCTGTGCAAGTCAGTATGGTAAGACATTTGAGAGTGCATCACAGACTGTAGCCCAGGCTAGCCACCTTGGATTTGAACCAATCTCCTTGCCTTCTCATCCCAAATGCCGAGATTATAGATGTGGCCCACACTCTGGCTCTGGTGTTCTCTGTGAAGAGTGACAGGAAAGGCAAACTGCTGAGAGAGAAAAACATGAGCGCCCAAGGACCCCAGATGGCATGGTGGCACGGTGACACCTTAGTTACACATGTGATGGGAGAGATGTTGGATTTCCCCAAGACCCAAACCTGGGAAACTGGTCTCATTGGCGTTTCACCCTGCAGATGCACCTTGTTACCCTCAACCTTGGAGCCCCTTGGTGCTCACACGCCTGCAGCCCAGCCCAGTTTGTACCCACTTGCCTCAGTTTTCCCCCTCCCACAATGGGCTATATCCCCTTAAAGCCCGAGTCTGTGTCTTTAAACATCTGGGGTTTCAGTAGCCATGGATTATATCCCTAGAATTAAAATTAAACCCCAGATAAAAGATAAAGAAGAGACAAATGATTCCAACTGCCTGAAACTGGATTCCTGACTCCCCAGATTGAGTAAACTGAAAACTCTGGGAGGGGCGTCTCTGTATAGCCAAAGTGTGTCCCCAGAACCTCTCTTCGATTGACCTGCGGACGAGCGCGGCACCTTGGAGGCTCTCAAGGTCTTGCTAGGTGAAGGAAGTCAGTCACCGAAGGTGGCATAGGACATGGCTCTCTGTGTGGTGCTCCCAAAACCACACAACCACAGGGACAGAGAAGAGGCCAGGGCTTGTCAATGTCTGGGGAAAGGAGCTGCCCGAGGAACTGGTCTCAGGAATGAAGATCGGAACCCTGGCTGTGGTAGTGAAGGAGGGATTGCCATGTTAAAACTCATGGACGTTTTGAACACAGGAAAAAGTTAGTTTTGTTGTAAGCTAATTTAAAACAATAACAACTTTCCAAAAAAAAAAAAAAAAGGAGGTGAAATGATCCAAGGAAGATTACACATCTGAAGCCACATGAGAACAGACTGTGGTTTTCCGGTCGACAAGCAGATGTCCACCCCATGCTGCTGGGCTCACTCTCCTGGCCGAGTCCCAGGAGCTGCCTCAGCATCACCTCCGCCCAGGGCCTCATTTCCTCCCCCAGGAAACTGTCCAGTAAGGGACTGTCCAGTCTGTGTGAGTGCACTCGATGCCTTTCTCAGTGCTGTGACCAATACCCACTGGGAACAATGTAAGAACATGGACTTGTGGTTTGAGGGAATAGTTCATCACAGCGAGGAAGTCACAGCACTGTTCATGATGGTAGAAATGTGTGGCTGGGGCTCTTCATATCTCAGTGGGTCAAGAGAAGGGGGATATTCCTGTTCCCCTAGCTTCCTCATTTTCCCCTTCTTATTCAACCTTCAACTCCAACCCATGGGATGGTCCTCCCACATTCAGGACGATCCTCCCTCATTCATTCCGGATGGCTCTTCCCTCATCATTAAGCCGCTGTGGGAAGGTCAGCAGAGACACACCTTTGGATGTCACTACCCAGGGTGTCTGAATCCAGTCAAGCAGATAGTTGAAATTAACAGTCTCAAACAAATCCTGAATCAGGAAGCCCTGCAAATATTAAAATTGGGCTTACATTTATGCCTTTTATGAGATGCAGCCTCCACCCAAGAGATCTCATTTTGCCCAGTGCCCCCACATAGCATCAACCCCTCTTCTGTATCTCTCCTATGTCGTTTGATCTGAAATGGCCCCTAAAGGCCCAGGTGCTAGGGGTATGGTCCCTGGTGTTGCTATTGAGATGATTCGCTCCTTTGAGCCCTGGGGCTTTGGGGCAGTCCAGCTCAAGCCCCTCCTGTCTCTGCACGTCCCTCTGTGATTGGCCATTAGTTCTGCCCCAGCCTGAACCAGGAGCCAAATCAACCCTTCCCCTCCATGGCTGATCACCTCTGGCATTTGTTGTAGCTGACTGACACGGCCCTGTCCCCGCCTCTCTTCTCATCTCATATCCACGCCTTCCCCTGTTCTCACCTCTTGCCCTCTGTCTCAGTTGCCAGCATCCCTCTGAAAACGCACTATTCTGGTATGCGTGGGCTCTCTGTGATGTTCTACTACAGAGCACAGAGTCGCCCTTCCGTGGGCCTGCCCGGGTTTCCTGTTGACAGTCACACCCCACCTCTATCCCTCCAGACTCCAAGCTTTTAGATCCTGTAGTCACACATGCTGTGCAGTGCCCTGTCTTCCCCATGTTCCTGGGAGTGGAGGGAAGCTGGCTCTTCACCCTCCCTGTGGAGTGCTCCAGCCCTCCTCTTCCCTGTGTCTTGCTAGGGTTGGCCAGCCCAGTCCGCAGCGCCCCACACCCCTGGGGTTCTGGTGTCAGTGTGCCTTGCTCGCCCAGCTTCAAGCTCAGGCATGCTGAGCCTTCACTCAAGTTGACTTCACAAAAGACGTGAAGAAGGGAGATGCTCAGATTTCAGCGTGCCCCTCAGCTCTGACTCACGGGACAGCCTGTCCCCCCAGGACAGGAGAGAAGAGCCCCATGCGCATTAAGCTTGGCTCTGGCCCCTTTCTGAAAACTCCTCTTAGCGACTGCTCTTTATGCTCCATGGCTAATTGCATGCCTTGGTGCTCACGGAGGCAGGATGGCGCCACATAAACACACGTTATCACAGTAATTAGCACCGCCAGGATTTGAGCAGGCTGGCAACCCTAGGCAGCCTCTGGCTCAGACTGGGTGTGTATTGTGATGCAACCACCACACATCTGGATTCCAATTTCCATAATGGCTGTACTTGAAAGTGATGGTGGTGGGGCCTGGTCTAGAGTGCAAAGGTGTTAATTACACTAATGGGGATCCTAAGGCCTCTTCTGTCAGTGGTGGAGGGGGTGTAGCTTCTGCAGACCACAGAGGAGCAGAACCATCCTAGGGAGAAGGAGGACACAGGGTGTGGGAATTCTGTCAAGGACAGTGGGGGATGGTATCCTGAGTAGCCGCGGGCCTCCTGTGTGACTCAGATGTATTTGGGACAGTGAGGTAAACCTAACAGGACAGCATTTGCTACAATTTGCTCTTGGACAAAGTGCCCTGGGGACTTCCTCCAGCAGGGCATTTCCCAGGATGCTACTGAGCGAGAAAGTAGAAGCTGCCGCGACTGACCTTGTCTTCTCCGCACAGGAACCTCCTCGCTGTCCTCCCAAGCTTCTTCTCCCTTTTCCTTTTATTATCCTCTGTTCATCTCCCCAAAGGAAATAAAACCGAATCCCTTAAAGCTAAGACCCTGCGCCATTCCCCTCAGTGAAAACCTGAAGTGGCCGGCAGGCACCCAGCACCTATTCCAGTGTTAGCTTACAGTGTCTCTCCTGGTCCACCTGTTAGAGCTCTCAGGAGGCGGGAAGGGGGCTTGCCTGCTCTTACTGAGTGCTGTCTGACTGTGGTATTCCTGTCTTCTGGGCCTTTTACCATGTCTACCCTCAACCCAAAACATATGCTCTCCCTGAGGCCTTTCCGAATAGCCTTGAAATAAACCGTCCATCTACCAGGCCAGGCTTCCTTTGCCTGGGATGCATCTCCATTGTATCCCGCCAGCTGCCGCGGCCTTGAGACAGACGCTACCCAGTATCTTTCCTTCACTCTTAACAGAGAGGGTAGTGTGGTGACGTTACCCTACCAAGAGTGTAAACATCCTTCTGGGAGTTTGCCAACCAGTGTGGACCGGTGAAGTGGAGAGCTGGGGACTGTCGTGCAGACTGCTCCATCAGCACTCCTAACTCACGCTTTAGTTAATAATGAATTGACCGCAAATGTGTATTCAGGAATCAGATACGAAGAGTTGTCCGTATTGATTTGTGAGACATGATGGTGTGCTCAAAACCAGAATGCTGGGTCTGCTGCCTGCAGAGAGAGCTGTGCAGTGCGTCTCTCAGGGAGCCTAAGCTGCAGACACCTCCCTCACTTACAGCCCTCATGCTGAAGCCTGAAGTGGCAGCTAGTGGGGGCAGCAGCACCGTCACCCTGCGCAATGACTCTTCCCAGAAGATGATAAAGGCTGTGTGCACTGTTACATGTGTGTAAATGGTTATGCGTATGTATAAGTTAATTTATAAATATACATGAATACATATGCATAGAATTCATTCATACTGCAGGTGTTTTGTTTATAAGAATAAAAACTTTTCTTCGGGACCAAGAACGTTTCGCCTGCGATTTCCATGTCTGGATTTCATTTGTTAGAGGCACAGGATCATGTAGAGACTGGCTTCAAACTCCCTTTGTAGCCTAGGAAGGCCTTGAGTTCCTGATCCTCCTGCCTCGCAGCTCCTGAGCGCTGGGATTGCAGGTATGTTCAGCCACACGTGGCTTATGCAGCGTGGCATGGGGTCAAATCCAGGGCTTCATGTGCACTAGGCCAGCACCGATCCAGCTGCAATGTTGGTGTATCCGGAAACTGTTTCCAACCAGGACAGTGACACGTACTGAGCACTGGATTCAAAAATCTGTGTAATTTGCACTACAGCATGAAATCCTCTTTCATTTTCAGTTTAAAAAATGCCTCTGTTTTTATTACTGTGTCTGCACACATATGTGCGCATGTGCGCACATTCGATGGCACACATGCAGATGTCACAGGTGTTCTTCCTCCTACCATGGGCTCGAGGGAGGCAGGCAGGTTGTCAGAGTCGCACAGCTTGCACCTTTACCCGATGAGCCCCCATTTCAGTTTAAATTAGAGTTTAGCTTGCCTTTGAAGAACTTACATTTGGGCACTGAGGGGTTTCTTCTCCTGTTCGCTTACCCGTGGCTCTCATTGGTTCCCCAGGCTTCCCGTGACATTCCCCCGCCTCAAGGTTACTTTGGGGCCTTGTTTTCTGAGTGACCAGATTAGCATCATCCTTAGCTGGGAATTCCGGGGGAATGGCCTCATCCCTCCCTTCTTATTGTTTCTGGACCTGAATGTATGAGGTCAAGCTGGGGTGCTGTGTAGGGATCCCAGAGCTGTTCTCTCAGGTGGAACAGGCCTCTTTGCCCCAGCCCAAGGGCTCTGCTGTTGTACGTGATGCTGTGGGAATGGGTATTTTGGAGACGCTGCCAGGCACCCAGGGTCTCAGAGGTAATAACACTTTTCTGAGGAGACATTTGAGGGAGTGCATCACTCCCCCTCAACTGATGACAGATACTGGGTGGAAGCAAGAAAGCTCAGTGAGATTCTCCCAGAGACCACAGTGCACACAACACACCTGTGTGAAATGGAGGGGGAGAAAACCACTCTTCGGCAGAGGCACAGAGAGCAGCCACCTCCTGAGGAGGAGCTGAGTCGGCCCTGCTCTGTCTGCTGCTCCCTGATCGGTCCATCTCCCTTTACCTGCAGAGGTCTTCGGTCCTTGTTTTAGGACTTGGCTGCTGCTTTTTACTGACCTTTCCTTCCCCTCTCTGTCAAAACAGGGCTCAGACCCTTTCTGCAGCTCTGAGGAGTGGGCCTGCAGACCCTGTGCAGCATCTCAGCCTTTGTGCACAGAGCAGACACTCCATAGTTGCACTGAATTTGGAAAAGCCCAAATTCAAGGAAGCAGGTGTTCAGTAGTCCTGGGGGGAACTCAGTCCCCTTACTCGGCAGACAGTTGACTAATGGCCTCCGCTGGGGTGTTCTCCTCAAGGCCTGCGTCTTTTCTGTCCCTTGTATACTCTTGAGTTCAGCAGAGTCCCAAAGCCTTCTTGTTGAATTAAAGGGAGAGGAAGGACTGGTAGTTGGAGCTAAGGTCCCAGCTGCAGCCGCCGCCTGTGGGAAGCCTGTGCCGGGCTCACACCGCAATGACAGCCATTCCTCAGAGCAAACCCGTGCCAATGCTGCCGGATCCAGGGACAAGCTCTGCCGACTCCCCGTCCTGTGAACCCAGAGGATTCCACTACACTGCTCACCCAGGAACCATTTCAAAACTATGCCTTCTACTTCTCTCTCTCCGTCCTAAAGTCTCTCAGTTCCACGGTTCTTTCAAATCGTGGTAATTGCGAGGCCACTTGCTATTGGCTAGCCCTTTCTGTAACCTCTTCCCACCTCCTCTACCCTTGACCCCAGGTATAGACACCCTGCCTGTGGGAGTGGCACTGGCATGCGGAAGGGACTGGGAGGAACCAGAGACTGTTCAGATGTGTTTACAGCCAGTCGTAGCTGCTGAGTACACGCTGCAGTACCACACACCATGGCCGTGTTATAGAATACGGCCGTGTATAATATAGGGCAGCCGGGTCGTGCTGAGACCACTGGTATATAGTCAGAAATATGCATTTAATTAGAAGATGCTCTTTTGCCTTGAGCTGCAGGTAAGTTTCTCTCTTTAGAGAGACAAACCTTGCTCTTGTGTCTTGCAGTTCGGCTGTTCCCCTAGAGGTGGGGTTTAAGGTTCTCTCCAAGACCACTTCCCATGCTAATGTAGTTAATGTATGTTGTCTCCTCCTTGATGCTCACAGGCTCAAGTGTGTAAACGTGGATCTATACATATTACAATGTGAGTGGAGTTTAAAAAGATACGCTTGCAGCAGTCATACATGTGTTCTTGTGCAGAATCAAGAGGGGGAGGGTGCAGCTTTTACATACATTCTGTTTGTACTTTAACTTGTTGACACTTTGTCTTTTTTAACTTTGTTCTAACCAAGCACCGCACTTTGGCACTCTGCCCCTGTTGGCACTCTGCTATGTGCCTAAGCCATCTCTGTGTCTAGAACAGAAATCCATGCGCAGACTTGTTCCTGTCATTGTTTTGCTGAGGACTTCCACCAGGTTAAGTTCTCTCCCGTGGCTCCAGAGGGTCTTAGGCCCATCACCAGTGGGGTGAGATCAGTCTGAAGACTTGTCCCAGGGCAGCCTGAACCTTACTCCAAGGAGGGGTCTCCATGGTCACTTCAGGAGGGTATTCCCAGCTGAGGACACGTGTCCAGGGTCAGTGAGGGAGCGAGACTTGTTCTCCATGCCCAGCCTAGGCTCTGGACAAGGCAAGGCCATGGTTCCTCCGTTTCATAGATCCTGGAGAATGCGATGCAAGTGGCTCAGGCTCCGGGGGCTCCGGTTGCTCTGTGGGGGAGGTGTTAGAGCCGGGGCCACGGTGACACACACCTGCCTGCAGTCATGGCACCTGGGAGGTGCAGGCGAAGGAATTGTGAGTCCAAAACTAGCCTGGCTGTGTAGTGAGACAGCATCTCTGGAAATAAACGAAAGTGTGAGCTAACAGTTGACAGCAGCATGAGCGGCCATGTTCTCTAGGTATTTCACATCCCCAAGTATTTCTGTAGGGAACCACAGGGCTCCCTAGATGATGTCACAATGATGGCTCCCTCAGTGAGGGCTCAGGAGCCAAATACATGCCTCAAGTATGTTCCTTTAATCTTTCTGAGAAATCTGCCCGCCCCACCCCCATGTGTGCGTATATGTGCACATGTGCATTTGCTGGCATGTGGGTATGTGTCCAGAGGCCTGAGCCCTCTCTATCATTCTTGTCTTATTCTATGGACACAGGTCTCTTGCTGAGCCCAGAACTAGACTGGTGGCCAGCAAGCCCCAGTGATATTCCTGTCCCTTCCCCACAGTTCTGGGTCACAGGTGTGTGGCTGCACCCAGGTGAGGTGGGCTGGGTTGGTGGTGGTGGTGGTGGTGGTTGTTAGTTTTTCTTTATTTTTGAGAATTCCTTACACATGTACACTGACATATGAATCTGGAGCCAGTCCAGGCTATGAGAGACCCTGTCTCTGTAGCATAGACAGTTCATGCGGTTCCTGTAAGACTTGACATGATACATGACATCTAGGAAGGTGGCAGAGAAGAGCCAAGAGGTCAGATGTTAGTAAATGAATGTGGCAGCATAGCGGCCCTCACCCCGCCAGACAGAGACAGTAAGTAAGACAGTAAGTAAGAGACTAAGTAAGACACCACTTAGGTGTAAAGCTAGCAGGACCGCAGGCCCAGGTCTGTCTGACTCTCACTCGTCTGTGGTGGCACACCTCCAGAGGAGGTGCGCGGGCAGCCTGGGAGAAGACGGCAGCCTTCAAGCGCACTCCACAGTTGCTTTCTGGTAACTCTATGCTGGCTTCAGCTCCAGCCTTCATTTCCATGGACCTGTCGCTGTCACTCAGAACCTTTCAGGTTTCTTCCTCAGAATCCACCCTGGTGTATGTAACTCGATACTGCCACCACTACAGCACGGCCCTGTCAAATCTGGATCAGCGTCCCTTGAACACTGGGCATGAGTCTTCTCCAGGTAGTGGGAGCAACATGGTCGGATCTCAGCATTGAAAGCACAGCTCGCTTACTCGGCCAGCCGCGCTGGGCTGCCCAGCGCCCCAGCTGCTCACTGGAGCTGACCTCAGGAAGTGCTGATCACCTCCTCCTGTCTCTCAGGAGTGACCCCTGTGGCTGGCTCCCATCCCCAGGATTTCCCTTGGCCATAGGCCCTAGATATCCACCCTGTACACCCAGACACACATAGTGCTTGGCGTAGTATTTTAAGTCCGGAGACGCTCTGTGGCCAAACACAAAACTTCACTGTGACATTTCTTCTAAAAATCCAGATAAGACTCCTACTGAATTAAAAGCCAAAACCAGCTCCCTGTTTTTATTTAAAGATAGAGTTCTAAAAGGCTAATTTGAGAGCTTGGTTCAAAGCAATAGGACAATGAGGTGTGGAAGACAGGCTTAGGAAGAGAAATGTAAGCCATTTATACCAGAGAAAAGGGCCTACCTGTTACCATCCGTCATGAAACACCACGGGAGGGAAGCACTTAAAAAGTCATTTTCTCTGTGTGTATCTTTTCTCCCCTACGCTTACCCCCTTAGGGTTTTCTCAAGAGAAGAGTATTGAAAAGTTAAGAGTCATGCCTGCCTTTTAACCCATTAATAATTCACCTTCCTCCCGGCACAACAGCTGGGCCCATTAGTTGTAAGGTCAATACAGCGCCATTGGCAGCAGGAGGAGATTGGTGAGCTAACTGACACTGGACACACAGGGCCGGGGCCCTTGGCTGCAGCCGCACCAGCCCAGGAGCCAACCCACAGCCTGCTCATCATCTGCACTGCTGTAAATAAGCCCTGAACCTGAACATCTCCATGTGTGCTTCATTTACTTGGGCACACACTAGTAATTGGGTCACTGGACAGTTTGGAAACTAGCCTGACCATTGCTAGGCAAGGGCCCAGCCTCTAAGGTGTCTTCCCTAAGCCCTGACAACCAGACAGGTTCTCTGTGCTGTAAGAATGGCCCCCTAAGCCATTTCTTTAGTTCTTGAGGGTAAGGAGCCTGGGCTATGGTTTTGTCTTGTCTGTAGAGCCTTCTCTGTCTTCAGCCTTAGACTGTTGCAAGGGATGGAAATCCTCTGGGGTTTATAAACCTTCTTTTTAAAAATAAGGTCTCGGGGGCTGCGTATCTCATACTGGCCCTGAACTCATAGGTGACTCTTTCCGCCTCAGACATTACAGGCATAAACTCCCACTCCTGGTTTGCGGTTTTTGTTCTCAGAAGCTGCCCCTTCCCCTGCACAAAATCTGAGTGTTTGAGCTCAGGAATGGTGGGAAGACACCACAGACCATCTGGAGTGCCATCCTCACCTGAGAGGGTGTGAGATGGAGGTGGGGAGCTCTGGCCTTGCTAGTTTGTCTCATCCATAATGCACCCATGAGTGAACAGGGCGAGGGTCATCAGAGCCACGCCCCCATCCCAGCATAGGCTGGGTGAAGGAAGGCGCTCCAGCCACTTGTCTGAACTTGGTCTGCAATGCATTTCTTCTTCCTGTTGTGAGGAATCTTGGGGAGCCGTGAGCATCTCCCAGCTCTGTATCTTGCAGCTCCCAATTTCAATCCCAGTCACTCTTCTCGGCTGGTCCTCCCACAGTTGAGGCTGACGCACAGGTGCATTCCCTGGCCCCTGAGTAACCCTGCCTTAAGGCCTGGAGCATCAGAAGGAAACCGCCATGTAGAAAGAATGTGCAGCTGGGCTCCTCAAGCTATGCAGGTCTCCACCAAGGAAGTCCCTCATCTCAGAGGACCTTGCAGACAGGCATGCAGGAACCCACGTCCACTGTGCATAATTGACAGTTAGCTGTCTGTATTTTACTGTCTGGAGACAGACAGAGGAACCAAGCTGACTGGGTCCTTGGGGAGGTTCGCCTGTTATTCCTGGCATGCCTGTGCAGATGTCATGTGTGTGGCTGCAACCACAAGACCCTAATTTGAATGAACACCACTTCTCTTGTTTCTCTGGAAAGTGGAATTAGCACTCCAGCACAGGCTGGAAACACTAAATTGTTAATATCCTCCCTGGAGTTTTACCTCTCACACTGACTCTTTCAATGATTTAATCTTAATTTAGGCAGACTACAATATCCCTGATCAGCTCATGAGCTGGAAGCTCTTTAGATGTTGTTAAAAATAAGGCAGACTCTTGAGCTCTGAGAAATTCATCAAAATCATTGAAGAGCCAAGCTTACTAACAGCAAAGCTGTACTTTTTTAAATAATGACTTAAAAATAAGACTCGCTGTCTTGTATTTGGACATTTGGCACCTTGTCCCGTTTGAATATGATACTGATTGTGTTCTGACATAAATGCATAGTTGTATCTTCTAGTCTCTAGTTGTGGGCTCTTTCAGCATATTCTGTGTTTATGAAAAGTTCACTGACTCTTTAAATATTAAAAGAAAATTCCCCTCTGTCTGCATTGAATTAGTTAGGCATAGCTTATTGAGGTGTTTTGTTTTTTTAATATTTAGGCTTGTTTATTTAAAATTTGACGTTTGCAGATCCACAGGCAGATGCTCGCTAACAAGGACACAAAATGATTCCATTTTCCCAAATTCCCCAGCAGATGCTCAGTCTAAGTTCTTGACTGGAATCAAAACTTTGCATCACCTTCTTTCAT
Source organism: Apodemus sylvaticus (assembly GCF_947179515.1). NCBI lineage: Eukaryota > Metazoa > Chordata > Mammalia > Rodentia > Muridae > Apodemus > Apodemus sylvaticus. Next base: position 3,116,491 of record NC_067478.1, read on the forward strand.
TTAAAGATCAGGTGATCGCTTTCATCCACACTGCAGCTCAGAGTCTGAACTCCTAGAAGAACAGTCGGGGAGAAAAGAAATGAGCGCCGAAACCCAACACTACTCTAACATTCACTTACTTTGCAAGTAGCTACTTCAGTGGGTCATCACAACACACTAACCTTATTTAAAAAAAAAATCCACCAAGCAGGCATTTTCTGTCCTGGTTAGCTGTAATTGTCAACTTGATTCAGCTAGAGTTCCCCAAGAAGGGTCTGATTGAGGGATTGCCCAGATCAAGCTAGCCTGTGGGTATGTCTGTGGGGTTTGTTTTTAATATTAACTAATGCAAGAGGGTCCAGCCCACTGTGGGCAGCAGCATCTCCTGGGCTGTATAAGGAAGCTAACCAAGCGCGGGCTTGAGAGGGAGCCGGCCAATCAGCCAGTCAGTTCCTCCATGGTCTCTGCTCCAAGCTCCTTAGTGAGTTCCGGCCCTGACTCCCCTCCATGATGGACCATGACCTAGAAGTGTAAGGCAGACAGACCCCTTTATCCCCTAAGTTGTCTTTGGCAGGGTGGGTTTTTGTATTGGTTTGGTTTGGTTTTTATCACACCAACAGAGGCAAACTCAAACAGATGTCTTCTGAGGGGCTGGGCCAGTGGTCGTGACCTGCCTTGGTTTGTGCTTGTCCTGAAAGGTCCTTATCCCTCCATCTGTTTTTGAAGATAGTTTGCTAAGCACAGAAATCTTGGTAACCATTTATTTTCAAGGCTTGAGATGCATCCTTCCACACTTTGCTTGCTCTTAGGGATTGACTGCTATCCTGCCATTTCTGACCATTAGGTGAGTTGAGACTTTCCTCTTACAATGTTGGGCATTGTTTCTTGGCTTTATGCTGGGAAAAGCAGCTCTCTCATCATGTCTGTTGAAATTCTAGATGCCTCTTGAGGTTAAGTGTCTGACTTCCTCTCAATCTGGGGAACTGTGCTCAGAATTTCACTAGATACATTTTACGCACCTTGAATGGTTCTAAGCCCTTCCTCTGCCCCAGGGATTCTGCAGGTTCTCTGGACTGTATCCCGGAGTTACGGGGCATTGTGGCTGTGCCCACATATTTTCTTGTTGGTGTTCAAGTGCAAAGCTTCACCACCTTGGCCTCCACCCCTCCGGTGCTTCTCCTGGGTGCGTGGCTATGCCGTCCTCCGTAACTTTTATCTGATTGACTGAAGTTTTCATTTCCAATTGTGGTGTTTGATATTCAGAAATCCGTTCCCTTGCTGAATTCCCTGGGTTCCGTTGTTTTTCTCAGCTTGCTGACTTTCTGTGAGGTGGGGGCCTGTCCTCAGTTTGTCTGTGGCCAGAGGTCTCAAACAAATCACAGAAATGTTTGGAAATCAAGAGGACAAATGTATTTGAGAAACTTAAACTAAGTTTTAGTGCAGTGACCGGGGCCAGTTCTGCAGAATTCAACACAGTGGACATAATTTGAACGAACTGACTTCTTTTTCTTGGGCGGGCCTTGTCCTGGTTATATCGGAACCTCGCAGCACCAGTGGTGGCACATCTGGCAAGGTGCATTGCATGGTGGTCCCCTCCTGCCTTGAGTTCATGGTGATGCTTTCTCCTATTTCTTTGTGTCGACTGGGTTTTTAAGTAAAGACGCTTTGATTGCCTCACTTAAGTACTTAGTGTCTTACCAGAGAAGCAGCCATAAGCCACTCACTCCACAGCGTTGATGCTGTCCTACTATCTGGTTGAAATTTAAATAAATCAGGATGGTGTGAAATCTTTTCAGCTTCCTACACAGTTCAAGTGCTATCTACTCATGGCATGCAACTTAGAGCTAACTAGAGGGTCCATGGGCTCTAGAAACATTCTGGCCACTCCTCTTATGTCATTGTCCCCAAATGCACATTTCCCCCTAATCTTTTTTCATTTAAAATGAAAGAACTACAATGCCGTTTGGTTACATTAGCCAAACGTTCTCCCCACAGGCAGACCCACCCTCAGCATGCCGACTGCATCCCATCTGGGCTCTGCCCTCACTCATGAAGGCAGCAGGCAGCACGCATGGCCCTCAGGAAATAGATGACCCAGAAATCAGACCTTTTCTTGTTGTCATGAAATGTAAGTCTCCCCAACCCTTTGAGCCCGGTCCTCCTCTGTCCAGGACTATGAAGTCTTGGGTGAGTCCAAGTCTGAGGAACTCAGCTGGACAGACAGCCATGTTTGACATTTGCCATCTGGACTTAACCTCTTGCCCCTGTGGCTTCAGGGCCCAGCTGCTATAACTCAGACAGCTTATTAACTCAAAGCATGAGACACGGTTGAGCTTTAGTTATCATGAATAAAGGAAAATGGTCCCTTATCAACTGAAAGGCTTGACTTGATCTCAGCTACAAATCCTGTCTTCAGTGCTCTTCTTGGTGAATCTATCAGTGCATTCACACATTACTGTGTGTGTGTCCCCATGTGCATGTGTATGCATTCTGTGTGTGCGTCCCCATGTGTGTGTGTGTGCATTGTGTGTGTGTATGTGTGTGCGTGTGTGTGTCCCTGTATGCATGTGTGTGCATTGTGTGTGTGTCCCCATGTGCATGTGTATACATTCTGTGTATGTGTCCCCATGTGCATGTGTGTGCATTCTGTGTGTGCATGTCCCCATGTGTGTGTGTGTGCACACGCATGTGCATGGAGGTCAGAGGACAACCTCATGTTCTTATCTTCCACTGTGTCTGCCACAAACTAGCTGGCCTGAAAGTTTCTAGGGATCCTCCTACCTGCACCTCCTTTCTCACCATAGGGACTCTGGGATTAGAGACACGCCATGTCACCACACCCAGCTTTTACACTGGCTCTGGGGATCCAAACTCAGGTCCTCATCTTGTTCAGTAAGCTCCTTAGCTCCTGAGATGTCTCCCCAGTCCTGTCTGTCCGAGCGTTTGTATAGGGACCTCTTGTGCGTCTCGGGATGCTGGGGCCTCACCAAGCTGTGCAGTGACTGAATGCCTAGTACCAGGCCACAGATGAAGGGTCACTCAGGTGTGGCCATTTGCATACAAACACTGGTAAGGGATTTGGTAGAGACCTGTGAAGAGTATTTGCTGCCGAGTGCTGCTCTCCCTCAGGTGGTTACATAGGCCCTTGGCCTAAGTACATGTTAAGCTGTAAGCTACAGACAGGGGTTAATGTCTGCAGCCATGAGAGACCATTCTTTCAAAGCTCAATGGAAAAACAAAACCATGAGTCTCTCCCACTTATAGGTGTGTGAATGTTCTAGAAGGCCAGAGCATCATTCACTCACGTTGCCAGGACGCTCCCCGTGCTTGTGTTCCTCTGCCGTGTGAGCATGCATTAGCACAGAGATAGCTTCACCACCCTCCGCCATGCGCTGTGAGGCTGTGCTGACACTGGTGCAAATCAGGCAGGACACACCGCAGGCTAAGGGGAGACAAGGCAGAGATCTCAGAGATGCTTCTGTGATCCTGTCCTGTGGAACTTGAGACAAGCTCAGGTCCCCAACCTTCTCTCTGACCAGCCAGGGCTCTGGAAAAGCTGTGAGTTACAAGTGGCTGAGGGTCCTGCTGTGTGAAGAGGCTGAGGACAGGATACCTTCCTCCCCTGCCTTGCCAGGACAATGTTCTAGAGCTGTCTTGGGATGCTCACATGGTGGGATCCACCTCAAACTCAAGTAGCCAAGGCATGCCCTCTGTTCTGCCTTCAAAGTTCACAGTAGGAAGGAGCCGCAGGCAGGCCCACCTGAGTGGCCACCCAGGCTTCTGAAGGGGTCCAAAGCCAGGCTGCTCTCACACACTCCACAAGGAAGGAGAAAATGATCCCCTGCAAGGCAGAGGCATGTAGCAGGCTAGCCCTCTCAGGCCACCTGTACAGAAGGCACAGTGGCCTTTGCAAAGCAGTGTCGCCTCTGCACATGGGCTCTCCCCAGCACATGCACCCTCTTGTCCTCTCTTGTCTTCTGTGGTCACTCCCTCCCGCCTCTCTCCAACCTCGCTCAGCTCACCCCACCCACTGCTTCATCTATCAGTTCTGTTTATTCTTAGTCTAGAGTTTCCTCACCTAAGGCTGGGTGGTCTAGCCTTGTCTCCTGTACCACCCTCTGGGAGCCTTAGCTGCTTCCTCTTGTCCTGAGTCATCTGAGAACCCCTCTGGAATCACATATGCGCATGTTCAGGCACATGCTTGAAAACACAGTCACACACACACACACATGCACACACAGTCTCACACACACAGTCAGTCAAACACATGGTCTCTCACACATATATAACACAATCATACACTCACACACACATACACATACAATCATATACTCATACACATAGACACCTAATCACACACAACAGTCACAGACACATATGCAGGCACACAAGCATTCACTAGCACTTATAGCCAGCAACCTCCTGCCTGACCCCCAAGTGGTAGGCAGAGTTTTCCTGCAGAGGATAGAGATCCTTTCCTCTCAGCTTCTGCAAGGAAGCTCAGCTCCATTTTCCCAGGTCTGGGGTCTGTGCTCTGAGGGTCCACCAGGCTGATGCTACCCGCCACCCTTGGGACAGGCACCCTGGCTGGGAGCTCCTGCAGCTCCAGTCCCCAGACTGCTGTCTGCCCCCCTCGAGGCTCCTTTCTTTCACACTAAGTCATGCGGATCCTCTTCTGTTTTTACTAGAGTCTATTTTTAGATCCATTTTATATTCACAGCAACATTAAAGGGAAAGTGCTAAGATTTCTCAGAGCACCCACGCTCACCCGTGTGTAGCCTCCCACTCTGGAAGAACAGCACCGCCTTCTCAGCCACTGCTGGAGTCCAGGCATCCAGCTGTGAAGGTCTTGGAGACTTCCTCCTGCAATTATCCAAGAGTCCCTGGGCCTGGAGGGACTCTCAGTTATCCACAGCTGATAAACCTAACACCATACTGTTCGCAATTCACACTGGGGTTCACACTTAGTGTGGGGGTCATGTAGGTTTGGACAGATGCGCAATTGTGCAGTGTCACACAGAAATCGGTGTAGCACGGAGTATCACACTGTCCCAGACATGTGCCAGGCTGTCTCTTTCTCGTCCCACAGACCCAAGCAGCCAGTGATCGTTTTTTTTTACTGCCTCGCATGCATGCACTTCCTCTTTCTCTACAGTGGCAGAGTTAGCATTGAAAGTGTTCCGGGTTGGTTCTGATCACTCATAGCGTTGCAACGACACTTCCCTTGTGCCCTGCCACCGTTTGGCAACTCAACCCTGTCATCACAGAACAATATTCCACCCTCTGGATGCCTCTGGCTTCAAGACTGTGCTGGGTTTGGTTGCTTCTAATTCTCAGCAATTTCCTGTAAGCACCTTGAGGAGGCTTCTGTGCAAACATACGTTTCCGCTCTTCTGGGTGATTACCCAGGACCGTGGTCCCTGGAGCACATGGGGAAGCACTGGCGGGGTCTAAGAACCTTCAGAAGAGGGTACTCATTTCTGCAGCAGCAGCAGCAGCGGGAACCACAGTTCCTGATGCCCCACACCCTAGTCCGTATTGATGACATCAGCCCCTTAGAGCCCCACCACCCCAGAGTGGATGCAGCAGCTCCTCAGAGCCAAAGCAATTGCAGTTAAGGTCTCAGCAAGTTATTTTGCAGTTGCTGACAGACTCATCATAAACCATTTGGAGAGGCACTAGAACCCGAGTAGCTAGCTGAGAAATCAGCCTGTGCGTGCTGGCTCCCAGCCCTTGACTTTATAGCTAGGTTGAAGCGACTCACCCTCTGTCTTGTTTTCCTCCCTGTGAAGGGCACACCCTCCTGAACATGTCTGCACCAGGATTGTGGGTGCACATGTAAGGTCCCAGACACAGCAAGCCAGCAGGAGGCAGCTACCCTCATCTTACACAGTCACATCTTAGCAACCCAGAGGAGCTCAGCAAGCTGAGGAGGCAGCAGGTGCTGTAAAGAAGAGAGTCCCAGGCCACGCCCCAGTAACCTCAGCTTCCTCCCTCCTGAGATTCCTCTGTGCCAGCCAGTCAGTGCTGAGTTGTGAGTCGTCTTCCCACCACACCCCCCCACACTCCCCACACCCCCGCAGTGAGAAGTTAGGTGTAAATGCCCCCAGGATTTCCCCCTGTGGCATCGGAGAGCGGGCAGGGTGCCAGAGGGGACTCTAGCTCTCACCATAGAACACGGCCTCCACCTTTGCAGCAGAAGATGTCTGTGTTCTGGCATGGTGGAGGTGCCTTCATGAGGCTGAACTTCTCAGGGGGAAGGGGATGGAGGCTCCTACAGTATTCTGAGGGCCACGTAGTAGTTACTTTACAATATCAACAGGAAATAGGTCTTCCCTGTCAGACCGGTGAAGACTGAGCCATCATATTTCATAGCACAGAGACCCTGGAGGCCCTGGGGGTCCGTACCTGCCTGGCCTGCCCTGGGGGTCTGTACCTGCCTGGCCTGCCCTGGGGGTCCGTACCTGCCTGGCCTGCCCTGGGGGCCCGTACCTGCCTGGCCTGCCCTGGGGGTCCGTACCTGCCTGGCCTGCCCTGGGGGCCCGTACCTGCCTGGCCTGCCCTGGGGGTCCGTACCTGCCTGGCCCATTAGTTGTTGGTGCCTGTGAGGGTTCTCTGAGACACACTGAGGCCCTAAGGACAGAAGCCTTTTCCCGAGGCTTCTGCACAGTCCTGCCCTCAGGCTGAGGTGCTTTTCTGGAAATGAGTTTATGAGGATTAGCTTAGGCTGTTCACACACTCCTCTGGTGTTCCCCTTCCGTGGGGCGAACTGTGTGGACAGAAGTGCTTGGACAGAATGATGTTGGGAAGGAAGGGTGGGGCCGGAGCTGGACTTTATAATCACGGTGCTGTCTACTGACTGCTGGACAGATACCAGACTCACTGAAATTTAACAGTTTTCTTCTCATCAAAGAAGGCTCTGTGTTCCCTGTAAGTCGCCTCTCACCTGCCTCAGACACTGGCAGCTTGAAAGTAACTCCGAGACATTTAAGCCTCTGATTGATTATACTTACACAGGCTCATGGGATCAAGGTCCAAAAGGCTTTCCAGCCAAGCCTAAGAAAACAGACTCCATGTGCCCTGTCCTCACAGGACCCTGTGTGTAACCTTGGTAAATAACGAGGCACACAGGAGTAAACATGGGTGACTAAATGTGACTGACTTCCCCTCTGAGTGACTGGAACAGTTGTCACTCACTCACCTGTCCACTCACCTGTGCGTTCACATGTATGCATATGTACACTCACTTGTGCATTCACCTGTACACTCACCTGTACACACATCTATGCACTCACCTGTGCTCTCACCTGTGTACTCACCTGTATTCTCACCTGAACACTCACCTGTGCTCTCACCTGTGTACTCACCTGAACACACATTTGTGAACTCAACTGTGCTCTCACCTGTGAACTCACCTGTACACTCACCTGTGCACTCACCTGTACACTCACCTGTGCACTCACCTGTACACTCACCTGTGCTCTCACCTGTGTACTCACCTGTACACTCACCTGTGCACTCACCTGTGCTCTCACCTGTGCACTCACTTGTACACTCACCTGTGCACTCACTTGAACACACATTTGTGAACTCAACTGTGCTCTCACCTGTGAACTCACCTGTGCACTCACCTGTACACTCACCTGTGCACTCACCTGTACACTCACCTGTGCTCTCACCTGTGCACTCACCTGTACACTCACCTGTGCTCTCACCTGTGCACTCACCTGTACACTCACCTGTGCACTCACCTGTGCTCTCACCTGTGCACTCACTTGTACACTCACCTGTGCACTCACCTGAACACACATTTGTGCATTCACCTGTGCACTCACCTGTGTATTCACCTGTGCACTTACCTGTGCACTCACCTTTGAATTCACCTGAATACTCACTTGTACACTCTCCTGTGTATTCACTTGTACACTCACCTGTGCTCTCACCTGTACACTCATCTGTACACACATTTGTGCTCTCACCTGTGCACTCACCTGTACACTCACCTGTGCACTCACCTGTGCACTTACCTGTGAACTCACCTGAACACTCACCTGTACACTCACTCACCTGTGCACTCACCTGTACACTCACACTCACCTGCATGGACTCTGGGAAATAACAGCACCATCTTAGGAAGAGGTGAGGCTCCTCTGTGGTTGAAGCTCTCCTGGCTTGGACCTTGTCCCAGAGCTCAGGTATTTCATCCTCAAGACAGCAGTGTTAGGGCCGGAACCTTTGAGAGGTGTTTGGGTCACAAAGGCTCTGCCCTTGGGAAGGGCTTTATCACAGAGAGGGCTCCTGGGACACGGGTAAGTGTTCCCTACCTCCCTCCTCTCTCCTCCCACCCCTTCCATCTTTCACTGAGAGTTACAGCCAGCCGGAGGGGCAGAGGGGCTGTTGCATGTGACGGGTTCCCGCCTTGGCACTTCCATTTTCCAGAGCTGAGAGACATAAGCCTTGGTTCTCCATAACCCACCTGTGCCCCACACTTTGTTTTATCAACATCAAGTGAGCTAAGACACCCCAGAGTGTCCGTGCCCTGGGGCGAAAGGAGAGCTGAGGCTGTCCTTCATTGGTCCTGGCAGAAGCCCTGCTCTTTGCAGATCAAAGTCACACAACCAGATTTCACCCCTTGGAGGCCCTATTTGATCTGAATTTGTTTCTGAGTTTTGGACCAAGAAAAATCAATAGAAAGATAAGCATCCTGCTCCCTTCACAGCTGAAGTCCATACCCCAAGGGTGTAACCATGGAAGCTGAGCCTCACAGCACCTCAGTTCTCTAGCCAGCAGGAAACTGTATCCCTCTGTCTGCCCTGAGTTCTGTTTTCCTTCCTTTTACCAAACTAAGCAGAAATGATTTATTCCTGCTTGTTAGAAGGGGGCGGTCCCTAAATCCGGGACTTGCTTGACCTTCAGGCAACCCAGGTCCTGCCTGTAGGGTAGCAGTCCCCATCTCAGCATATGTGTGCATGTGTGTGCATGTGTGTGTGTGAGTGTGCATGTTTGTATGTATGTGAGTGTGTGCATGTGTGTGTGAGAATGTATGTGTATGTGTGTGTGAGAATGTGTGTACGTGTATGTGTATGTAGGTGTGTGAGAAAGAGAATGTGTGTGCATGTATATGCATGTATGTGTGTATGTGTGTGAGAGAATGTGAATGTGTGTATGTGTGTGTATGTGTGTATGTGTGTGAGAGAGAGAAAGAAAGAGAGAGAATGTGTGTATATGCATGTGTGTGCATATGTATATGGGTGAGAGAGAGAGAGAGAATGTGTGTATACACCATAGGACAACTTACGTGTTCATTCTCCTTAGATACCACCCACCTTGTCTTTTTGAGACAGGATCTCCCACTGAACCTGGAGTTTGCTGCTTAGGTTAGGCTGTCTGGCCAGCATGCCCAGGATCTACCTGTCTTTGCCTCCCTGATGCAGGGATTATAGGCACACACTACCATACCCACCCCCTTTTATGTGGGTCCTCAGGGTCAAAGGTTCAAAAGATCTATCTGTTCAACGGCTGAGCCCTCTGCAGGCCAGGCTCTGGGCACACCCCCAGCCTCCTCACCGTCAGCCCCACTCCCACCCCTGACCGGACATCTTCACTTCTTAGCTTCATCAGTTGCTGCCAGGCACCAGAGGCTCAGGATTACTGGGGCGTGTCTCAAAGCTTTCTGCACCATCCCCTCTGCCTACCTCAGTGAGCAATCCCCGTGCCCAGTGCATGGCACAGCATCCCACCACCAGGAAGGTGTGCTCTGTGGCCCCTGTGAAGAGCAGCTGTGGTGAGATGGCAGACGTCCATTGGGAGATAGACTGGCTCCTGTCTCCCAGGTACCCGTCGCTGTCGCTGTAGTGTGAAGGTCTTGCAGAGAGAAAGCAAGAGGCAGGCTGAGGAGTTGACAGAAGGAGCCTTCATGGGGGAATACTGGAGCATGGGATAGAAGGAAGGAAGCCATGTCCCCGGCTCATTCCTGAGCCCCACTCCACCTGTGCCCCCAGCCTCCCTTCTCCTAAGCCATGACTATGCCTGCACCCTTGGGTGTTTCCCAGGCTCTGAAGAAATGCCTTCCCTATCTTGACCCTTGCTGCGCCCTGTCTCCTCCTCTGTTTGCTCCTAGATGGACTTTGGGGGCCCTGCTGTAGCTGACAGCAGGGGTGCAGCCTTGGTATGGGCCCCGGACAGACTAAAGATGCAGGCCTTGCTCACTGAGCTGCCAGCCTCATCCTCATCCATGAGATGTCAGTCCACGTCCTTACCCCACTTCCGAAAAGCAGAGACCCAAAGAACACCCAGTTCCAGGGGTCTCACAATGACACAGGCATTAATGCCCGGAGGCGGTCCCAGGCTGTAATGCACCCTCATTGCCTATGGGGCATTGTTAGGCACTTATCTCTGAAAATGGAAAGATCCCCGCATTCAGCCAGGCCCATCAACACGGTCAACAAACCAAGGTCCGAGGAAGGATATCGTCTCCTAGGATTTGACAGGATTCCAGCTTTAAGTCAGTCTCTCAAGTTTCAGTCAGCAGCAAGACGTGTGCAGAGCCCCATCTCGGCTGCTCTCTGGCTGTTTCTGCTTGGTTGAGTTGATCTCATACTCTATATTTCTGTGATCACTTTGTGCAGGAAGGGAACCTTTGTGACAGCCATTGCAACTGCCCTGTGGGCCTTCAGTCCTATCCACACTGGCTGTTTCCAAGTAGGATTTGACTTTATGGTACGAGGTTTCTGTCTGATTTTGAAGAAGAGCTGCTAAGCTCAGAGGTCAGCCTCAGACCAGTGAGCCTTGACCTTACCCACCTGTCACCTGCAATCGCCATCTGTCATCCTCCGACACACACACACACACACACACACATACACCTCAGCCAAATGAGGCACACATAGTGAGAGCTCTGTGCTGAGATGACCACACAAGCACAGCCACCAGAGATCAGCTCTGAAGTGAAGAGCTTCCTTCAAAGGGACCTAAAGCATCACGGACTCCCCCAGGCCCTGGGAAAGAAATTACAAGCCTAGTGTACCCCCAGCCCCGCCAATAACCTGAGGCTGAGAAGGTCCTAACCTGGTCAGAGGACAGAGACCACAGCCTGAGACCAGCCACTGGGGCAGAGCCTGAGGTCCATGGGGAGATCTCCAGAACCCCCTCTCCTCTGGGGGGCTCCCAAGTCAGCCCACGGGGCTCAGCAGAAGGATCCCGGCTACGCAGTGTCTCAGGAAACAGTGCAGAGTCTCCTTCCCCTGGGCTGATGTCCTACTCTGCCACTGCATTCAGCCTTGGACAAGGTCCAGGTCCAGTCAGGACTGCACAGGAGCCACCTGCTCCTCAGTACCCACAGTGGCAGCTGGGCCAGTCTTAGTGATGGGCATGGCCAATCTGTGGTCACCTCGGCCCCTCCCTGCACGTGTAAGGCAAGGGTCTGACCAGGCTCACCAGCCAGCGGATGCTCCCTGGAACACCAGAGCATCTGACCTGCAGGCCCCAGCTAGTCAGGACGAGAGCCGCACGTTTGCGGATGCCATCCCTCCTTCATCCCCGCCCGCCCCTCGGCCATTCTTTAGGGGTGGGTTCTCTTCTCTCTTTGAAAAGGGTATTTCTCAAAAGACATACTTTCTGCCTCTGCCAGCCAGACACTCCCCGCAGCCAGCTGTGAGGAGAGGCTTTGATCCTGTGGGCGTTCTTTAAAGGTTGTCCTTTTGATCTGATGGTTTGTTTCTCTATTCTTAATGGCCTGCCTTGAACCTCCAGGGTGGTGGGTCGTATACTTTTTAAAGCAAAATCCACGTGCAAATGTTGCCACCAAATCCCTAACAAGGTGCCACCCTTGAGAGGTGGCAGGGATTGCATGCAGGACTCTCCACACTGTCCTCTTGGTCTGTACAGAGATTGATAAAGAGCCTTTCCAGGGCATCTGCCAAGCACCGTGGGCTGTGAGGATCTCTCTCTCTCTCTCTCTCTCTCTCTCTCTCTCTCTCTCTCTCTCTCTCTCTCTCTCTTTCTCACACACACACACACACACACACACACACACACACACACACACACAGGTTACCCAACTACTCTTTGCTCTGGCTCCCCTGGAAGATGGGCCCCTTAGCCAAGCTAAGGGGCCATGTGGGGAGCAACCATAGCCTACAAAAAATTCACGTAGTCCTACCCAGAATCCTTAGCAGGCAAAGCCCTGAGCCCAGGGTACCCAAGCATGTGGCTGTGACAGGGGCGGCTTGTCATATGAGCCTTTGTTTTCTTTGCCACCACACGAGTAGAGGCCCAGGGTGGAGATGACCACACTGCTCATTATAACTCCCAGCAGCCCACCAGAGCTTGTCATGATATTTTTCTCTTCTGGGCCACCATTGTTATAACCGTGAGTTCTAGGCCAAGGCTTGACATTAATTTGGACTTGTTGGTGGCAAAGATCTCATGAATAATTTAAATCAGAATTCTGAGGGTGCTTTCAGGAGCCGACCTCAGGCCTTTTAGGGAAGTTAATTAACCCTTATCTCTGGAAGAAAAACACAGCCTCTGTGGCGTGTTTCTGGGTAGCATTAAAGTATACCATAAGCTGTGGACTGCTCATAGAGCCAAAGACCTGACCCCTCCCATGTCTCAGCTACGGGGAGCATATCACAGGGGAGACATGGACAGCTGAGACTTACCTGTTGAAATAGCCAAGAGGAGTGGTGGAGCGGGTAGAGGAATTAACATGACACTAGGCACTGACGGTGACAGCCAGTGGCCCCCAAGAGGTGAGCAAGCAGGCAAAGGGAAACTGGCCTGGCCTGCAGCAGAGCCCCTGAGCAGAGTAGAGTCACCAAGGCAGTCAGGACTCAGGACACAGCTGTGGACAGGAAGCTTAGAGTCCACTCCCACCCACTGAGCACTGAGCAGGACTCATGCACACCGTGTGGCACGCGAGGGACTATAGGATGCAGTCACAGGAAACGTGCCCAAGTGCCCACCCAGAGCCGGGTCTCCTGTAGTGTTGACTGGTGTTAAGTAGACCACACCCCGGCAAAGCAGAGAAGCAGCAAGGCCCCAGAGAATGTTTCCAGTGAGTCAGCCATCTCCCCCAGACAGACAACGCAAGGGAAACATCAGGAGCTAAGTTGTCATCAAAGATGCAGAAAGGAGGAAAACCAAGCCAGAGCCAACTCGGACTTCAGAGTGGTCAGACAAGGTAGCCATGTGAATGTACCAAAGGCCTGGAGAGCCATGCAAGATGCTTTTAAAATGAGAACTTCCAGAAATAAAAACTATAGTGTTTGAGATGGAAAACACAAAGGTTGGGGTTCACTGCAAATTAGACATCAAAAGAGAAAAAAATAGCGAGTTTGACCAGTATAAAGGTTAATCAAAGCGGGATATACAAAGTGCTCAGAAATCTGTCCTGCCGCCTTTGGTGGGAGCCGGGGCTTCTCAGATGGCCTTTGCATTTGAAGCCAAGAGCAAGCTGTGGCTCAGTCAGGCAGAGCCTGGGGCTGTTCTTCAGGATCCCACTCAGCTGGAGAAGGCTGACCTTTATTAACCCTATGCCACTAAGACATGTGAAGGAATCATGGGACAGATAGCCAGCCACCCCACCTTCCGGGGTATCCCACCTAGACCAAGGAGTCCCCCCTTCCTCCTGTCAGAGAGCTGGGCTTCTGTCTGTCACATCCCTATTCCAGTCCCTCTGTGCAACAAAGCCGAGCTTCTCCAGAGCCTTGACCCCGCCCACTGGAGGAGACTCAGCTCGGGACAGTTTGTACGGTTCTGTTCATGTCTAATGCTCTCCAAGAGGACATGTGGTTGACAGATCACCTGGTGATCACAGGTCCTGAGTCCAGATCCCAAGCCCAGTCATGACAGGGACACCAGCATCACCTCCTCCACCCCTACTATTCTTCAGCCAGGTCTCCTTGAGGACCAGCAGGCAAAGGTCAAAGGACGCTGGTCAGTTCAGCGCCTCCACATCATTGTGGAGGCTGAGATGCTCCTCAGAGGCTCCAAGCCTTGCTTTAGTTAACAGTGTGTATACGGAGACCAGTTTAATCCTTTCTCAGGAAGCTCTTTTCCTGTGTTGTCAACTGACCCCTGTGACCCTCCAGAGCCTCACACCCACCATAGTTCCTTGTCTCCCTCAGTCACCTGTGATGAATGTTCAATCAGGAGCCCTGTTGCTCTGAGCTGGAAACCCCCTCTTCTGCAGACGACCTTCCTCAAAGACACCCCAAAGAAAGTCCTCAGGACTGGCTAAGGGCGGGAGGTTAAGTCTCCCACAAGGGCGGTTCACTTGGGTCATTTGTCAGATATTTCCAAAGAGGCTGTATGTAAGCACTTGATCAAGACCCTTGACCAAAATCACAGGGAGCATGGGAGCTTCGGCCGTCCGTAGTCAGAATCAAGCTCAAATCAGACTAATTGGTGCCTGACAACTTTAATCATGCAAACCAAAAAATACTTGAATTCCAATTTTCCTTTCTAATTTCTTCCAAGTTTTGCTAATGGGAAGAAATTTCAATGCCCCTTAGAGACACAGACATTTAAGGTGACATTTGGAGGACAGAACAGTGCCAGAGGGGACACGAGTCGCCATAGGCTTCCTGGCTTCCTTGGCTCCTATTTTGGTGGCTGCCCAAGTATCTAGGCAGTTTCTGAGCAGGTCCCTGAGGTGAAGGTGAGCCTCACAGAGGTGCCTGCAGCACCCCAGAAGCATTCAGGCCTCTTCCGGGCCCATGTGTTGCTGCCTCTGGCTCCCTGTGGCTGTGCACCTACCCACTGGCCTACATCAGCTTCTCACCTGCCTCCCTCAGCAAGGGTGGGGCCTGACCCACGCTGAGAAGGGCAGGACACAGGCTCAGCCACCAGTGTGGTCACTGTGGTCTCCTCCACTGTCCCTCTGGCCCAAGAACTTCTATTCTGTTTTAAAACCCCAACTATGTTTAGAGTTCCATGCATCTAGGCTCCTCCAAGAGGTTTGGGGACCAAACCCTGTATCGACCTCTCTGTCTCCCTTCCTCTCATGAATGCCATGCATTCCTGATAGCAAAGGTGTTTCTGCTCAAATAATGAGCAAAACCCACTGGTCACAACTGCTTGTCCTGTCACAGAAGTTGTCTTGTGTAATGTGGCTCAGAAGGCTGACAGCTCACTGAGGCGACAATTTTGTGATGTGCTGGGAAGGAGTCACTCACCAAAATGTTCACGTAGTGATTCTATTGGTAAGATTATGAAAATTGTCAATTACCTGATGTCCCCTCTACCCAGAGTCAATATCTGGGCAAAATCTGGGACAACTACGCGTGTGCGTAGTTGGTCACATGCAAGCCCCATGGACCACCCCAGCCTCAGCTGAAGGGTGCACAGGGCTGCTCGGGGGTCATGGAACTGGAGTTCTGCTCCTATACCATGAAGGACTCAGATTTGCTTTCCCCCACCCCCTGTTTAACCCCAGAAGACAAAAGGCTACAAGATATTTGCTGATGTCTTAGTCAGTGCTCTATTGCTATAAAGAAACCATCACCGCCGCAAGCAAGTCTTACGAAGGAAAGCATTTGATTGGGGCTGGCTTAATTTCAGAGGTTTAGTCCATCACCGTCGTGGTGGGAGACATGCAGGCAGCCACGGTGCTGGACAGGCAGCTGAGAGTTCTGCTTCTGGACTGGCAGGCATCAAGAAGAGACAGTGAAGCGCTAAGCCCGGCCTGAGCTTCCAAGACCTCAAAGCATGCTCCTAAAATGGGCTCCGACAAGGCCAGACCTCCTAAGAGTGCCAGCCTGTGAGCCTATAGGGCCATTTCTCTCAAATTACCACAGTGACTTCACCCAGTCATATCCATGTCTGCATACAAAGTCACTCTGACCTCAGAGTCCTGTTGACATTAGCACCCCTGGAGGTCTGTTCACACGGCCCGCCTCACCCATGCGCTGCGTCCTTCCTGCCCATCTCTGATACACTGAGGGCCTTGGACTTGAGAACTTACTGGAGCCTCAATCTTGGCCTCTCATCCTTGCTGCAAAGTCCCTGTGAGTGATTACGTCCCAGCACATCAAGGCAGGATATCAAGTCCCTGCCTTGCGTGTAGGGACTCACATCATAACTGGGGCTCTGTAAGGACTTCCTCACTGCCATTACACACAGTGGTCAAACAGCACAGAACCACTACGTGGCCAACACTGTGTAGTCTTCTCCTTTGTAAAGTGGTGAGCTGAACAGAGGAGGCTTCGCGGTTAACTTAGCCTGATGACCTGGTGTAGCTCCGCTCAGCTCCCCTTCCCCAGCAGGCAAGTCCAGGGAGAAGCGGCTACTAGGTTACTCTCTCTCCTCCAAGTCTCCTCCTTGCCCTTCCCATATACCCATATATACACATGTACATACACATGCATTACACATGCACTCATATGTACACATGCATATATATATGTACACTTACACAGATACATACATACATATATGCATATATACATACACAAACAGACATATTCATACTCATATTCACACATATCCCCTTGACTCTGAGCACAGAAATAATCCCTTCACTGTCATGGGGCCAGCTTGCTACGATACTCTGGCCCAAGTATACAGTGTCTACCCAGTAGTGCCTTACTTCTTCAGAGCCAAGTCCTCACACTTGCCAGGTCAATGACAGCTAATACCTGGAACATTCTCTCTGGGCAGGAATTACTCCAGCCACATCCCACGGTCACCTGCTGTCACTGTGGAGACCCTTGCTTTAGTCTCTAAGCACTTAGTGTAGTCTCTTGGCAAATGTGCACCTTGACCATGTATCTCACTAGAACTTTCTCTGGGTAGGCTCTAGTCTATGCCTAATCCCACAAGAGGTCCACGACTCTCATTTCTTGCCAAATAAACCCGTTCCTTCATACTTTGGGCCATCTATTGTAGATAGTTCCTTCAGGTCTAAAAGGTTTCCCAAACCAGCTCTCTACATTCAACATTTCAAACCTACTGGATTTACTGGCTGGAAACAGATGTAACTATGAACAGCTTCTAAGCAATAAGGGCATTTTTACCTGACCTGTGGAGAGTTGGGAGACCTGGTCAGCCTCAAGTAAAGGAGGAAGCAACTGTGGATAAATTTCATCTAAAAAATAATTGTATCTTATGGGTAGAAAGAAAAACATTGAGGCCCCCATCTTGCCGTCTATGGCTTCTGGTCGAGCAGATACAGTGCAGACCTGACAGAGAAGCAGGAGTCCAGTTAGGCTGAGTGGGGAAGCCAGGAGAGGCCAGGAGGAGGAAGGGAAGGCGGGAAGGAAGAGTGAAGATTACTAGCTGATGCTGAATCAGAGCTGAAACAGAGCCCACTCTCCCAGCCTCCTGCCTGCAGCAGGTCTGCAGAGACATGCCGGGTCGGGCTGTGTCCCTTGTCCCAGTGCTAGGAGCCACTGTCTTGAGCTTTACTGACCTCTTACCCTCCCTCCTCTCAGGGCTCCAGTTCTGCCTTCATGTCAGATCCCACAAATGGGAGAAAGCTCCATAGCTGTCTTTCTGAGGCCAACTTATTTCACTCAAGATGATGAGCTCTCTGCCCACACTCCTGCATCTTTATCCTCTCCTCCTTCCTCTCAGCCTGAGCACAACCCCATTGTGTCATCTTCCGTGCAGCCGTCTGGGCCGGTCCATTTCCTGGCAGCTTCAACAACAGCAGTAAGCACGGTCACGCAGGATCTGATGACCTGGTGTAGCTCCACTCAGCTCCCCTCCCCCAGCAGGCAAGTCCAGGGAGAAGAGGCTACTAGGTTACTCTCTCCCTCCAAGTCTCCTCCTTGCCCTCCCCATATACCCATATATACACATGTACATACACATGCATTACACATGCACTCATATATACACATGTACATACACGCCCTGGTTCTCTTTTCAGGGCCACGCGGAACCTCTGTGCTGACACCCACTCTACGTTCCCAACAGGAGAGTTTAAATTTCCTCTTCCCATACCTTGTTCTTTTTCTTCTTAAATTTGAATTTATGTCTAAGAGCAGTCTGTGTGTGCGTGCGTGCGTGTGTGCAGTTCCCATAGAGGCCAGATGATGGTATCAGGTCCCCTGGAACTTAGGTTCAAAGTCCCTTGGAACTTGCCATCTGGTTGCTAGGAATCAAACCTGGGTCCTCTGGAAAGGCAGCCAGTGCTCCAGTCTCCGCAGCCCTTGCCTATTTTCTTGCCGTTCTGTTTGGGGTGAGAGGGAATCCTGGTGTCGCTTTGATTTTCATTTCTCTGATGACTGAGAGCCTGGAGATGTTGTATTGGCTGTGTGCATGTCTTCTTTTGAGAACCGTCTGTTTACTCTTTCCTCTTTTGTCCACATGCTGAACAGGTTGTGGTGCTTTGAATAAGAATGGCCCCACAACCCATCTATTTGGAATGCTTCAGGGTGGCATTAGGAAGGGTGGCCTTGTAGGAATAGGCATGGCCTTCTGAGAGGAAGTCTGTCACTGGGGGTGGGCTTTTGAGTTTGAAACACTCAAGCCAGGCCCAGTGGTTCGTCTCTTCCTGCTGCCTGCAGATCAGTCAGGATGTAGAACTCTTAGCTACTTCTCCAGTACAATGTCTGCCTGCACTCCACCATGCTGTCCACCATGATGATAATGGACCAACCTCTGCAGCTATAAAGCAACCCCAGTGAAATGCTTTCCTTTGTCAGAGCTGCCATGGTCATGCTGTCTCTTCACAGCCAGAGTCCTCATGCAGACATGGGTGATTCACTTTTTGGGGCACCTCCAGATTTCTTTCAGCTCATTTCCTTGTTTAGGGGCCTCACATGCTTTTGTGAGGAAGATAAAGCTCTAAATGAACTCAGTGGAGCCTCCCATGTCCCCTGCTCCCAGTGCAGCTCATCAAGACTGTGAAAAATCTCCGTCCATCCGAGAGGCCCTCAGTCAGCATCCTGTGGAGGTCACGAGGCACACAGGAGCCTCACATGGAGCAGTGTGGGCTACCACAAGGTGTGACCTTCACAGCTGCCAGAGACACTTCTGGGGAGACCCAGGATGCACCCCATAACACAGGATAGAAGGCAGGAGAGGGACTGGCCCATGCCATCACACCAGGTGGCTCTCCTCAGATTCTGCCCTGGCGACAGATGGCAGATGGAGGGTGACCACATCTTGAGAAGCATTCAAGAGAAACTGCTTTGAAGACACATAAAAACACAGCTGAGAAGACGAGAGCGTGTAAGAGGCCGGCGAAAGGACTGAATGGCAAGATCTGTTTTTGAAATTGAACTCTGTGAAGTAGAGTTGTCATAGTTACTTGCTTGTTTTTACTTGTACCTGAGAGATCTGAAGCCCAAAGAATTAGAAATAATCCTCCTGTGTGATGTGTGTGTCTGGAACAAGTGTCGCAGAGCACCTGGGCTACCTCTGGTGCATCCTGTCTCTTGGCACTGCCCGGGCCTGTCAGGGATGCTCTAGTGCCTCGGCTTCACACACGCACATGCACATGCACACACATGCACACACGCACACGCATGTGCGTGCACACACACATAGCTGGGTAGAAGCAGACTTTATTATGCTTCCCCAGGTTCCCTTCCAGTTAGTCATCTATCTGCAGAAATTCTTCCCAGAATTCCATCATAATTTTATTCAACTTTTCGGATGCTGGCACGGTGATATGTTGCTGGGTTATTTTAAAACTCACTTAGCAGTCGGCTTGTTGCTGTGTCGTTGGCTCTGGGGTTCTGACCGCAGCTCGCCTTCTCACGGGCGTGTTTATCCCCATGCCCCCACTAGCTCTTCTCCAGCCGCCTTTTGCCCAGAGTGGTGTGCGCCTCAGCCGATCTGTTACGTCTTCTGTTTGTTTTTGTAAGGGAGAAAGGGTGTGTTCCGGGTCATGGTTCATGGTAGGGAAGGCATGGTGGCCGCGACCTGAGGTCGCTGGCTGCGTCACATCCAGGAAGCAGAGGGATGATGCGAGCGCTGGCTCATTTTCTCCATCTTACTTGGCCTGGGACCCCAGCATGGAATGGTGCTGCACCCCCTTTAATTATTTATTAATTAATTAATTAACTTTACATCCTGACCCAGTTTCCTCTCCCTCCTCTCCCCCCAGTCCTTCCCTTCCCTGCACCACCCTGTGCAGTCCTCTCCCCTCTTTCTTTGGAAAAAGGGAATTAGGTCTCCCATGGATATCAGCCAGCTTGGCACATCTTCTATGGATGCAAGACGAGGCAGCCCAGCAAGAGGAAAGGGTTCCCAAGGCAGGCAGTGCAGTCAGAGTCGGCCTCTGCTCCTACTATTAGGAACCTTACATGAAGGCCAAGCTACAAACCTGTAACATCCGTGCAGAGGACCTAGGTCTGTCCCCTGCATGTTCTCTGGTTGTCGGTTCAGTCTCTATGAGCAGCCATTGTGCCCAGGTGAGTTGGTTCTGTGGGTTTTCTCCTGGAGCCCTTGACCCCTCTGTCTCCTTCAATCTTTCCTCCCCCTCTTTGAAGAAAGAGTCCCCCAAACCCCGCCTAATGTCTGGCTGTGGCTCTCAGCATCTGTTTCCATCAGTTGCTGGGTGAAGCCTCTCTGATGACCGTTATGCTAGGCTCCTGTCTGCAAGTACAGCAGAGTGTCATAAGAGTGTCAGGGTGGGCTCTGCCTCGTGGCGTGGGCTCCCTCTCATGGCGAGGGTCTCACGCTGGACCAGTCATTGGTTGGCCATGCCCTCAATTTCTGCTGCATCTTTACCCCTGCACATCTTGTAGGCAGGACAAATTGCAGGTTGAAGGGTTTGTGGTTGGGTTAGGTTCCCAGTCCTACCACTGGGAGTCCTGCCTGGTTACAGAGATGGCCGCACTGCCCATTGCTAGGAGCCTTACCTAGGACCACCCTCAGATTCCTGGGAGTTTCCATTGCCCTAGGTTTCTAGCTTGTCCCAGAGATGCCCCCTCCCCTTTCCAGCTGTCTCTCCCAGTACTCTCCCTCTGTCCTCCCCCCACCTCATCTGTCCTGTTACCATTCCCACCCCCACTTCTGTCCAGTTCCTTCCCCTGGTCTACCTACAATGTCTGTTCTATTTCCCCTTCTCAGTGAGATTCACGTGTCACCCCTCGAGCCCTCCTTGTTACTTACCATCTTTGCTCTGTGGATTGTAGCATGGTTGTCCTGTACTTTATGACTAATACCCATTTATAAGTGAATATATATCATGTTTGTCATCCTGTATCTTCAGGATGATTGTGTCTAGTTCCATCCATTTGTCTGCAAATCTCATGATGTCATTGTTTTTAACAACTGAGTAATATTCCACTGTGTAAATATTCCACATTTTCTTTATCTGTTCTTTGGTTGAGAGATATCTAGGTTGTTTCCAGTTACTGGCTATTATGAATAAAGATGCTGTGAACATAATTGAACAAGTGTCCTTGTGGGATGGTGGAGTATCTTTTGGGTATGTGCCCAGTATAGCTGGGTCTTGAGGTAGAACTATTCCTAGTCTTCTGAGAAACTGCCAAATTGATTTCCAAAGTGGCTGTACTCCCATTGCACTCCCACCAGCAATGGAGGAGCATTCCCCTTGCTCCACATCCTCACCAGCATGTGCTGTCAACTGAGTTTTTGATCTTAGTCATTCTGATAGGTATGAGATGGAATCTCAGAGTTGTTTTGATTTGCATTTCCCTGATGGCTGAGGACGTTGAGCATTTCTTTAAGTGCTTCTCTGACATTAGAGATTCCTGTCAAGAATTTTCAGTGGTGACACATGCCTTTATACCAGCACTTGGGAGGCAGAGGCAGGAGAATTTCTAAGTTCGAGGCCAGCGTTGTCTATAGAGTGAGTTTGAGGACAGCCGGGGGCTACACAGAGAAACCCTGTCTCAAAAAACCAAATAAAAAAAAAATCCTGTGTTTAGATCTCTGCCCCATTTTTAAATTGAGTTGTTTTGTTGATGTCTACTTTCTTGAGTTCTTTATATAGTTTGGATATCAGCCTTCTGTTGGATGTGGAATTGGTGAAGATCTTTCTCCATTCTGTAGGCTGCTATGTTGTCCTGTTGACGATATACTTTTCCTACAGAAGCTTTTCAGTTTCATGAGGTCCCATTTACTAAGTGCTAATCTTAGTGCCTGAGCTATTGGGCTTTAAAAACTTCTGACCCTGGGCTCCTTTTGTTGTTGGTGGGAGACATTCAATGACTGCTTCTCTTTCCTTAGGAGATACAGGCCTATTTGAGTTGTTTATATGATCTCCATTTTAACTTTAATAAGAGGAAAAACAACAGACACTAGGAAATCTAAAGAATCATTACATCTTTTTTCAAACACCTGTTCGCCACAAAATTTCTTTTAGATTTTCCAGTTTTGTGGAATATAGGTGTCTGAAGTAAGACTTAGTGACTTCAGTCTTATTTGGGTGTCCTTGGTGTCTGTTGTTATGCGCCTTTTTTCATTTCTAACTTGTTAATTTGGATATTCTCTCTGCCATTTAGTTAAGTTGGCTAAAGTTTCATCTATCCTTTTAATTTTTCTCAAAAAACCAACTCAGGATTTTCTGTTAGTTCTTTGTCTTGTTCTCTTTGTTTCAATTTTGTTGATTTCAGCCCTGAGTTTAATTTTCGCTCTCGTCTGCTCCTCTTGGGCTCATTTTGTTCTTGGGCTTTCAGGTGTGCTATTAAATCACTAGAATGAGATCTCGCTGCTGGGCGGTGGTGGCGCACACCTGTAATCCCAGCACTTGGGAGGCAGAGGCAGGCCGATTTCTGAGTTTGAGGCTGGCCTGGTCTACAGAGTGAGTTCCAGGACAGCCAGGGCTACACAGAGAAACCCTGTCTCAAAAAAAAAAAAAAAAAAAAAAAAAGAGAGAGAGAGATCTCACTAATTTCTTTATGTAAACATGTAATGCTATAAACTTCCCACTTAGCACTGCTTTCATTGTGTACCATAAGTTTGGGTATATTGTATATTCATTTTCATTGAATTCTAGAAAGTCTTTCTTTAATTTCTTTATTTCTTCCTTGACCCAGTGATCATTGAGTAGAGTTGTTCAGTTGCCATGAGTCTGTGGGCTTTCTGGTGTTTCTGTTGCTGTCTATGTCCAGGTTTAATTAGTGGAGGTCTGATAAGGTGCAGGGGGTTATTTCCTTCTGTTTTCTTGCATCTGCAGAGATTTGCTTTGTGACTGAGTATATCATCAGTTTTGGAGAATGTTCCCTGAAGTTCTGAGAAGATATATTCTTTTGTGTTTGGGTGAAATGTTCTGTAGATATCTGTTAGGTCCATCTGAGTCATGATGTCTGTCAGCTCCATTATTTCTCTGTTTATTTCTGTCTGGATGACCTATCCATGGTCAGGCGGTGGTAGGAGTGGGATGCTGAAGTCTCCCACTCTTAATGTGTGGGTTTGATGTATGATTTAAGCTTCAATAATATTTCTTGTACGACTGTGGGTGCCCTTGCATTTGGGGCATAGATATTCAGAATTGAGATGTCCTCTCAGATTTTCTCTTGATAAGTATGAAGTATCCTTCCTCATCTCTTTTGATTAATTTTGGTTGAAAGTCTATTTTGTTAGATATTAGAATGACTATAGCCGCTTGCTTCTTGGGTTCATTTGCTTGAAACATCTTTTTCCAGCCCTTGACATCGAGGTAGTGTCTCTCTTTGATGTCAAGGTGTATTTCTTGTATGAAGGATGGATTCTGTTTTTGCATCCATTCTGTTAGCCTGTGTCCTTTCATTAGGGAATTTAGTCCACTGATATTGAGAGTTATAATGACCAATGATTGTTAATTACTGGTTGGTGTGTGTGTGTGTGTGTGTGTGTGTGTATTTTGGTAATATGTGTGTGTGGTATATGTGGTATGTGTGTGTGTTGGTAATAAGTGTGTGTGGTATGTGTATGTGTGTGTGTGTGGTATGTGTATGTGTGTGTGTGTGTGTGTGTGTGTGTGTGTGTGTGTTTAAATTTGGTTTTGTCGTGGAGCATCTTGTTTTTCCCTCTATGGAGATTGAAATGTATAGTAGCCTGGGCTGGCATTTGTGGTGTCTTAGAGTTTGCAACAGTCTCTTCTGGCTTTTAGAGTCTCTGTTGAGGAGTTGGGTATAATTCTAATAGTCTGACTTTATATGTTACTTGGCCTATTCTCTTGCAACCTTTAGTATTCTTTCTTTGTTGAATATTTAATTTTGATTATTATGTGGCAAGGGGATGTTCTTTTCTGGTCCAACCTATTTTGTGTTCTGTAAGCTTCTTGTAAGCTTACAGGTATTACTTTATTTAGGTTAGGAAATTTTTCCTCTATGATTTTGCTGGTCCTTTGAGCTGGGAATCTTCTCTTAGTTTGGTCTTTTCAGTGTTCTGGATTTCCTAGATGTTTTGTGTCAGTACATTTAACATTTTCTTTCACTGGTCTATCAATTCCTTCTGTGCCTCAGACTCTTCCATCTCCTGTATGCTGTTGGTGATGCTTGCATCTGTCGTTCCGTTCTCTTCCCTGGGTTTTCCCTCGCCAGGATTCCTGCAGTTTGT
Organism: Apodemus sylvaticus; assembly: GCF_947179515.1. Classification (NCBI taxonomy): domain Eukaryota; kingdom Metazoa; phylum Chordata; class Mammalia; order Rodentia; family Muridae; genus Apodemus; species Apodemus sylvaticus. The sequence goes on from NC_067478.1 coordinate 3,140,938, forward strand.
GGTTTCTTTATTGCCCCCCCCCCCCCCCCATTTTCAGGTCTTGAATAGTTTTATTCATTTCCCTCACTTGTTTGATCATATTTTCCTGTACTTCTTTAAGGGATTTCTTCATTTCCTCTTTATCATCTATCATCTTCATAAGATTGGATTTCAGATCATTTCCCTGCGTTTCAGCAGTGTTGGAATATTCAGGGCTTGCTGTGGTAAGGTAGCTGAGCTCTGGGGGTGCCATACTGCCCTGGCCATTGGATTCTTTTGCTCTAGTCCTCTGGGTTTGGGGTTATTATAGGGTAGGTGCTGACTTCTGAGTTTATCTTTATTAGATGGGTGGATTTTTTGTTGTTGTTGTTTGGATGCCCTCCCCCCTTAGTTTTGTTTCTTTTCTGGTCTTCTGGTCTGGGATTCTGGTGACCAGTGAGTCTTCAGGTCTAATAGGGTGTCTTTGCTGGATTTTTTTTTTTTTTTGTGGCCTGTGTTAATTTTGGGATTTGGGGTACCAACATTGCCTCTGGGGTTCCGAGAACCTGTGTTACTTCTAGAAAGGCAGAGGTCTTTTGTTCAAGTTGTGGGTCAGAATATGTAGCCCAGATAATGGGGTGCAGTTGATGGCTGTTGGGTGTGCTTCAAAGGGAGTTGATGGGAATAGGCTAGGTCTTATCTGGGTTCCTGGTACTGGCCTGGCCTGGGAGCACAGCTGAACTTGTGGGGCCTGTATGTTGTTTATTTTCTCTTTGCCAGCTTTAGTGGTAGCACTGAGATTATAAAATACTTTGCAAAGAAGGCTGGAGAAATGACTCAATGGTTAAGAGTCCTCTGTTCTCTCCCAGAGGGCTGGCATTCAGTCCCCAGCACCCAGGATGGCTGGCTGAAGAGCCACCTGAAATGTCAATTCCAGGAGGCCCAACGCAATCTTCCGGCCTGCAGAGGCACCAGCGCCTGGGAACACAGGCCTGCTTTGTTCTGATGCAGGCCCTCTGGTAGCCCAGGCTGACCTTGAAGTCCTCATCCTTCTGTCTGTGCCTCCCAAGTGCTGTGATACCAGGCCATTGCCACATGCCTGGCTCGGTCATGGGTATCTGGGTGTGACCTGGGGAAGTGTCTCATTGCACACATCTAGACAGCCGCGGCTATGATTTCTCACGTTTGCACACGCTCTTTCTCCATCCTCTCTGCAGCTCCAGCAGCACAAAGCTGTCATGGCGACACTCCCTGCTCATGTGGAGTTGTCTCCTGTGTCCAGCTGATGCTCAGTTCAACTTCTCTGACCTTTCAGTTTGCTGTTGAGCCAATCCTGTTGTGTTGTTCTATTCTTTCATTTAAATAAAATATTTATTATCATGTGTGACCACCTGTGGGACTCCGTTCTCTGCCTCCATTGGTTCCCTCTTATCCTACTTCTAGAGTGTCAATGGTTGACAGCTCGGTTTTGGACAGAGGGGTCAGTTTTAGATGTTCTTGGATATTTGTTTGCATGCTAATTTCACATTTCATCCTGGTTGTTATGCAGTTCTATCTGGTTGGAAACACTAATATTTTTGTTCTAGCAGCTGAAATTGCTCTGTAGATTCAGGCCTAAGTTGAGACTCGTGCTTCAGACCTGGGTCAAAGGTTCCCAAGCACTGTGTGACTCTACCTGGTGTGTCCCTGCCCCGGGGGCCCAGGTTGGGGGTCTGAGACTTCAAGGTCTTTAGTCTGCCATGTTTCTACAGTGAGGTGGGGCGAGTAGAGCCCAGGCATGCGGGCATGGTTCTGTGGGTTTGCATTCCCAAGGCCCTCCCAGATTAGTATCACCTCAGGACCGTCTTCCTAGGTCTCCCATTTTCTGTCTGTTGTGAAGCTCCTTGTCAGAAGCCAACACTATTAGAGCAGAAGGAGTTTCAACTGCAGCTCCAATTAATAGCTGCTGTCACCACCACTAAGGGGCCATGGGCCTGAGGCTTTGGGCACACCAGCAGGGAAGCTAAGGAGTAGGAAACCCTGTACGCTCCCCACATCTCCTGGACATCTCTATGCACTGCTCTGTGTAGACTCCTGGAGCTGGGCCTTTGAGCAGAGGCAGACAGACTGCAGCTCAGGTGTTTGTGGCCTTCTGTCCAGGCCTGCTGCTGTTCTTGCCTGGACAGCATGCTTGAGAGCAGGCCATACATCCGGCCTGGGGTTGGCATCTGTGCTAAGGGAGACAGAATAGATGGCATGTGCACTTCTATGGAACCCAGCAGCTCTGGAACTTTCCAAAGCTGTAATGTCTAATGTACTCCTCCTTACAAGTCAGCAGCGGCTGTTAAAGTCCAGGAGTGCCCCAAGTCTCATTGTTTTCAGTAAGTTTTCAGTTTGCGTAAGAGAATTGTACTGTTCTTTATTGAGAATTTCATACATGCATACAATAAATACGACATTCACTTCCACCTCCACCCAGTTCTCCCACAGCCCCCCAGCATGGCCCCTTGCCCAACTCTAAACTTTAAAAAAACCATTAGGTCAAGTTAGTGCTGTCCTTAGGTATTAGTTAGTGCTCAGGTGAACGGTTATCCACTGGTTCATGGGACACAAAGAATGTTTCTCCCTCCCATAGCAGCCATCACCTCCCCTCTCTCTATGGAACCCTGGGAGCACCTCCCCTCTCTCTATGGAGCCCTGGGAGCACCTCCCCTCTCTATGGAACCCTGGGAGCACCTCCCCTCTCTCTATGGAGCCCTGGGAGCACCTCCCCTCTCTATGGAGCCATGGGAGCACCTCCACTTTCTATGGAGCCCTGGGAGCACCTCCCCTCTCTCTATGGAACCATGGGAGCACCTCCCCTCTCTCTATGGAACCCTGGGAGCACCTCCCCTCTCTATGGAGCTATGGGAGCACCTCCCCTCTCTATGAAGCCCTGGGAGCACCTCCCCTCTCTATGGAGTCCTGGGAGCACCTCCCCTCTCTCTATGAAGCCCTGGGAGCACCTCCCCTCTCTATGAAGCCCTGGGAGCACCTCCCCTTTCTCTATGGAGCCCTGGGAGCACATCCCCTCTCTATGGAGCCATGGGAGCACCTCCCCTCTCTATGAAGCCCTGGGAGCACCTCCCCTCTCTATGAAGCCCTGGGAGCACCTCCCCTTTCTCTATGGAGCCCTGGGAGCACATCCCCTCTCTATGGAGCCATGGGAGCATCTCCCCTCTCTATGGAGCCCTGGGAGCACCTCACCTCTCTATGGAGCCCTACGAGCACCTCCCCTCTCTCTATGGAGTCCTGGGAACACCTCCCCTCTCTGCTTTGTCCTTACCCAGGTGACAACTGCTAAGAATTGATGAGTGCAGTGTCATGTCCTAAAGACAGCATGTCACAGCCTCTCCACCCTCGTCCTTACGTTCTCTCTGCCTCCTCTTCCAAGACACCCCCTGAACCTCGAGTGTGGACGGACTGAGTAAGACTCACTATCCTCAGCACTCTGACCAGTTAGGGCACACTGCGGAAAGCAGGTCCTCTAAGGTGGCGTGCAGCGTCCTGGGGCAAAGTGGTCCACGTTCCTCTTCCTTTACACCCGTGCTCATGTCGGCCGCAAAGGCTGGTATCATGGTCCACTCTCTTGGGCACTTAGTGGTCCCTGTAGTTTCCTGAGCAGCTTATGGGGCAACTTCCTGAAGCACAGCCTGTGTGTAACCCCTCTGCATGTATCACAAGTGTCTGCAGTCTGCCCCACCCCCACCCCCACCGGCCATGGCAAGCGATGAATGGGTCTAGACAGTCATGCAGGCCGAGAGTTTGTGCTTACTCTCACCACCAGGAGCCACACTGCCACTGCAGACAGCCGTCTTCAAGTGCAGTTCTGTAAGTGATGATGGTTAATGGCAGTCAAACTGACAGCTGGTTTCCAGCACACCAGGAAGAGGAAGAGGAAGAGGGTCTCAGTGGAGGTGCAGACCCAGCCATGTATAGCTTAGGATCCATGCAGCCCCACGTCCTCAGGTTCATCCTGGAAACGAGGGACACTACTCCTGCCTTAGTTGCTATGATCGAGTGGAAAGGCATGGAATTCTTGAGTAGTAGTGGTGACCTGAGGCCAGCCGGCATCAGCTTCCCAAGGACAGGAGCAAGGCCGCCAGACTTTGTGGGGCTCATTATCCCCCACAATGTTACCTAGAACAAACTAAATGTGCACCTTGCAAAGAAAATGATTATGGACACTGTGTGTGCCTGACCCTCACCTAACAGCGACACGTCAGGGATGGGCCAACTGAAGCTGCCTTCTCGCGTTTCAGGTCACGTCCAATGAGAAGCTCCTGGAAAGCCTCAGGAACACAGGCAGCCTGCTGCAGGCCCTGGAGCGCCTGGCTCCAGCTCACAGGTAAGAGGAGCGAGTGGGTGCTCCGGCCAGCAAATGCTCTCACCCATTCTCGCCCCACCGCCTGCATCCTCACGGATGGGCCAATATCTTGTGACCTGTCACTACAGAATCGGGCTCCTCCCACTGGGGGAAGGAGCATGCGCCTGAGGGTGGAAGGCTGTGGGAGTCACCAGGCTGCCTTCCGTATGGGATCTAACACCCAGCAGCTGACAGTGTGGACAACTTCACCTCCCGCCCTCACTGGACAGTCTGTCGAGAACATCTAGGAGACCTATGGACCAGGGTTGGCCTGTCACCCCAGGAGTATGGCATACACACTGAAGGCAGACGTGGTTATTTCAGCAATGATGACACTTGGTGGAGTGACAGGTACCCAATCTGGAAAGCAGGGCCGACAACCCCACCAGTCAGTTCAGCACTGTGCTCTGGCTAGGGTGAGGCTTGTTGAACCCAGGGCGATGGCTCTGGTCCCTGCATCCCTCACCCTGGGAAAGAGCCACTTCTAAGGGGAGCCCAGCCTTCACTGGTGCCTGGCATTCCCTGTCCTTTGGTTTCAGACACAGTATCTGGAGTTTGGTAGCTATTTGAAGGAAGCTGCAGCTGTGGCCTGGGAGGCTGATGCTATCTATGCAGCAGCTCAAGTCCAGTCTGTGAGGTTAGGAAGAGATTGGCTTCTCATCTGCTGGGACCCATGTCATGAGGCAGAGGCCAGGAACAGCCACCAGTGCTGCCCAGTGCTCAGGGTGGCTGGACCACTGAAGAGGGAGGTGGTCAGCCTTCCCTAAAGCCCTTCCTGCCAGCCATCTGGGTCTCCACACCTGCTGAGACTGTTTGCCTTGAGACCAAAGGTAGCTTATTTTTGTGCTGACTTAAATTTGGATCAGACGTGTCCAAACGAGGCTTAACATTCTGCAAGGTTGTGACCTTCCCGCCCACAACCAGGACACAGGCAGACCTTGCCTGGTCTCTCAGGGTTTGTTCTGACGTCCCCACCTGTAAAGGCCGGATGAGTGGGTGGCACTTCTCTGCTCAGACTGCCCTGCCAGGAGGCTGGCTTTCCATCCATGCCAGTCCTTCTGGGGCTTTGGTGGGCCACGTGGCCCCAGGCCTGGCCTGGACTCTGCCAGAAGCAGGCCAAGTTCAAAGACATTCCACCACCCGTCAGGGCCTTTGATGCACAGAACAGGAATGCATGGCACTGTCCCCGGGTGGCAGCCCTGTCCCCTAGACTGCAGCTTTTCTGGGCTAACCCACCTGCTAACCCGATTGTGTGCTAACAGTTATTTCCTTGCCTTTGAGGGTGCCACCCATGGTCTAACCTTCTCTTCAGGGGTTGTCCAGTGTCTCGCTTTTCTTTGTTCCTGTATGTCTCAAACAAAACAAAGTTTCTATTTTAAGCTCCTAATTGCCCACTTGCATTCTCCCAGCATTCTCCACAGTGCATGGAGGCAAGGGCCCACAGTGGACAGGGGCTAGCAGCACAGAACAGGAAGGGGTTGGAGTGGGTGGAGAGGGTTGAGAGGGTTAGGAACCAGGGGCTGGGGCAGGCTGGCTACACCTGTCTACTAGCCCGCATAGGCAGACTCAGATGGCTGGTGGTGCCCAGGGCCTGAGGCTGAGGTACAGCTGAGAGGCACTGGCCCAACAGGGGACTTTGGTAATGGGGCTCAGATGGCCCTGCCCTCTTAAAGGGGAGGTTTGACCTCCACACGTTACCCACCACTTTGCTCTTCCACAGCTCACCGGTCGATACTGTCGTGGCTTCCTTGGCCCTGGAACTCCTCCAGGCTGTTGGGCATTAGATGAGGCCATCCTGTGGCTCCCACCCACTGCAGTGGTCAGATCCCACATGGTCCTTTCTCACCAGCCTCAAGTGGAGCTAATAAAATCGATGGGCCAGAACCTGATGTCTCAAGCCCCCTCACTGACTGGAATGACTAACCCGCTCCTCCCCGTGTGGAGGTCAAGTGGCCTCTACTCAGGTTGAGCCGCAACCCATAGCAGCAGCTAAGGAGCAGACTTGTCTAAGCCCCACTTCCCTCTGGTGTTACATGGCCACTTACTTTTCAAAGACGGAGAATTCCAGAATCCTAGGGAGGCCTGGGTGAAACTCACATGCATAGCAAGTCAGTCATGTGCACACAAGAGTCCCGCAGCTGTGGGTGGGGATGCTTCTCCCAACTGCCCCTCATCCCTTCCAATCTCTGCCATGTGCTAAGTGACAAGTCAGGCCTGGTCGAGCCAACCCGGGGCTTCAGACCAGGTTTCTGGCTCGTGTTTCTCTGGGGAGGAGGTGTGCACATTTGAGCCATGCCCAGAAGCAGCTAGCCCAGGCCGGGCGGGCAGGCAGGCAGGCAGCGGATCCCTTCAGTAACAAAGATCTGATCCTGCTGTCACCAGCAGCCCTGCCTTGACACGTGATCTGGAGAGCCTGCGGGCTCCCATCTAGCCCCACGACGAAACGGCCACCCATGCCCAAAGGCATGGTGCAGCTTCCTGGGCCAGGCCCGCCTCTTGCCTCCAAGGCTCCTTGGCATGGCTCAGGGCTCCACTGCAGCACTCGGATGAGGTAAAAACACAGAAGCACTAAGGATTTCACACAGCCAGGAGTGGTGTCTCACCAGGCCGTGGCTGAGTGATCTAAGGGAGCAGGTTCAGGTCTCAGCTCCCCTCTCTGACCAGTGCTTGGGTTCTGGGATCTTGCTGGGAACTGCTTCAAAACAATGGGACATTCCTCTTCCCTTTTCAGAAGAACATAGAACAGGAAGGCTTTAACATTCCAGAACATTCTGTCAGGTGGTTTACAGGCAAGGGGCCTGGGGTGTGACGCAGGGTTGCTGTCTTGCTAGATGCTAGGCCTGGCAGTCACCACCACCCTGGCCTCCCATCCCCTGCTTCTCCCACTCAATATATGATATGGCTTGCTCCCCAAGCTTACAAACTACTGTAGAAACTTGATAGGTGAGCGCACTGGCTAGTCAGGGGAAGGAGGCAAACACAGCTCCTCCTCCGCCCTTCCTCACCTAGTCGGTCCCTGCTCTGGGCTCTGAGTGTGGTGGTGGCAGTCCGGACCCAGGCTCCTGCCTGCACTGCATGCTCATTCCCTAACTCCAGCTGCCACTAAGCACGGCAGACACAGACAGAAGCAGAGGGCCAGGCAGGCCGCTGGCCAGGCCTTACTTTCCTTCCTTCCACTGGCAGCCCCCAGCTCCAGCCTTTGCCCTAAACCACAGCCTGAAAGTAGGGGCTGGTTGCACTGCCCTCAGGAAACGCCGATAAGAGGCCACAGCTGCCCGAGGATACCTAGGTAGCTGTGGTGGTCACCCTAGAGCCCTTCACATATGCCCATCTTGTTTCCTGCATGCACTCAAGACCCCTGGGACACTGGGCCGGCATTCCTGTGCTCTGGTCCAGCAGAGAGCTGATGGACAAGCCTCCCGCCCTGCCCTGTCCCAGCCTGCTCACAAATGGCCTTTACCCCTTCCCCAGACACCGAAAAATACAGTGTACAAATGAATCTCCCTGATAGCTGCCATGGGTGCAGCCCAGGTGGTTCAGCTGGGAACCTCAGCCTCAACCACACCAAAGGTCACACAGGAAGGGAAAGAAATGCTGGCCTCTGACTTTCCTGGTCATACCATTGGCCTAGGCTGCAGCTCGGGGTCCCAGTGGTGGAGGACGTGAAGGAGGCAACAGGCCCAGAACCCAAACCCTACTGAACCCTGTGCAGCAGGCAGCAGTCAACTTGTTTCTGCAGATGGCTGTGTTCAAGACCGCATGTGCTCCAAAGGCCAGCCAACTGTCAGGAACTGAACTGCCTGGTCTCTGCTTTTCTATTTATGCACTTCAGTGGTTTCCTCTCAACTCAGCCATGCGGGATTCTCTTACTGAATGCTCACCAATGGTCATGTGACAGCTTACTTAGCTGTAGGGAGTTGCTATTACCCACAGTGCTCTGCCTTAGACAGCACCTCAAGCTCTTGAGAATACCTGGCTTACAATCTGCTGGCCCGAGCCCAAATGGACACAGGACATCTGCTGCTGGGCTCCGCACTCTGGGCACTTCTCCTGCCACATCCAGCTTTTTAAAAACAGGTCCTAGAGCTTCAACCAGGAGGGCCAGGCTTCCCCCTGCTGACCAGCCCTCGCTGGGGCTGCCTGCTTGGCCTCGCCACTGACTGCAGAGACCTGCCACTTCTAGTGTCGAGGGTTGAGAAGTTAGTGGTAGGAGAATGGACAGACCACATTCCACATGGAGTCAGATCTCACCAGTTTATAATTGCACTCAGGACACTACTTTCAGGAGGCATGGTGGAAGGTCATTCCAGAGAACTGAGCCACCAGACCTGTGAGATCAAGAGCAGCTGCTTATCTTGCCAGCACTTTCACTATCAGGACCCAGATCAAAGCACCTACCTCATCTGTGCCCGTTCCCCTTTGGCGTGGTAGCTGCTGCAGAGGAGTCACGCGTCTAGCTCCCAAGGACAGCTCAAAACTGGAGCTGCCTGCAGTCAGAATGCCCCCTCTGGAGAGTCCTCTCTTCCCTTCCCTTGCACATGTGTCAGAACTGGGGGCACAGCTGTTTAGGAGCTCCCCCCTACAGCAAGCATTTCAGCAGTGTGGGGGCCTGCCAGCATCCCGTGTACCTCACCCCCCAGGCATGCCTTCTGTGAGGTACACGGATGCTGCCCTACTGAGTGCACTGGAGCGGTGCTAGTAGAGTACAGTGCTTGTTTTCCCACAGACCTCCACACTGCCCAGGAGGTGTGCCTGCATCCCAGACAGCACCTACCTGCATCTGTCCCTTTGCCACCTCTGCAGGTAGCACTTGGCTCTATGTCATCCTTGTGCTTCTGGGGATGAACCAGAACTACCGCCGTACAGAACACCCTGCTGTGGCCCCTCACATAAAAAGGGTGACTGCAGTAAAGCTCTACCCTGTTACCTTGACCCCAGTGGGGCATCTCGGAGGACTTCCTCACAGGACCCTCCTCCTCCTATGAATTTAACAGGCACAATCTTAAAACCCAGGAAACCAAATAGCTCTCTAAAGCACAACACATTCTCACTTTTTGAGTTGTAACAACAGTTCTTTGTAGGAAATGTACAAAGCCTGCTTGACAGACTCACCATCAAAATGACAGATCATCTGGCAGGCCACAGGGAAGGCAGCCCATTTTGGTCTTAAGATCAGATAAATATGGTTTTGGTTCAAAGGAATAGGAGGACTGCCCTCTCCACGCAAGCCACATTGGCAATGGTGCTGGAGTCCACCCCAGGCAGAGCTTCCCTGCTGCAGTGGGACGGCACCAGCCTGGGAGGGCCAAGGCAGCCTCCCGCTTTAGCGACTGTTCAGTGTAGTGCAGAGACTACTGCAGGAAGTGCCTGCCTAGTACCTGGGTAAGACGGCGAGCTGGAGGAGGACTGGTTACACAGGCTTGCTCAGCCCTTTGGTCAGAAGTGACGACAGTCATTTCGTAAGAGCGCAGCCAGCCAGTGACACATTCAAGTCCTACAACAACACGCTTCCTTCCTCTGGTTTGCCTGGGTTTTGTTGTGACATTGCTCAGGGTCACTGAGCACTCCCATCCAGACTTGGTCGTCTCTACCCTGCCAGCCTGGGCACCCCGCTGGCGCCCCTTCCCCTGGGCAAGCTGGATGCCTTCACTGCCCCCAGCAGCCATCTCGTGACAAACAAACAAAATGACACAAGCGAATGAATTAAAAGTTTAATTCTGAACCATTTTTATAACCGCATCTGTTGAAGCATTGTATCACAGCAGGTTACAACAACTTTGGGATAAAAGGCAACTGGTATACTGTCCAAAACAAGGCTCAAATAACACCTCTTACTGATTTACCCTACCGCACGTATCCCCGATAAAGTTTTTGTTCAAAAACATGAAATAGATCCACCTGCTTATTTTAAGCATATTAAAAAGGAAACTAATCGGACCATTTCTATCTGTCTATTTATACAAAAGGCTACACAATGTTACACGTCTCCAGATTACAATTAGCGTGATTATGAATTAGTGTTCTACACCATTACTCAGTTCTTAGAAATCAGAAATTGCTGTAGCAGGTTCACTAGAACATAACACTACTTAAAAACTAACAGTTACTGCAAAAAAATAAAAGCAAGCAAAGTCAGCACCACTACAGATATTAAAACAAAGAACAAGCAAGGCTAGGGTTTGATAACGCCATCTTGTGATCCATTCGTGTGCATTCTTCACTGCGTGAGTCACTCCCCAAATCCATTTGTATTGTTACTCCTCGACCAAAAAGGACCAGAACAAAAAGTTTACTTCGACTGTTCCCATAGGAAACTCAGCTTGGTTAGTGTGTCAGGCACTTTCTGAGATACCAGCCCACCCCTCGAGCCTTCTCAGCAACTCTACAGGCCAATCACAATGCAAGTTCAGACAATACAGCTGTATAGAGAGAAAGGCTGCTATTAATGTTGAAAACAGCAAATGTTACTCATCTGAGTGTAATGCTGCAAAAGCTGTGGCAAATACGTCAAAGTGAGAAACTTCCACACATGAACATCTCCTTCCAAGGTATGGTATGTATCTGTTTTGTGGCAGATTTACAAACAGGCCTAAAACCATTCCCACCCTACCAAGTCTTTCTGGAGTTCTGCAGGCAGAGTAAAGTATTCACCCACACTGGCTTTTACAAGCTTTCTTACCTAAAGGGCGATTTACAGGTCAGTATCAAACCAGGCCAGCTGATTGCTGTCCCCTGGGGGTAGCCCGTCCATGAGGTCCTGGGCATGTCCCAGGTCAGGCAGCCCATCTACCGGGTAGTCAGCACCAGGGTGGTGGCCACCCATCTCATGCTCCATCATAGGGTCCATCCCCAGGGCATCCTGGCCGTATCCACCAGAGTGAAAAGAACGGTAGCTGGGATCTGCAGGAGTCAGGGTATCCACAAGATGGGCAAGGGAAAGGGCAGAGACTGATTAGCTGTGATAAGGACATCCTGCCAGAACACTGCTTTCTAGGCTCCTCTTCTAGGTAATTACAGGCTTCACACAGTTCCTGAGACTATCTACCACACAGCAGCAGCAGTGTGCCTTCAGCACTTGAATCTGACCCTGGCAGAACATGAAGCGGCAGTAGCAGCTTACTGTGTCTGACCTCCTGAGAATAGAAAAGTCTGATCTGCCTGTCACAGATCAGGTGAGAAGCCAAGGAGTTCCACAGCTCCTTGGAGAAAGTCTCTGGGATAGAGTGATGACTGTAGCACCTTCTGCTGCTCAAATTTGGGTAATTTTTCAAAAAGCTTTGATGGATCAGCTATGACCCTAGACGACCCCTCCCCATCCACCCCACCCCATTCTGTTCTCCATGTTGCTGCTGACTCTAGAATTCAGGGACCATCCTAAGTGCAGCCACCACTTCCTCCAACCCAGGTTCCCAGGTGTGGACAAGGGCTTTACGACATACCATCCTGGCGATATCCAAGGGCTTCTCCCTGGGCACCAATGTCCAGTCCAAGATCAGCAGTCTACATAAAATGGTACAGAAAAGACATAAACTTTCAAAAACCACACCTAAGTGTTTATAAGATCTCAGAATACAGAGACCTCAAACCGCAGGTAGCATTAAAGCATTCCCTCGCTGAGTGAGTACATGTGGTGGGTATGAGAGACATGGCTGTTCCAAGGATACAGGCACAGCAATAAACACCGACAGGCTGCTCCGACACCGAGTGCACAGTGGAAATGGTAGTCTGAGCAGGAGTATCTGGAATACCAAAGCTGCCATTATCCAGACAGAGGCAGCTGTGAGGATGGGAACAGGAACAGGCATCAGGACGCAGTGGGCAAAGAATGGCAAGGGCTCAAGTCAGAACTTGTCATGATGCTACTGTCTCACATCCTGAAACCCAAGGTTGCACTCAGCGAGCCAAGCATCACACACTGAATATTGGGAACTGTAGGGGACTACGGGCTCTAGCTGGGAACTGTGGGGGTATTTAAAACAGACTTCTAGAGAGGTTTACTAGAAACAGTGATTCAAAGACTATCTGTACTGAGGACAAATTACTAACAAATTCAAAGAAAAGCAGACTGTATAAAAAACAGCATATTGATAAACTGACTCTCAATAACTGCTCAGCAGATTACCTTGGAAGACTCAGAGCCCTATCTCACCTGTGCTCCTGTGAGTTCTGAGGGAGACTGTGCTCATGCTAGCTGCAGTTAGAGCTCAGTTAAAGCACGGAGTCGCGCAATGCTGGCCTACCTCATTCCAAGCCATTGGCTCTGTCCTGAAGAGGGAACTGGTCAGCTCGACTGAAAGCCGTTTCTTGTAATCCTGTGGCTTGTCCTCAGACATTCGGAATAGGACAGCAGCTGCGTATGTTGCTGGAATAGGAACGAAAAGAGCCCTTGAGAATAGCCAGGCCCAGCCCCAGTGCACAGGCAACTGACTAACGGACTGCGCCCCTGCTTACCCACGCCTTCGTTCCTGGAGTGGAGTAATTCTGTCAGGGGAGCTGTGGCTCCCTCAGCTTCAATGGCCTCTGCAGCCTCCTTGTCCTGAGCAAGTTCACAGAGAACCCCTGCAGCTACTCTTTGGATATTTTCAATGGGAGAATAAAGCAACTATGGAAAAAACATAGAAACAAGACCTTTAAACCCAAAGTAAAGCATGGCATGTGCCTAACTGTGGTACAAAGTTGACCAATGCAGAGTGTCCGCAGCACCCACTTGGCTATGTTCATGCTTGCTAATCTGTGTTCCCAGGAGAAGGCTGCTCTGACATAAAGGATTTCTAGAATTGTCCTCTGGCCTCGCCTCCCCTAAGGCTGTAGTAGCAATGCTCTTGACTAAAAAGGAGAGGCTTCTGGTCTCTAATCCTCTGTGTTTAGGGACTCAAGTCTGGAAGGCAGTCACTGAAGTCAACGTACCTGCACAAACAATGGAATGGTATTGAGTCCTCGGATTACAATCCGGTTGTGAACATCCCGAGCAAGGATGTGGAGAGCTCCAGTACACCCTTCAACTATCTCCTCCATGCGGACACCCTCCTAGGAGGAGAAAAGCAGTTAACAAGCTGGCCATCACTCTGAGCAGCAGGTGCCCAGTGCTCAGGACTGGAGGGTTCCTCCCGTCCACTGTCACGGAAGGCTCCTACAGCAGGCCTTCTCCTGCACAGCACCATGTACGGAGTGAGCAGCTCTCCTGTGCTGTAACTTCCACATCTGCAGATTCAACCAACCACATATCAAATGCAGCTAGACAAAAGCCCGCACCTGGGCCAAGTGCAGCCTGCCCTGTCTATTACTTTCCAAGACTCAGCACGCACCCTACAGGATGAGCTTCAGCACCCAAGGGTGACCACAGGAACAGTGTAAATATCAACAACGTTTGCACAAGAGCCTTGAGCTTCCACAGGTAGTGAGGACAGTGACTGCTCGGCTTCCCTGTCCTTCAAACCCCAGAGTTGGCAGCTTTCTCACTCATGGAGTCAGAGGTGGTGAATGTGGGCCATTCCAATGGTTCTTTCCACTTCTCTATTTCTCACGTGTATCTGGTGAGAACTTCCCTCAGCTTTATTCCTACAGCTAGAATCCCATTGAGCGGCCAGGGGATTGCCCAGAGACCAGTCAGCATCTGTGTATTTGCTTTCTAAACTAAACTATGTTTTGACTCTGCTATTACAGTCAACTCGATTTCTATGAGGACACAGTATTTTGTTCACAGACTAGACAGGCGGCAGCACAGTAACTGAGAAGGAGGCCATCCTATGGAGAGGGCCGGAAACAATAATAACGAGCAAACGCACAAAACCACCAGCAGAATGGGCTCTGAAACCCACTGTGACAGGCTTACTCTTGTTGTCTGATTTGGGTACAAACATGGCTGAGGTAGATTTCCCACACTGGCACATGCATTCAAGATCTAACATTCAAGTACATTGCACGTCTCTTTTTAAGGCTAACCTGGGAAACATCACCAGAGCTTATCACAGTGTCTCTGGAAACTAGACACAGGTTAGGTTTTTCCAGTCATTAGCAGGGATGGGGAGGTAGAGACAACACACGAAAACAGTGTTCACCCCATCCCTTTACAACAGCCACGTGTCACTCAGATCTACCTACCACAAACTGCTGCTGTGTTCCACCCATGGAGGTGCGCCGTTGGGTGTCCTGATGCGCTCGCACAAGCAGCTGAACTAGCCGTGGAATAGCACCCTGTTCCCGCAAAGGTGCATGATTTGCTGGGCAAAGGGCAAGGTTCCGAATCAGTCCGACAGTTGCCTGCAGAGGAAGGAATTAGTAGACAGCACAACAAGGCACAGCAGCACTGGCTGAGTAAACAGACGCTCCTCCAGGCCCCACACCCACTCCCAGCCATGCGTCCATCCCAACAGACGATCTCCATCCCAGCAATGCGCCCGGCTGACAGTTCACCTTTATCAGAGGCCAGTGGGATGGTGGGTGCAGGAGTTTAACCACAACAGGTAGTCCATAATGAAGGCGAACAGCATTCTGGGCCATCTCAGCTTCCTGATGCCGGCTGGTCAGGTGACGAAGAGCACAGATGGCAGGCTCAGTGATGTCCTCCCTGTCACCGGCACGAAGGACAGTGCGCACAAGAGCCTCTATGCCACCCACTTGGCACACCATCATCTTGTTTTTGTAATTATTGCAAGTGAGGTTAGAGAGAATTCCAGCCGCACAGGTGACCACATTTATATCATCAGAACCCAGAAGCTGCACTAGAGTCCCCAGGAGGCCTTCCATTCCTTCCTGTTGAGATAAAAACAGGATGAGTTCAGGGCTCATGGAGACCCTGGCACCAATGCAGCAACTTGTGCACAGCGTACCTGCTTAGTCGCTGCATCTGAAAGGTTTCTGAGAGTCCAAAGACAGTTCTGAACAAGTCGCTGACTCGGGTCTGTCAGATGAAGCCCCAGTGCCTGCATCCCACCTGCAAAGTCAGACATCAAAGGCAGGCCTGTTAGCCCTCACAGTATCCCTTGACTCGAAAAGCCTCCTCACCTCCTCCAAGAACTTCATTTCCTTCAGTTTTCTAGAATGTCACAGCTTTTCTAGTCTACTTTGCCAAAGATAACTCATGTCAAATGGCTGCTATATCCTTCTAAGGTTGGGGAAAGTTTCACCTGCAAATAACATTCCTACCAACTCCTTTCATTCAGCTACTTCCGGAATGACAGCAGTTTGTGCATGCTGTGCTGACCATCACATGGTGTGTACAGAGGAAAACACTGTAGTCCTCAAGTCATTAAGTCATGTGAGTAGGAAGGCAATGCCCGCAAGTCTTGAAGTACAGATGTAAACCTACTGGTAGACGCCCTGGGACTCAGGAGTCAGGTAAGCTGCACTGCTCAGTCAGGACTACTTAAGCCTGAGTTTACAAATAGCCTGGGCAACAGTGACAGTCCACGTAACAAGCCACGTAAAACACACCCCCTTCTTCAACTGAAGTCACTTCTGAATGAGAGACAGACCCAGTTACCTCCTTGGTCGTCCTTCACACTTACTTTGTGTCCTCAAACCTGACTAATTAGACTTATTTGTCACAGCTATAATTCAGTCTACCTTCCTGACTTGCTCCCAGATGGTGGCAGTACCTGGGCTGAGCCCGTGGTAAATGGCTGGTTACTTTATACAACTATCAACTCTCAGAACATGCACCTTGCCCCAAGTGCTCACCAGAATAGCTTAGGAGACCTCAATTCTCAGTAGTAATAACCCATCATGCTCTTCTGAGACACCCCTCTTCCTTCCTGTCATAAACTCAGGCAGCTTCCCACCCTTAGCCTGGCTTTCCCCATATCCTTCTAACTGCATGTCACCTTCTTAAATAACCTTGTTAACACATTAGCAAGAACCTGACAGTTCCACTTAACCTGCAAGTTGCCAATGTTCTTGCCAAAGACAACTTCTCTGGTTTGCTCCTGTAGTCTCATGGTTGCTAAGAACTAGGACTGTTTCCGCAGACCAAGGACTTCTATTTACTAGCTAGGTTTTTCTAAGCCAGCATTTCCTTCAGTGGTTCCCACTGTGCAGCCACTTTCCTGCTCAGCAAAACTGCAGAGCACACAGCTTGCTCTGAGACTACCACCTCAGTCATCAACCTTGAGGACCTTTAGCAGTGTTCTCCATAGCGTTACCAAAACAGCACAGTAGTCACTCCTGTGCACCAGGTAAGGCCCTGCTTATGATCCGGTAACTGCTCAAGCTGTGTTTGTACCAACGTCCTCCTTGCTCTAAGACATGGCCCACACAACGCTCTCCACCCAGAGAGCACCCAAGTTCACATGTCTCAAGGAAAAACAAGGTCGCTGCTTCCCCCAAAGTGCGATGCTGCACTCCTTTCTGGGGTGGCCTCCTCAGTAGCTGTCATTGTTATGTACTGTCCACGCTGTCATAACACATTTCTCAGTTCTATTCTGAGACAAGGCCTTGCTAAATAACCCAGTTAGTCCTAGAGTGCTGCCCAAGTGCTGGGGTCCAGGCCTGTGCACTGAGCTCAGCACCTACCTGCCTTTGTGTACTGTGCTCATCTTCACAAGATTAAGTAGGAACCAGTTTCCTCCCCACTGCTCTCAAGATGAATGTGTGGTAATAGTGTCAATTACGCTGCTTCAAGTATATTCAATATAAACACATCCATATCAGAACGACCTGGGCATCGGAAAAGGTTCCACGCACCTCCATCTCCAACTATCCCAGCTACCTATGGACTTTATCAGTCTACAAACTTAAACAATCTCAACAGAGGTTCTGGAAAACCTGGCAGAACTAACATCCCTTTACTCCACATGAACACAAGCCACACCTGCCTTTCCCAGGCCCATGGCTTCACTGTTAGCAACTATGTCAGTAACCTGAAGCCCCCAACAGCCCAAAGATGGTTGCCGCCACCCTGTGCCTCATCCCCAGCTCCTTCCTCTACATAATGCCTTCATCATTTTCAGTGTCTATTGGGATCTGAAGCTTGGGTCAACAGCCTAGGCAGATGTTAGTTCTTACTGAAGAAAGGAAGCCAGAGCTGAAACGACTTTCTTGGGCCAAACCAAGAGGCTTGGACATAAGCCATGTATTTTCTTTTCTATCATTGACAGAACACCTTAACAACAAATTTCAGACAAAACAAAACCAAACCACTTCTCTACTCAGCTGTACTCTGTATTCACAGGGTTGCAGTGAGGCCCAACCTTACATTACCAAAATCAAAATCAGAAACAAGCTTTATGGAGCAATGTGTTTCTGTTGTCTCTGACAAGCAAAATAACACAGGGGCAAGAGAACATGTTTTGTGAGTGATCTCGGAATCTGAGTACTCACCAGCTTCCACAATGGCCGGCTTGTTGCTAGAGCAGACAGACAGCACCTTCAGCACTCTGCTTGTGGTCCACAGAAGCTTCTCGTAAGTGTAGGTCCTCATTATGTTTACTAGGGCTTGGGGTCCACCACTGGCCAGAATGATCAGCTAGAGAGAGATGGAACTGTAAGTCATGAGACTCAGGAAATGCTAGAGAACAGTGCCATCACCGAGTTACTGTACATGTGAGAACTTTAGCCAGCGTGCAGTTAAGTGTGTCTCTGGACCCTTCTGATCCAGTCCAAGGGGGTCCCAGGTATGTGACTCCTGTGCTACAATTCTGCTCAAATTTAGACCCACCATTCTTTCGAGAATATACCAGCTCAAGTCAAAGAGATGGCTCAGCTGTTAAAAGAACAGCACTGGCTGCTCTTCCAGAGAACCCAGGTTCAAGTCCCAGAACCTACTACATGGCAGCTTGAAACTGTGCAAATCCAGTTCCAGTTGATCTGATACCCTCAGACAGACAGACATGCAGGCCAAAACAAAAAACAAAACAAAAAAAATTCAACTGGCCACCTCTCCACAGTGAACACTGAGGAAAGACCATGAAAAGCAGCAGGGTTGCCTGGGATAGTGGTGAAGGTCCTGTCCGGACAGCCAGTTAAAAACGGGTACTAAGCCCATAGCTTCGGACTCTGGTCTTCTATGTTGTGTGCCTTAAGACTGCAGAATACCCACTCCCTCATCCTTCAGGTCCCACAGGCAGGTCTCATCCCATGCCTGTGTTTAAGATCATATCTCCAGGACTTTGGTATGCCCAACAAAGCCTCACCGGATCCACCCAGCCCAGCTACAGCTTTAGCCCAAACTGTCCAACACTGTGTCTCTTAACTGCTCTCTAGCACACCGTCCCTCTTCTTCCTCAGGACTGTAGATGTCCTCCTCACTGTCTCCTCCTAGCTAACACCTCACTTCTCAAAGATTGCCACCAGACTTCAAAACACCATTTCCTTTGTACACCCAGCCCCTCTTCTCTGCCCAAGTGTAAACACTCAGGAGGCCTGTCCCCATCCCTCCAGTGCTAAGAGCACCACACTGTACACACAGAGATTCAGTGTTTAAAGACGCAAAGGGTGAGACACACATCTTTGAGCCTGTGTGTATGTGCTGAGGACTCAGTGGCTCCACACTCTGTGGGAACAACTTCCACCACTCTACCTTGCTCTCTTGGTTGCCGTAAGCTAAGATCTGAAGGCAGTCTGTTGTAATAGCCAAGAATTTCACGTTTGTTTTGTTGAGCAAAGCAACCATTTTCTGTAGCCCACCAGCTAGGCGCACTGCCATTTTAGCTCCTTCCTGATGGAGCAGGAGATTATGCAGTGTCGTGATGGCGTAGAACAGTACGGAATCCACTGGTGACCTGGGACGAGAGGAGAACCTGTTAGCCATGCCAGCACCCTTCCACTTCCAACCTTCAAGTTCCCTGGCCCTGTTCTCTTACCCAAGCATTTTCACCAGCGCTGGGATGCCACCAGACTTAAAGATGGCCAACAGGCCCTCACGATGGTGAGAGAGGTTGTGCAGAGTCCCAGCGGTACAGCGAGCTGTTTCTACATCATTTGTATTCTGCATGGTGCGTACAATGGCAGACACCATCTGAGGTGAGCGCATGATGGCATGTCTGGAAGCTTCCTTCTTGGAAAGCTGATGAACCATGACAGCAGCCTTATTAACAACCACCTAGAACAGGGATGGAAAGCACGTTAGTTTCCAAGACCCGATGTGGGGCAGCCACTGGCATCCCGAGAGCTCCCCTCAAGTGACCGGAAAAGCAAGTTGCATCACTGCTCACCTGGTCCTCATCATTTAGCAGTTTTGTCAGCTCAGGAATTGCACGTGTGGCAAGTTCTGCGTCATCCTGATAGTTGATCAAATTGACAACTGCATGTTTTAGCATCTGTGATGGTTCAGCCAAGCGCTGGACATTGGTGGGATGAGCAGCGTCAAACTGCGTGGACGGGATCTGCATGCCCTCATCTAGGGTCTCAGGGAACATGGCAGCTCGGACCCTCTGAGCCCGAGTCATCGCGTACTGACCGTCGATATCTGGGAAAGGCAAATCCAACACTCACTAGGCATGTGAGACTCCACTGCCCACCTCCCCCACCCCACCCCACCCCGCCCCCGCCTTTCCTCCACCCACTTGTGCTGTGTCTGAGCCGTCCCACAGCCCTGCCAGAAACTTAACACTAGCTTCCAAATGCAAATGCTTTACCAGCTACTTGCTCTTGCGTGAACGACTGGGAAAAGCCTTGCTCCCACTCATAAAGGACTTGGGAGGTGTCCACATCTTCTTCCTCAGGATTGCCCTTGCCACTCAGGGAAGGAGCTGTGGTCGTGGCACCAGAATGGATTCCAGAATCCAAGTAAGACTGCTGCTGCCAGTGGCTGACAGCGGCTTTTCTGTCCGGCTCCATGGCCATGTCCAACTCCATCAGGTCAGCTGTAAAAACAGAGTAGTTAGTGCACTGAAATGCTACCTGAAGAAGACATCTGTGACAATGACACATTGAATTCTGTGGGAAAGGCAGCCACGGAGCAGAGTGAGGCCAGTGAGGGTGACCTAATAGCACTCGGGCTCCAGGATCACCCACTCACTAGATCCCATTAGGTGGCTTGTTGATTATTTCACCAAGCCAGTGCAGCGTGCCTAAGAGAACAAAGGCCGTCTGGCCAGGCAGCAGGGGCTGTGAGGTGGCTAGAAAGCAGATCATCACAGTGGGCATCACAAACCTTGAGTGGCCATTGTCCACGCAGGGATGTCACAGCAGTTTTGCGCTGAGCTTCAGATACCCTGAAAAATCCCATCAAGTCATTCATTACAACCTAAACTTGATTTAACCCGTCACTGTGACTCTGCTACCTGATTAGTATGCCAGCCCTCCAGACCCCCCCAAAACCAGTTCACCATGGCCTACAATGAAATACACACCAGCCACGGTCCCATCACCACTGAGCTCAGGGTTATGTCCAGGTGGCTCCTCTCAGTAGAACACAGATTGTAGATACAAGGACAAGGTGCCGCTAAAGAATATCCCCCCCCCTCCCAGTGAAAGCCAGCCAAGGGAGCACTAGTTAAAATCCTGGGCTGTGCATGCCTTCAAGTTGTTTGGAAATCCTAACAGTCAAGAGGCAGTGGAGTTTTTTTTTTTTTTAAAGAAAAAACACCCAATTTTTATTAAACAAATCCATTGTTTTTCCTGATATAACACAATTACCAGGTCAGAATGGTGATTTATGCAATTTAAGAAACAAGATTACTTTAAGTCAAAGTTTGAAGCACAAATAAAAAAGTACATTTGTGAATAAGATTTGTCTAAGTTCAAACAATGTTGTACACACCATGTCAATTGGTACGGATGCCCCTGTGACTCAACAATGTAACATTTTCCACTGGTGAATTTTAATCTAAATTATGTCTTCATTTTGGCTCTGTACAATATTCAAGAAAACCACCAAATCACCAAGGATAAAATGGAAGCTTAAGGTTCATGACCTCTGGGCACTCTATGAACAGATTCCATTAACGTCTATCCCAAGCAGGCTGCACCACAGTTAAAATAATGAGTACAATCAACAGTGAATGGATAAAGACACAGAAAGGACTCCTGTTTTGGGAAATTTTTAAAAAGTAAGCTGGCACGATCCCGCGTTAGTGCTGGCACGGGCAGGCCACAGGGCTCCAGCCGGGTAATCTCAACTCAGTAGTCTCTCTGCCCGCCAACTCTCCAGTGGGGCTGGAGCCCCCAAACCCCCTGCAGATCACTACACCAGCTTCTCTCCGGCTAGCCCTGCAGAGTCTGGCTCGCTTGTCCCTGGACCACAGTATTCCTCCGCCACTGATGGTCTAACTTTCTAGTAACCAAGTAAATCAAAACTCTTGAACATTATCTTTAACTAATCAGATTTAAGTATCAATAAATTATTAATTTACAAGATGCCAATACAATTATTTCAGAGCCAACTGATAATGATAAAAGCTTTATCCCAATTATTCTAACCTTATGATGTCATAACTACCCGGGGCTGGTTCAAGCCATACTGGTTCAAGTCCGCCTCCATTCTCCTTCCTCTTCTCTCTCTCCTGAGAGGCTTTGTCTCCAGCCCCTAGCTCCACCTCCCTTTCCCTGTCCAATCACAGGCCTTCTCTTCACTAATGTACTCGGACAGGTAAAAATCTGCGACAGACTCCTACAAATGAATTTATTTTCAATTCACGCAAAGGTGTTTTTCAACATTTAATGAAGTTAGAAACCCCAAATACTGACCAGTGTTTAGGTAGAGAAAACACACTTATCTTTCCTGTTTTCTGAGAAACTGTTCACTCTAAAGCCCAGACTAGCACTCCTGCCTTGCTCACCCCCTCCTGAGTTGGGACCACCACATCTGGATTCCACCACTCCTCACAGGCTAAAGCAGGTAAGCACAAGTTGGGCCCCTTCTTCAGGGTTCACAGTAACTTTCCATCTTTAATCTACAATGATGCCCACACTCCTGCATGGAGAAATGGGTGTGGCCGCGCTTTGTTCACCTTGGGTAGTGCTGCTGTGCCCAGCCCTCAGGCAAGTGCAGGCCCACTGCAGCTTTGCAGAGGGGGACTTGAACCCTGTCTGTATCTAGCTTCCCATGCGGCCAACACAGACAGGTCAGGAGACCAGGCAGTGCCACTACTACATACAGGCTCCATACTGCCCATGCTACCGCCTTAGTGGTCTTGACCCAAACACTCACCTCTTGCCTGGTGTATACGGCTGACACAATATATAATAATTTTATGGGGGAAAAGCTAATGTTCTAAACTCAGTACCTGCATGTTAAGAGTCCTGAACACACAATCCATTAGCATACAGTCTTAGCACCTAACAAAGCACCCTTCACGGTACCTGAAAACCATCCCTGCTCTGCACGGTGGCCCTGGAGAGTGGAGGACAAATGCCTGCCCACAAGTAGAATGAAAACAGGATAAAAGAGAGCCGACAGTTTTAAGCAGCAACATGCAGATCAAAGAATTTCTTTTGTAGAAAGATTCAAAAATGGAAGAATTCTAAGCACCATTCACCAAAACACCACCACTACCCTGGCCAGTCTACCCAGAAGAGAAGCAGGGCCTTGTCCAAAAGGCGACTGCTTTTTTTCTCATTGGCAACTTCCAGGCAAAGGCTGCCGATACCCTGCCAAGCACACCTGCCAATGTCTTAAGGGTCCATAATCATATAGGTCACAATTTCCCATTTCTGAAGGGAACCATGTAATTCATGTAACGCCTCTGTGGGAGACTCTTCAATAGCAAAAGAAAAACTCAAAAAATGTAAGCTCTGCAAAAACAGATAGAGCTTTTAAAATGGGGTAAGGGATACCACAAATACTTTAACCTGGTATTCCTATGAAACTTAGAAACAAAAACAGCGCCGGGCGATAGTGGCGCACGCCTGTAATCCCAGCACTCTGGGAGGCAGAGGCAGGTGGATTTCTGAGTTCGAGGCCAGCCTGGTCTACAGAGGGAGTTCCAGGACAGCCAAGGCTATACAGAGAAACCCTGTCTCGGAAAAAAAAAAAAAAATATTAACTGAAGTTGCAAAATACTCCTGAAACACTATAGGGAAAGACCTCAGACATAGAAGAAAATGATGATGGATCCAGTAACCAAATCAAGGTTTCAGAAAACCCACAGCTGCAGAAGAACTTGCCTAAGTCTAAGTGGCTCACCTGGTCACAGTGAGCACAGCTGACCACAGTGTCTCATCTCCAGAGGAGATGTGTGGCTCACAGCTTCTCCTGCATCTACTTACGCAGTAGTCTAAGGAATCTGTACAAATTTATCTTTGTGTATTTTTCTTCTTGCTCTCTAAATGTATGTTTTACTTTTCTAGTTATCTATGAACTCAAAGATCACCTGACTTTATGTATATATGCCTCTCATAGAACTAGTATAGATTTACACTACGGTTATTTTCCAAGTTCCCATTAGGATAAAATTACCTTATTCATCCTGTAAGAATTTTGAATTATTATTAACTATGGATAAGATCACTGCATAAAGCACATACATTATAAAACCACATGCCAACAATTCATTTTTAAAAAAATGTACACAAGAACAAATCCAATCATTTAAAGAAAACACTGCTCTAATTCCGGAATGTCATAACCTTTGGATTTATTTCCAGGATTTAAAAAACTTTACTAAATGTGTAAGTCTGAAAGCAGAGGTGTAAGCTACAGTTCTGTGGTTTCCCTGCTTACCTTCTTCAGCTGTATATTCTTTAAGGATAGTCTTTCTGAAGTGACCCCACTCTTCCAAAGCACACAGAATGAAATGTCCTTACATTGTACCCTTAAGACATTTTAGGCACACAAATGGCTGAGAAACAGGAAGTACACTGGCTACCCCATAATGACTATACCACCCAACCCCCCCCCTTACCATAGTGACATTCCGAGTACATTTGGGGTTTTTTTTGTTTTTTTTTTTGTTTTTTTTGTTTTTGTTTTTGTTTTGGTCAGTTCTATAACATCAATCCTGCAGTTAATGACACTTTGGTATTATATGAAATTTATCACTAAAGGTTTTTTGTCAAATAAAAATCATGCATGTCAACAGTTATAAAACTATGAATGCCAGTACTATAGTGAATGACCACAGAAGAACTAAATCCTGCCTCCTGTTGAATACTTAGTCCTTCCTCATGTGCAATTCTTCTAATACAAGATTATGATAGACATCTTAACATAGAAAAAATTTTCTTAGCTAATTCTGATAATAGAAATGCTAGCAGCACTGTGGGTTTTAAAGATAAAAAGAACACTTAAGCTGTGCTTAATAACACTGACTGATACTCAGTCAACATGGCTACAAAAACTGATAGAATGTGAGTTAACACCAAGTCCACAGAAGGCACCACAGAAGTCATTTGCTTCCCAAGGTCTTGTCATGATCAACTGTGACCCAGCGTGATTTACCATCCTGCCTATCTCCCAGCACCATCCCCGTCCTGGCAGTGCTTCTTCAGCCTGCTTGAAACCTCAACACTTGTTCTGTCTTGTCTGTTAGATTTTGGCACTTTATTTTTATGAAGCACATATATGCACCATACTTAAGGTCTCTGAATATGCATATTTAAAACAATCACATACTTCAATTTTACAATTATAACTTTGCATTTATTGTCAGCCTCACCAATGAGTACTCAAGACAGAACCAACCCTTCCGAGTGCCAACAAATATTAAGATGGTCCTTTATGAGCATCACCTAGAATATCTTATTAAAAAGAAAGAAAGAAAAAAAGAAAGAAAGAAAGAAGGAAGGAAGGAAGGAAGGAAGGAAGGAAGGAAGGAAAGAAAAGAAAAGAAAAGAAAAGAAAAGAAAAGAAAAGAAAAGAAAAGAAAAGAAAAGAAAAGAAAAGAAAAAGCAAGCAAGCAAGCAAGCAAAGCAAAGCAAAGCAAAGCAAGCATGGGCTGGCAAGATGACTCAATAGGTAAAGGCACTTGGTACCAAGCCTGGCAACCTGAGTTCCATCTCTAGGGCCCAGGAAAGGACCAACTTCCCCAAGTTGTCCCTCTCATGCCTACTGCATGTGTACAGTAAAGAAAAATACAACAAAATACATTCTTTTTAATAACAGACACCAGCATGACATCAATCAGCCAGCATCTAAGCATGGGAAATGGGCCCTACAGCCCCAGCCCAGAGCTGAGGAGCTAATGAACGCTCAGGGAGGGAGTGGGATTTCTTTCTTTTTCTTTTTAAAAAGATTTATTTATTATTATATGTAAGTACACTGTAGCTGTCTTCAGACACTCCAGAAGAGAGCATTAGATCTCATTACAGATGGTTGTGAGCCACCATGTGGATGCTGGGATTTGAACTCAGGACCTTCAAAAGAACAGTCAGTGCTCTTAACCGCTGAGCCATCTCTCTAGCCTGGGAGTGGGGTTTCTGAAAGAAAATGGACTCCAGTAGTAGGTCAGCCATATTACAATGGATGGCCCCACACCTATGAGCATGTGAGTGTCATAAACTGGAACCTATGGGCTATTAACAAAGAGGACATAAAATCTGGAGTTTTCTGAGGTGGCAGGTAGGCCTGGAAGGAGTGAGGAGGAGGACTGTGGGTGAACAGGATCAGAGTGTATTAATTATATCCACAGAGGAAATTCTCAACAACTAACAAGTCTTTTAAGCATCTTTTCTGTCCAGCTCATCAGGCTCACAGACACAGAAACAGAGCAGTAGGCATCACACCAGCTGCTTCAGTGAGGACAGTGTCAGCTCTTTAGCAGGTTTTAGGTTTTTATTTTAAGGTTAAAAAAAAAAAAATCACCGCTTACTAATTTGTAGTGAGAAGCCGGGCAGTGGTGGTGCACACCTTTAATCCCAGCACTTGGGAGACAGAGGCAGGCTGATTTCTGAGTTCGAGGCCAGCCTGGTCTACAGAATGAGTCCCAGGACAGCCAGGACTACACAGAGAAACCCGGTCTTGGGGGGGGGGGGGGGAAACAAATCCAAAGAATAAAACTAATTTGTAGTGAGTACATGGATGTTTTGGTGCAGCATTATCTATACCTTACATAGAACTAAATACAAACAAAAAAATATACATTAGCATTTCAAATAAATATTAAAGCTCAATGTTATTTTGAAACTTAATCTCTGTGCTTCTAAAGCTTACAATTATTAAAATGGAGCCATCCTGAGGGGAAAAGCCAGTTCTTAACAAGTAACTCCATGTTTAAGGTGGGCAACACCTGTAAGCCCATCAAGTATGTTTTATAATTTAATAAGGGTTCAATATAATAATAATTTTAAAAGTCACCATTACAATTATATGCAAAAAAAAAAAAACCCATTGGAATCCATTCACAACAGCATCAAGAAAAAGCAAACAGGCAGGAGAGGGGTGCGAGTCAGAGCACTGGGAGATCTTGCTTTCTAACTACAAAGGGCCTTGTCGGATGGAAGTGCCAGCTCTAGAACCTGGTTAGTTCAATGTACTCACTCTTTAAATAAAACCACTTTCCTCTGTCTCCCGAAGCTGATGTGGGGAAGCCACTCCAACACTTGTGCCTCCCTGAGCTCCCTCAGCGCCTGCCAGCATGCCTATGCTTCATGAAAGTAAGACTGACTTACATGCTCATGCTTCTGAGGCACTGAAAATTTATTCTCATTTTCCACAAAGGCAGACAGAAATGGAAAGCAAGTCTTCCAACCACCTGGACAGAGCTAGAAGACTTGACAAAGCGTTCAAGAGGCTGCCTCGTCACGCTAAAAGCCGTTTTCACCTGTACCTCTCTCTCTCTACAGTAAACCCACATCTACATTCCATCAGACACCACTAAAAAGTAAAAATCAAACTAATGTAGCCATCAGATATGTGTTAAAACTGACACCCATCAGAAAGCATAAAGGATGTGGCACACCCTCATTCATTCACACACACACACACACACACACACACACACACACACACACACACACCAGTTAAAATGTTAGACAGTACCCTACTACCCATATGGTAATTTTTAAAATAGCATACTGGAAACATGATTAAAGGCAAAAATACACAGCACACAAGGAACAGGACAAAAGAATCTTTACAAAGACACACCACAACAAGAAACAATATTTCAAAGAAAAAAACCAGAATTGAGCAATAAGAACAGTTAAGGCCGTCTGTCTGTCTGTCTCAGATGACCAGTTAGAAAGGTGATGACAACCACAGCCAAGAGGGCTCATCAAACTGGCTAGAAGCAAAGCTAGCACAAAGTCTATCACTTAACATCTCCTACTTTAAAACCTCATTTGTTAACAACAAAGGAAGCAGAGGCATTCCACCTGCACAGTATAACAAAAAGGCTGTAAACTACATCCACAGGACTGAAAAAGAATCTATGTTAATATTCACCCAGTGGACAAACTAAGTATTTTTTGTTACTGGTATTACAATAGGACCACCCCCCCACGCCCCCAGGCAGCAACAGCAGCCAGTTGGACAAAGTACGGGCAAAGTACTCTGCAAGTGGTCAAGCACAAAGGGGAATACACTCTATCTGGAAAAGGCACTACATGGTGACCAACTTCATGCAGGCAGGGAACCATAGCAGCCTGGGGATCAATGAAGATGCAGAATAAAACTCCAAGTAAACCAGGAGCCACTGAACAAGTAGTGTGACTTTAGAATCAGAATTTCCCAAGCTCTCTAGAGGCTTAAGACTCCACCCCAGAGTTCACATGGGAGATGAAAAGGGTGTAAGAAGAAAAGACAGTAGGTCGACCAGTAAAGTAGTTACTGTAGCCAATCAGACAAGACTTCCCCTGCAAGTTTTCAACATTACCAAGCATGCAAACACATAGGTTTTGCATACAACTTGCAGAACCAATACAAATTTGAAACAGTGTCCTGTGTGTGTGTCAAAATAGGAAAATTGAATAAATGCCCAAGAATAAATTCTTGTATTGGACCTCCTATTCTATGTTAGCCAAATACTGAGACAGCGCATTAAAAGCCTAAAAGTTAAGTGACTGACTACATGGCCTCTATGCAGATGCAGAAAGCACTACTAACTTGGTTCATAAGGCAAAACTGCTAAAACATAAAGCAAAAGTTGTATTCTCTCTTTGGGGGGGGGGGGGGACTGTCACTGTTTTTCTTAAAGCCAGTTGTTACTGATGTAACCAAGCCTTGAACTCTATGAGTTTCCCAACTAATAAACTACGCTTTTCAGTTCAAACCCTGATCTGTCTGTAGCCTAAGTCAGGTGCCCAGCCTTGTAAATTCAAGCCTACTTCTTGCTTCTCCAGAGTTTTTGCTGGCTAGGTCAGAACTTCAGATAAAGAAATCCTACCCAACTTCCCATTCCCCACGGTAACTGCAGCTGTACCCACAGCCCAGCTTTCTCAGTGCTGCACACTCCAGTGTGGCTCTTCCATGCCTAGGAAAGGCAAAACTGCATTTCAAGATGATCTCCACATCCAGAATATAGGCAGTTAGTGGCAGAACTCCAGAAGTAGTTGAATGTTTTACTTTCCCTCCCTTATGAAAAAAATCTTCCTCACCTGCACTTGTTACAAGTTTCTCTTCCCCATCAAACAAACCAGAACTCTGGTTTCAAGCTTTCAAGACATGCCCTCAGGGGACTGAAACTTCACCTTCAGTGTCTAAGTCTACAAAGTGAGCAGCATATATTAAACCCAAATATATGATAGACTAACATGCTTATCAGAAAATAAAATGTACTCTGTGAAGTATGGATAACACCATACTAAGGAGGTGGATTTGCACCCCAAGAACTTCATTTCTCACCTTCACTTTCTGTGTGTCTAACACAGCTCTGACCTCACAAAGCAGGAGCAAGGAGCAGCCAACCTGACACTTCATCACATTCTCACCAAGGACAACAGCAGGTGACTTTTTTTTTGATTAAACGGACTAAGCCACAATAAGAGGAAGAAAGGGTTTAAGTGGGATAACAGGTTACTAAGAAGGTCATCTCTTAGTTGTTTACATGTGAACCTTCAAAACAGGTTACGTGAACATATAACTGGGCGAAATGACCTAGGAAAACCACACAGTTTTTTTGGGAAAAGGTATTTCAGGCTATCAAGTATGTAATAAATCAAAATTCAGATTCAATATATGTTAAGACTTTTAAAATCTTTAAAGATCGACCAAGAAGATCTGCAAGTGTGCTCAGGTGTCCCCACACGAGTCCATCTTGTGCTTGCTAAGCAAGAACTCCACAGCCAGGAAGAGATGATACAGGACCCTGGCATGGCACTTTTAGTGTGTCACATGGTACTTATGTTAACCCTTAAAGGACAGTAAAGACAAACCATCAGAACCCAGACTTCACAAGCAACACTAAGTAGTAACACACAAGGTTAAAAATCAAACAAAGGACCCAAAAAAGGAATTTGGAGTGTGCTGGCAAGAAACCCCAAGCAGCAGCTGCTCCTTAAGATGGGACTTCAAGCCTTGCAGCTATGAAGTTCCCTGATATTTAAGGTGTTTCAGAAAGCAAATATTTTACTGAGAATGTGTCTGCATTTTGTTATTTTGTTACAAAGAACTTGAAGACTTGCCCCTCATCTTTGTCACATTGTGTACCGTTCGTTACCTGGAGCTGCACATCAACAAACACCCCAACAAACATGGTGCTTTATTTTGTCAATCTTGTGATCAACAACAACAGTTTCACGACACAAACATCATAAATATGATACACAGATTCCTCACCTATTCAGCAAACATTTTAGCAACCACCACAGGTTCTGGGGATGGTCCCGCTGAAGAGCTTCAGGCTTTCTGCAGGGTAGCTTTTAAGCAGGAAGAGGCACCATGAAGGAGCAGAGCAGAAACGGGCAGGAAAACTCAATACTCTATGCAAGGCCACAGACGGTACAGCTGTTACCCTTTAGGAACTACACTTTGAGCTCAGTGGTTTAATTTGAAAAGAGATGGGTGGAGTGTAACAAAATGGCGCTGAAACCAATCACGGAAGTTCTCCAGTCTGCAGTACAAAGTGAGTGAATTTATTTGCTGGATAATTGGGAGTCTTATTTTTCTTCTCTTAGACAGGGTCTCACTGTGTGACCTAAACTTGCTAGGTAGCCTGGCCTGCCTCTGCCCCTCTTGTGCTGGTTCTCAGCACTGGTGACAGGACAGATTATTGTTGCTATAATTCACAAGCCTGTAAGAAAGAAGGGACACCAGTCAAGCAGGCACAACAGCGGGCCAGGTGACTCACCTTAGCTCAGACCTGGGCAGTAACACCAGGCACTAACACAGCGTGCAGGAGTAACAAAACTGAGTATAGAGAAGAAAACCATGTCAGAGGGATGAAAGGTAAATACCAGAGCTCGAGCAATGAGGTCTGCTAGGGAAATAGCGCCCATCTAAAGACACCATCTGGGGGACAGCTATCACTTATCAGTGGCTGTGGCCATTTAAGCTTAATTTTGAAGATTTTCGTTTTGCAGTTACACTCTAAGTGTCTAACAGCCACAGTTAGCTAAAGCTCCATCAAAAGACAGCCTAAGCACAGTTCCCAGTACCACAGACCATGGGTCTGAGCAGGAACTGAGACAAGTGTGACTGGAGGGTGGTTCAACAGTGTAAGATATTTATAGATCTCACTGTCAGGAACATTAGCTGAAAGCAAACAAGGGGTGAGGATCTCGAAGCCATAGTGCTTCCTCAGTCTGAAGGAGACCCAGGGTAAACAAAGCGGTGAGTGGTGCGTGCAGTTGATGTACAAAAAAGCATCAGCTACAAGGCCTCAGAAGCCAGAAAGCCCCACACTAAGGTGGTAGAGCTTCAGCAAGAAAATGATGGATATACCAGAGAGAAAAGTGGATAAGCCTTGCAGAGAATTGGAACACGTTATGAAAGGAGAGAACAGTCACAGTTATAAGAGTGTGAGTTGGGAATGGGAACAGGCAGGATCAGTTTCCAACTCACTGCTTGAGAAGTCTATTAGCAATGCACTATGGTGAAAAACCAAGAATTGACAGGAGAGAAATCAAGGCTAGGGTATATTTGCAAATCAGAGTATTTATTTAAAGCTGGATCCTGAGCAGGAACCAAATAGGGAGGCTCAAAGACTAGCCCTTCATTCACCTCAGCCACTCCAACACAGGCCAGGGATAAAGGAAAGAGCCAGAGCTGCCAGAGCTGAGGGTGTAGAGAGCTTGCCCAGGTATGGCAGACTCTTAAGCCAAGCTCTACGCAACTGTAGCAAGTGGGCAAGGGGACTAAAACATGAAACATGGTGGCCACGGATACCATTTTTGGGGGGGGGGGGTTAAAATCATTTGTGCTATAAGTCACAGCATGCCTGTATGCAGATAGCAGGGCCAGGCAGGTCTCGGAGAAGTCCAGAGAGCAGGAGGGGGAAGGAAGAGCAATGGCGCTCTTGTTCTGGCCACATCCACGATTATCAGTCCAAGGGAGTTCTTCCAATTCAATATTCTTAGCAATGACAAAGCAAGAACAAAGGTGAGTGGGGATGGAGGAAGTGGTGTGGGTCAGAGGGGAAACGTGAAGTAAAGCACCACGAGGAAGGTAAAGGAGCAGAGGCAGTGGAGCAGGGAAGCCTGCGATAGATGCCTTGCGGCCCCACAAGCTGAGTATTCACTAGAGGACTGCGAGGCTGGGTGCCTGGAAAGAGATGAGGAGGGCAAAGTTCTGATATGTGACAATGGGACTGTGGGGATGAACTGAGGGAGAAAACAGTACTACTAGAAGAGTCAAAGGAACTAAGATCAAATTCCAAATACAACACCATAAACAAACTTTTTGTCAAAACATAAAAACTTTGTCATCACAAAGTTGCGCTGGGGATGGGGTAGCTGAACAGTAAAAACAATGCCATGAGTCGTTTACATTCTAGAGTCACCCAATGGAACCCACACTACTAGGAAACAATTCATAGGCCAGACCACATGAGCTGACATAATTTTAAATGTGTATTACAAGGAATTATGTCTGGCCTAAAGGAGACCAAGACAGTGAAACAAAACAGGTGCTGACAAAGTGCCCCAGGCAGAAACCTGAAATAAAGACCATCAGCAGGAGATGTATAATTTGAAGGCATCAATATCAAAGTTTGGAGTCTGACACAATGATTGATCCAAAGTTACAAGAACCTTGGGTCCTGTGGCCAAAAGTATGTAAGAAGAGGGCACACCTCAACGAAAAGCCACAAGGAACTCTATAAACATCTTGGCTCGCTTGCTGGTGATCAGATCCAGCCAGGAGTTGCAAAAGGATCCCTGCCCAGGCAGAGCAACAGAGTGGCAAGGCGTGAGACAGACAGCTGTCTAGAAAACAATATGCCCCGTACTGTCAAAATGGACTCTTGATGCAATGGATCAGGTCATGGGTTCCAGCTGTACCTCTAGTAGAGGAGAAAAAGGCAGGTAACCAGTCTTCATAGAACTTTTCAGAGAAATTTCATTGAGAAATATGAACTGTGACAGAATGGCAATTAAGGAAAACCAAAGCCCTTCAGCACACAGCAGACATTCTCCAACCACCCCCTCAGAAGACCAATTTTCTTCTGGTAAGTGATTACCTCCCCGGTGGTAGGCAGGATGCCTCCAGCATTAACACCACTCTGCCCTCCAGACCATTTGCAACTCTTCCTGCATTCCTAGATTCTAACTGCAATTTCCTAGACAAGAACAGGATCAGACAATGTCCAGAACTTTAGGACCCAGGAAATGAAACAGCACAACTAAAGGTAGGTAATAAAGGCCTCTAGCAGATAGTTATCAGATATGGAGTCACAAATTGGATGAGTAAAAACCTAAAATACACTCCTGCCACAGCGGACCTCCTTTTTCCTCCCAGGCCTGAGAAATTCTCAAGTCCCGTCTCTGTCTACCCTACCCAGCCATTAGCTGCTGGCATTTTAATTTACCAATCAGAACTGGGGGCAGGGTCCCTCAGTGTCTTCCATGCAGACACAGTAAGCAGTTTTGGGAACCAAAATTAATGTTTTAATACAAGCAGCATTAGGTCAAACCCACTACAGTCAACAGTGTTAAAAACCATTCAAGAAACCCTGTGATATGCACTTGTTTACAACAGTACATCCAAACATGAGGAAACTCATTCCCGACCCTTGTCGCTCTAGTTCCGGAAGGGCACAGCTCTTCACCTGCTTAATCTGTATTAAGGAAATGTTGGAGGTAGTTTGCAGCCATCACTCTGTAACCAATTCTTACTCCAACCTGAATATGAGATCTTCAAACTGCACGCCAAAGCGAACTCTATTCCTTACATCTTATGTGACTGATGCCCATAAGCATATATCCCCTTATGGGTCCACAGCACCCACCCTTTCAGCTACTGGAAAGGCTGATGCGACACATCTTACGGTGGCCCCGACTCCAGCTTTTGTACTCTTCCTTCTTCCCCTTCTGACCAGCCAGCAGCAATCAAATCCAGTGACCCCCAGATAAGGTCTCTATGATAGGACACGGAGTAAAGGTTATACATCACAGCCTCTTTAAAACTGTGAATGTATTATAGATCTACTTTTAAAAAGAATATCAAAGCAAAAATTGAGTTAAATCCCAAATAAAACAAGAAAAAACGGGAAGTGCTTGAGGCAGCTTCCAACAGAATTCAGATCAGTGGTTCTCAACCTGGGGGATGTGACCCCTTTGGTGTCGAATGTGACATTTTCACAGGGACCACTCAAGACCATCTGAAAACAGATATTTACAATCCATACCAGTAGCAAAACCACAGTATGAAGTAGTGACAGAACTGTTTTATGATTGGGACCAGCACAATATGAGGAGCTATGTTAAAAGCATTGGGAAGGTTGGGGACCACTGCTCTGGATGGTCCCAGCTTTCCCATGGTACTGCATGGCAGGAAATGGAAAAGCATACCTTTCTCAACCAATGCTGATAGACCACAACCAGGAAAACCTCTGCAACACTACAAGAGCCTAGTTAGGTGCAGTGCTACAGTTGCAGCAACGCAGGACCTTAACAGCAGCTGCAGGAGGACACAGGACTGATGGGTGAGTGCTCTAGGGCAGATGCAGACCCATTGTGCACATGGTCAGCCCAGCTACAGCGCTGTATTCAGACGTACTTTAGTCGTTTGTTTTGACATGGTCTCACTCTGTACTGCAGGTTGTGCTCCTGTCTCAGTCTTTTGCGGTGACTTCCAGGGTAAGCCACACCAGGCTTAGATGATGCTTTGAACACCAGCTTGCTGCACCGAGTTCAGCCAAACTGTGCCATATAAACAAAGACTACTTCCACACAAACTGACCAAGAACAATGCTCTGCTAAAATAAAACACCTGACTTCCACCTCAACACTGTTTTTAAGTTTGGGATTAACCTAAAACTATACTCAGCTTAGAGGCTTCTAGTGAAACTAAAACTAAAAAGCTGACAGACTGTGCACACAGCATCTGTGGGGCTTGAGTCTGGACACTTAAGACCACATGAAGGGCTGAACTCAAGCTACTTCTCCACCAAGACCAAGCACTAGGCATTTCCCTCTTGTTGAACCGGTTCTCCATCCAATTAGAGAGCTGCTGGTTACCCCAAAGTATGTAATTCCATTACTGCAGCCTTAGGGTTTATCACGCCACGCTGGTCATGGCTGTGGTTTGAAGGCATCAGTTGCGTTTGACTGTCGGTTGCCGCCTTCCTTTGGAGGCACGGACTGTGTCTTCTGGTTCCATGAGAACCAGTACCCGGGTAGAGGGCATCCTCTAGGCCTTGGTCTGAAGTGCATGGACTCTTCAGCAATAGGGACTTTCCACCTCTTGGGGGCAACTAAGGGTAACTAACAGCAATAGGTTATTAGCTATGTTCTGGAATCTACTGGACAGATCTGGCCAACAACTCAAAAAAGGGCTTTTTCTGCCAAGTAGTGGGTTTTTCCCCCCGCTTTGGTCTTCAGTATTTGAAGGGAACATTGTCAGTCCAGATTGAGAAAACTGCATGTTAACTATGTATGTATATTTATATGTGTATTATAGATTTTTAGGTAAATAGTATAAGAGACATGCTAACGTGGGAGGAGGGCCAGACCATGAGGCCTCAAGTCTATACACAAGGAACTACAGGCAACTAAGAAATGCTGAGTCTTCCCTAGAGTAGAGTACAATTGGTTATCCAATACCAAATGGTCAGCTCTAAAAACATACAAAGCAAACAGGTTGAAGTTAGGTGTGCAGTTACAAGCACATAACAATTTACTAAAGAAGTCATGAATTTGACTGAGAGCAAGGGTATATGGGAGGGTTTGGAGGAAGGGAAGGGGAAGTGATACAATTATTTTAAAAAATAAGGGAAGTAATTTTTAAAAAGTCACATTAAAATGTGACAATGCTCCCTTTAAATCAAGAAATTTGTACTCATGTTTCCATGAGTTCTGAAGGCTAAACGGATCGGATCACCAACCATCTCTACACTATTTGATTTTTATCCTGTTTCTGAAAAGCAGAATCCAAAGACAATATTTAAACTCTCAAGAATCCTTCACAAACTGACCATTTCACTTCAAAAACTAATTCAGAATATGCTTCACTCTATTAACCTGACTGATTGAAACGGCTTTTTCAGAGGAGTGGAAAGGAAGGTCTGTAAGGACGGAAGCTCTGAGTGCGCCGCAGACCACCCTTCCTGCCACCAGTATTGCTCTTGCCTCACCAGAGGGAACTACACTTGTGCTTCAGTGACAGATCTTCATTGGGAACTTAAGAATCTCACCTCTACAGTCATCCTCTACTTCCTGAGGCACCTGGGCATTCGGTGTCTCACAGTGTATGCAGCCGTGCCTGCCCTAGACCACTGTTCTCTCCAAGGGGCAGCTGCCCTCCCATGCCAGTCTTTTAACTGGCTCCCCTTACAGTCATCAGGATCTATTCTACACAAACTTGCAGAAAACGAGGGAAAGTGGCCTGTGTTCTGTCCACTGGAGGGCGCTCAACATAACTAGTCTCAACTGAAACTGGGAAATGTGTCTTAAGAGAGACAAAACTAAGTTCAGTAGCTAAGTCTTAGCAGGTCTGCCTTCTTCCTTTAAAAAGTCTTTCTCCCCATGGACGATTAGATGCTTTCCTCCAGAGTTCTTCTACCCCAGCAGGTAAATCAGGGTTCCTAGTCAAGGTAAGCTCCATCTTGCATTAAATACAAAGGAAGCTTTCTTAGGTAAATAGAGGAAATAAAAGTCTTTCTCCAGAGTGTAAAGTTCTATTCACTTTCAATTGACACAAATCACTTTTCATTTTGTAACACTTGTTAGCTGACCTAGGAACCACAGTGGGCCTGGTGCTGCTCAACAGCAGCATCCCCGGGCTGCCAGCGTGCTGCAAGCTGCATCCTCTCAGGACAGAGGCTGCCTCCACCGGCCTCAAAACTGAAGCAGCTGCTCATCTATTTCATTCTCTGTAGCATAAAGAAGTCTTCAGTGAGATTGTTTTAAATAACAAAGGAGTTGAGAGGGGCCGCAACAAACAACGACCAAAAAAAAAAAAAAAAAAAAACCAAAAAAACCGAAAAAACAAAACAAAAAACAAACAAAAAAAAAAAACAAAAAATGAAGTTAGACTGTTTTTACAAGTTTGTGAACACTGT
Source organism: Apodemus sylvaticus (assembly GCF_947179515.1). Taxonomy (NCBI): domain Eukaryota; kingdom Metazoa; phylum Chordata; class Mammalia; order Rodentia; family Muridae; genus Apodemus; species Apodemus sylvaticus. Next base: position 3,177,751 of record NC_067478.1, read on the forward strand.
TTATCAGGAGCTTGTCCCTTGGGTATGCTTCTGACCAAGGACACTAAAAATTTACCACTAGGTGATGGGCAGAGACCACGACCTCAGCACTGGTATTTCAGTTAACTCGATCTGCTTTCACTGTCCACTTCCTGCTTACAAGTATGACAACAACAGATCCGTAAACACACCACTCCACCCCCACCCACAGTATGCACAGGCTCTTGTCCATGCTCTGCCCTGCATTTATTTGCAAAAGGACTCCACCAGTTTTTCTGAACACATTTCAAAATACACTCCGACTGAGAAGTGGCCTATCCTCCACCTTGGCGGTGGCATTTGACACTAGTGCTAAGGCTTCACTCACAATTTCTATTCCATGGTCACTATAGCAGGAGATACTTCCCTTCAGGCTGGAGACATATGATATCCAATACAGTCTCTAAACGAGTGTTCTCAATCTAGGATTATGAACATTATGGTTCATAGCAGTAGCAAAGTTAGTTATGAAGTGACATGAAAATAATTTTATGGTTGGGGTCACCATAACAGTTGAGAAACTGTTTTGATGGGTTGCAGCATCAGGAAGGCTGAGATCCGCTGCTCTAGAGAAATGATCAGATGACAGTTGAACTCTTTCTTCATGCCTGCATTCGATTAAATGCTTCTCTGAGGCTGGTCTTCTTGCAGACTGTGAGGCCCAGGACTCTGCCCCAGGCATGCTAAGCTTTCCAGATAGCCTGCTTCCTCCAGGACTTCAGCCTGGGAGGGTTTGTTGTAGAGAAAGATCTGCAAGTTTCCAACTTCCCTGCCACCACTAAAGGCCTTGTCCAGACTCGGCCTTCAGGACAAAGGTTAGGCCACAGAATGACTATCCCTACCACCACCATCAATGTTGTCTGCTGTGAAAGGGCGTTCTCAAACAAACCTTGGAGGCACTTCATTTTAATTTCGGGGATTTCTGAATGTTTAAGGTGAAAATGAACTACATGTAACAGCGGCCTTAACTCAAATAAAGTTTGAGCCCGACATACAAAACCGAAATTCAAAAGCCACTAGCTTAAGCAACATTAAATTAGAACCAAGAGAGCAAACTCTTTGCCGGGACGAGGAGAGTCTGCACCCAGACGTCTGCAAGCCTCAAGTAAATAGCGAAATGGCTTCCTGAATCCCAGACAAAACGCTTCACAACTTGGCCATGTGAAAAACATGAGGCAGACTTTATCAAAGGCAAAGCTGCCGTCTCTTCAGCTTGCTGTCTGGTCTAAGCCACCATTATTCATGGCACAAAGCTCTCGTTTCACTAAAACCACTCCTCGATTTCCTCTCGCCGACCTCCGCATACCAGCAGCCCAGCAGCTCTCCATTCAGAGCTCAGGCCCGGGGAGGGGGGGCGCGGGGGCGCGGGGGAGGGGAGCCCGCAGATGTCTGGAGACCCGAGCCCGAGACAAAGCTGCCCCGCAGCCAGCGGGCTCACCAAATCGGGCCTGGGGTACCGAACTTGCGAGCGTCGGTTCCAAGTCCGGTCCCCCAAACAACACTCAGAACAAGTCGCCAGGCTCCCACGCCCTGGCGGTCCGCGCTCCGGCCACTCCATCTCGCCCTGAAAGCAAACGCGCCGGGGTGAAAACACTTGAAGCGGACCCCACACTTACTGGCTAAGGACAAGCACCCCTCCCCCAAGCCCAGGTTTCGGATCCCGCGCACCCCCCCCCAAACCAGGAGTGGCCGGTGACTCGTCTACGGTCCCAAATTCCCGCCAGGACCTCAGCCCCGCAGCCACCAACCCCACGCGAGTCCACCCCCCGAGAACACGCTCCTGACGCATCCCCTCCCGCTGCATCCAAGTTTGGCGACTCCACGGTTTAAAGTTGTTTGGATTCAAACTCACAGTCAGGTCGTTGCAAGGGGGGGAAAATGTATCTGTGCGTGTTCCACGAGGAACAGAGGGGACCCGCGCCAGGTCCCAGGTCCCACGTCCCCCGGCTCCGCAGACCCTGGTGGTGGGGTCCCCGCCCACCCCGCCCCCCGTGGCGGCCCCAGCCGGGACGCGAACCGCGGTCCCCAACCCCCACGGCGGCTAGCCGTCCATCCGGGCTCCCGGCGCGCGCCCGCCCGGCCCCGGCCCCAGCCCGCGCGTCCCCGCGGCCTCCCGCCGCCACCCGGCCCGCGAAGTTTCCCGCTGGCGCGGTGCGAGCCGGCCCGCCGCGGCGCCGCACCTCAGGGCCGCGCGCTGCTCCCTCGCGGCCGCCCGCTCGGCCTCGGCCTCCTGCACTGACGGCTCGGCGCCCACCGTGCTCCGTCTCCGCCTCCCCAGGCCGCGGGCTGCACTGGACACGAGCTGACGCGGCCGCCACCGAGCGAGAGCTTAAGATGGCGCCGCACAAGGAGCGATTTATAAGGGCATCGTACCATGTATCCTGCCGCCGCCGCTCCGCGCGGAGCGTTCTGCCGCGCGAGGACGAGGGGCGGGGCGCGGGCGGGCCACGGAAAGTAGTCCCCACCGGCCTGAGTCGCTCTGCGCGTGCGCCGCCGGGAGGGGCGGGGCCGGGGCGTGGCGTCCAGACTCTGCTCCATTGGAAACTAAAGGAATTGAGTGAGGGCCGCTGCTGCGGGCCGGGTGGAGCGCGGCCATGGAGAGCGCAGGTTCGAGGCTGTAGTCACCTGTGCTCCGGCCGCCACACCCCTGAACCACCATTGGACCCTACCACACTTCACTGCTCGCAGGAGTGTCCCGCTTCCTTTCCTGCTGTGCCTCTGGAATCCGGACAGGGAACCTGGGGCCCAACCACCTTTCCTCCCCACCCTAGGAGGTCGTGAACTCCCCCCCCTCCCCAGAAGTGTCTGTGGACATCTTAACTACAACAAGTGATTCAGCTCCACCGCTGTGTTCACCAGCGTGATTCCTAGAAACCCCATCTTACCCGGACCCACTGGGTCAGTGTCCACAGAACCAGGCGTGGGGACATTTTCCAGGGACTGCAATTTTTACTGTATTGTTTGAGAAACCCGAGTGTGATGCTGAGAGGACCTGTGGGTAACCTCTTAAATTTTTCAAAACTAATTTTGTATCCTTCGAGAGCATTTTTTTTCCCTGACAATAGGCTGAAGTTGGGTCTTCTCTTGGAAATGGCTCCATTGTTGTCCTCCAAGATTGGCGCTTGTCAAAACTGGAGCAGTTGGGGTGAATTGGAAGAGTCCAGTCTATTACTGTGAGCTCCCTGTCTCTTCCCAAACAATGGCAACAGCGAAAGTTGCCCTACTGCCTTCTTTCATCTGGGCGCTGTAATTAACACAAGTAAACAATAGGCCCTTATGCACAGGTACTGACAGGAATCCTGCCCGGCCACTGAGGCAAGGCCAGTGCTGTAGGGCCGGCTTGTTTTTTAAATGAATCAGTTTTCTAACTTAAAGACGTGACTCTGTGAACCAGCACAGTCCACCATTAAGGAGCTGCTCAGTGAGAACCTTTGTCTAGACCTTTCCCCTCTGCAGCTCTGCTAGGATTTCCAGAGAATAAACTCTGCTGCTGGCTGGGGCAGACTTGGCCTGCCATGACTCAGAGCAATGGGGCAGGAAAAAGTATTTTACCAAAGCCCTACTGATGGTGGTCGCAGCTACCAACCCCTAATTTTAATTGTCATATGCAGAGTTAAAGAATATTTGGTCGACTCGTTTAAGATCCTGCTTTTAAAATTAGATAGCTGACTTCACCTCTATTGGGGTTTCCTTTCTTTCTTTTGACACTTGCTTTTTCTGTGTCCCAATTTTGCTTTTTTTTTTTTTTTTAGTAAACCCTTTAAGAAATGTCTGCACCACTGACAAAATAGACACCCTTATATTTATATTTCTCTAGCCAGACGCCAAAATAAAGCATATAATTCTGGCACTTTAATCCCTGCTTAGAATTAAATGTCTCTCCCTATTGATAATTCACAGAGAATATGTTTCAGAGAAAAGATGGATTTTACCACCACGCAGGCAGTCCTCTTCCTCTCGAGTGTAACTCAGCAGGTGACATAACCAGCTTTGAAACCTGTACGCTGAATTTTACATTTTCTCCAGATTTCTGTTCACTTCTCTCATGAAACAAAACTGTTCTGTAATTTTGTCACAAAATAACAGGTGACAATTTCTGCGAAATTAAGACAAATACTGTGATTACACCAGAAAGAAACATACGTCATCAAAATATCTGATGAATCAAGAAACCTGCTGGTTCTATGAGCTAATTTGAAAATAACATAAGTAGCTAAGGAGCAGGTGGTTTTACAAAATTAGTTGCTAAAACAATTGACCCTAGGTAACACACTTTACATAAATGGCAATTGGTTTCTCTCTTGTACCCTTTCTACCAAAATCAGCCCAGTGGGTGTGACAGAAAATAATTCATTTTGAGAAATTAGGGGTGTACTGCTCAGGCCACCCGCAGATCAAGCTTTGGCTACACTGAACATGAGCCTAGAATATACTCACTAAAACACACACACACACACACACTCACTCAGCTTGTGTTTGCACTTTGTGCAGAAGTAAGTATTAATAAGCCAGTATTAACAAATCCATTAGTCAAACATTTACTGCATACCTAAAACAAGGAGCCTCCTTTTCGGACAGCCGATGACTGCGTCTTTTGATGAACACCTTCATTTAAACTAAAACTGTAATTGTCAGTCAAGTCCATTTGACAATAGGCACAAAAGATGGGAAAACAAACTGAAATTAGGGTGTGGTCCGCTTTGGATTCCATCCCAATCCCCCTGGGAAGGAAGATTCCTTTCCCAGCCGAACCATGCACTCAGAAACAACCAATACTGACTCTCTAAGACCTGTTAAAAATAATTTCTTTATGATAACGTAGAAGCACCAGGCAAAAAAACATCACAATCGGCTCTCCATTCTACGTCCATCAAGTGGGCTTTTTGTGGATCCAGACTTGCGATTTGTAAAACGCCCGTGTCAGGGGTATGTCATCTTTTTGTTGATTTCCAGTTGAACAGGCTAAGCAGTTGTAAATACCTCTTGTCAGACTACGTGTGGCTTATTCTCCGGCACGGAGGCCGTCTAGTAACCCACTGGGCAGATTCCGCACAGAGCCACTGTGGAAAGCTTTCGCAGCCCAGATACGGCTCCAGAGCGAAGGAGGGACCATGAAGGTAGCGGGAGGTGATGGGCACGGAGGTGGCAGTGGCCTGGTCCTTTAGTTACGCTGGCACCGTCCTTCACACTTGAAGTTGCATGTTCTCCAGGCCTTCCTCGGATTACGTTCTAAAGACATGTTCTAACGGCTACCGTACAAAGCGGGATGAGGGAGCCATGGAGATTCCTCGTGGCAGGCAAAGGGCACAGAGGTATATATGTTTCTTAAATTTTTTCAGAACAGATACCAATGTGGTGCTAGGAAAGCATGCTTTGACACACCTACTCCCCTATGCCTATATGCGTGCAAAAATACACACACACACACACACACACACACACACACAGCCCCTCTATTAAAAATTTCAAAATGGTTGCAGGTATTTTATTCACAAGAAGGTTCAAGGCGTTTCCCATCGCAAGAAGGATTAACTTACCGGAGGATTCTGGGACTGCAGATGAGCACTGCGGCAAAAATCCTAAATTCGTCGAAAAAAAAAAATCATTTCTGGACTCCAGCTGCTAAAAATAATAGAATTATAGCAAATCATGAGGGAGATGAAAACAAGCCATTTTCACATCCCAAAGAGTTTGGGGTTGGGTGGGGGGGGGGTGCGAGCCTTTCTTTTAAAAGATGTCTTTAAACAATGCAAATGTTAAAGTAGCTTTTCTTTTCCAGAGCACACAGCGCCATGAAATCGATAATTTTTGATCTTTCGGTTAGTAGGCAACATGGTGAGCTATTGCAGAGACTGCAGGCAGCAGACATGTTCTTGTCAGCTGAAAATTTTCATATTGTTTTAGAATCCATTGAGATTTATAGAAGGGGATATCACCCCGGTTTTTTGTTTAGCTTGCACCAGGCTACGGCGGGGGGTGATGCGAACCCTCAGTTTATCGACATATACATGTCTATTGCTTTATATATATTAAAAAAACAGGGGGTCTTACTGGACCTTAAACAAAAAATTATGTAAAAGGAGTGGCTGGTGTGATTATAATCCCATCATGCAGGGTCCACGGTTCCCATTTAGTGAAATTTCTCAGAGGGCAACTTCTTAAGAACATCCCTGCTGTGCTGAATGAAAGGCATGAACCAACCAAAGACAGAACTCATCTGTGTTTATATTTTACAGACAATGAAAAACCCACTCTTTGCATTGCTTCTCTCTCCCCCAACCTTATTATTTCATAGAAACTGCAGCACCCCCCCTCCGCCCCCTCGCAAACACTCACCACCCCAGCACTGCAGTGTTCCGTCCCCACTCGCCTGTCCTTCCTTCCACACCCCTTTCCGCTCTCACAAATTCTGCACGCGCCATCTTTGTGTGGGGGGTGACGCTCTGCTAACTTCACTCAGCCATTCTCTCTCACAAATCCGTTCAGAAATAGAAAATTACAGTGCGCTTTGGGGGCTCAATTTGTTTGATTTCCTTACAGTCTTCCCTTCTCACATCGAAACATGGAAATGACAAGAGGGACCCCCCCCCAAAAGAGATATTTCTATTCTTCCCATAACCTGTTGTATACAGTGGTGATAAAAATTATTATTAACATAATAGCAACAGCTGCAGCCTAAATAGAAGCTATGAGATAATTAATGTGCTACAACAAATTAATTTGGTGCAGGTGTTTCTGTTGTGAGCTGCGTAACCCAGGCCATATAAAGTCTAAATACAAGGACCGTCCCCGTCACTAAAACAAAATGAAGAACAGAATGTCCTGTTCAACAAATGTGGCTATTATTAAAAAAAAAAAAAAATCCTCCCCAACTCAACCCCAATGGTTTAGTTACAGTGGATATAGTGTTCTGTAGTTGGTTGTTGGTATGTGTGTGTATGTGTGTGTGTGTGTACACCACAGTCCATGGTATGAAACATATGGAGGTTTTATGCTGTCTCAGTTGGAAAACATATGAGCCAGCTATACATTTTTGTTTTTTGTTTTTTTATTAAAGACAGACCATCATATTTAAGAACCCTGTTAGTTTAACAACAAGAATTATGTGTAGCTGAGAAGAAAATAGTTCCTTATCTGAAGGAACAATTTTTAAGACTGCGATGTTCATCCGCCTTAGAGGAGTCCCAATTTCAGGGTGACCCTCTTCGGTGATGTGACCCTGACCTGCCATCCAGGGAAGGGTTTCAGGAAGAGCTGCTGCAGATAGACCACGAGCTTGTGCCAAAGCCACTTTGAATCCGGGTGGCACCAGCAGGGGCCTGGAAGAAGGTCATGATGCCACAGTAAGCGTTTGCTTTCTATTTTATATGTACCGTTTGCAAAAAATGGATAAACAGAGGGATATACTGATTGGGGTTTTTTTTTTTTTTTCCTAACTTGGCTAAAAAAATTTTACCTAAAGATACAGTCACTTCTGATTTTTCTCCTAGTAATGCTACAGTTAGCCATGACAACCTAAATTTCGCTTGTTAAAAAGCATCACAGACACACACACACACACACACAATCATGGTTTTTAATCATTCCATCTTATTCTTTTTGATGACTTTTACCATTAATTCTAAGCCTTCAATGGAATAAATTGACTTCTTATAGGATCAATGCATTTTAATATTTGAGTGCACTTTTGCAGACATTTCAGCACTAACAGATCCAAAATTATTGAAACCACAGTTTTCCACATACACACCTATGGACTGCCGCATCAGTGTATTCGTTCTTTAAAATGTGTCTTCTCTGTAATGTTCCTTTCATGAGCTGAAACAAAGATCTGAGCCACTTGCCTTCTACACGGAGGTACTGAACATTTTCCATGGAATCGTCAGACACATGCCTTCTTTCCTTTGTTTCTATCAAATTCTTTTTCTTCACAATCTCTGTTGCAATGTACTCAGATTTCGGATTTACAAATCTATAAATTTGTTACTGGGGAATGGAAGAGAGATAAAGAAACAAGGACCGTGATAGTTTTCTTTTTAAATAGAGGGAAATAGCCAGACATAAGAAAAGTTGGGAGGTGTGAAAGTACCCACGTTTGCTGGGATTTCCCCATGCTTCCTACCCTAGCCTAAGCCAATCCAGGCTGAGGCTCTAACTTCAGGGAAGTGGTGTGATTATGAAATCTATGTGGGGAAACACAAAAGCACTCTCATGTATGTTGTTGGGAAGAATTGCCCACAGTAAACATTTCTCCATCCACCCTAAGTTCCACGAGAAACTTAGCCGAAGCCCACACAGTCAGTGCTACACATTCCAACCATCCAACCCTAGCTCCAGCAACCCCTCCTCTTAGCCGTAGAGGTGACCCTGCTCAGGTTTGAAACAATGTTTCTAAGATGGTTACTGTTAGTCAGTTTGTGGCTGGGTGCCTTGTTACCTGGGAAAAGCAAACAGAGCTAAGGCAATTCAAGTGCTGGCTTGATTGTGACAGTCTAACCACACTGCAGTTTCCTCCTGAGTGTGTCTTACAATTTCTAAATAATTTTTCATTTTACAGTGTGCTTAGTAATTCTATATATGGAGCTCCTGGTTGTGTGTTTATTTGAATGGCACCAATTTATTGCTATTTATACTTTGGCTAAATATCAGTGAAGCTTAACTCACTTTAAGATTAAAAAAATGTAAATACAACTGTTGTAAAAAACATAAATACAACTGTTGTATTTTATCTCTGTATCCTCCAGCTGCTTGTATACACATTTTGGATTCTATTTGTTCTAGTCACCCATTGTTCGAGAACTCTGAAATCATTTACTTAATCTGTTAAGCTAATTTTTTATCCATTCATAACCTGTTTAATTTGTAGCTTGGCTTATTGTCGTTTCTGATCTTTGCAGAGTCCTTTAGAGACTCCCACCTTGATCCTTCTACTGCCACATTCAACTGAACCTCTATCCATACTCTCCAATGTAACCAGAACATACAGTATACATACAATGTAACCAGAATATACAGTATGTGTGTATATACTGTGTGTATATACAATGTAACCAGAATATACAGTATATACAATGTAAATATATTGTCTTTAAAAGGAAGTGAGCAATGAGCACAAAGAGCGTCTTTTAATGTCAAAAGATTCTGAAATATCTCACTGGACAGTAGTTGCCTTTGGGAACTAGAGAGGCAACTGGGTAGTAAAAGCACTTGCAGCTGGGGACCAGCACATACCTAAGGTGGCTCACAAGTGTCTGTAATCCAAGCCCAGAGTATTCAGGGTCCTTTTCTGGCCTCTGTAGACACTACACTCATGTACACATACCTACACACATGCACATTAAAAAGGAGGATGTTTGCCTTTGGAAGCTGGAGAGATGGCTCAGTTGGTAAAGTGCTTGCCATTTAACCATGAAGACATAGGTTCAACCCCCCAGACCCACATAACAAAATCAGGCATGCTGAGCACACTTATAATCCCAGGACTGAAATAGGCAGGTCCTTGGGGCTCACAGCCAGTGTAGCCTGTTTTGTGAGGTCCAGATCATGTCCCCAAAACAAGATGGACCGATCTATCCATCCATCCATCTGTCTATCTGTCTGTCTGTCTATCTATCTATCTATCTATCTATCTACCTAGTAATTACCTACTCTCCTACCTATCTGTCCAAATATGTGGAGAATTTTCCAAAAGCTACCATACAGAGCCAGGGATGCTTAGCATATACAGGTCCTAGATTCAGTTTCACGTAACATGCACCATAGACCCCAAGAGCGAAGAATCCCAATGACACTATCAACAGACTGTATATGCTAGGTAGGCACAGTTACCTCAGGTGTAGTAATAGTTTTCATTTTCACCAGCAATGTCTGAAGGCCTAATCTCTGATGGTTTTATCACAGGAATATGTGTGAACGATTCCGCTGTGGCCCATCCACACTACACACTACTACAGCTGAATGAGACTACCTAGGGCTTTCTTCTGCTATCACAAAGCAGGCTTGGCTTTGGGGGTGGGGGTAGTGAGGTGGGCAGACAAATGTGCCTGAGAGTTAATTCCTTACAAGCACCACCAACCACCACTGGTTGGGCAGACACTTGGTGGGTGAGTGCCATGGTTTTCTGACTTGAAAATCCTAGAAAGCACCCCACACTGCCTCCCTCAGCTCCACGCTTGAGCTGTACAAGCCGGTGAGGGGCCCTGGCTGGTCATCTATGTCTTTGCTTCCTCTTCTCTGCCCTCCATTTCTCTGTTGGTTTTCCTTCTCCCAACTCTAAATAAACCCTTTGTATGAAGATATCCTGGGAGGACCCTGTGGGACAATGTGTCATCAGAGTTTCAGTTTTGTGAGTGATACTTGGCCGTTTGAATTTACATTTCTCTTTCAAATAAAGCTGAGCATATTTTCACACATCTGAATTTTTTTTTTACTGCATTCCCTTGACTATATATTTTGCTCTTGGTCTCTTCCATTCCTATAAAATCTCCACATTAGCACATCTGGTCTACGTCTGCAATAGGATTTTTTTTTCCCCAGTTTGTTTGTGCTTGTCTGGTTTTGTTTCCTTTACCATTTTTTAATCTCCCACACCCCCCTTTTTTTGACAATTTGGGAGAATTTTTATATTTGTTCATTAATTTAATATTTGTTTACTTAGTTGGTTCTGTCTATTGCACCCTCATATTGAAGGCCTCATGAATGCTAAGCAACTACATTCTCAGCCCATGATTTTATTTTTATGTAGACAAATTAATGAACCTTTCCTTTCGTCTCTCCTACATTTTATGTCATAATCAGAAGCACTTGGCAAGATGTCTCAGCAGGTAAAGGTATTTGCTGCCAAATCTGACAACGTGGACTGGGTCTTGGGACTCACACAGGGGAAGAGGTAAATAGAGGCCTCCTGGCCTCCTCCTCTTCTTTACCTACATGCCTTGGCCAGCACATGTCCACCTACCCATCCAAAAATACAACTAGAAAATTTAAAAGGAAGCACTTTCCTACAGTCCAAGTAATAAAAAGGATCCAGTGTTTTAGAATGATACCATGTCTGTTTTAACATTTTTTATTAGAAATGCATCCTCTGAGAGATTCTCCAACTCACACTGACTATAGGAGTCTAGTCTGTGGTCTTCCAGAACCACCCACCACTGTGAAAACTATCCTTAGGTTGATTTGGGTCTGATGTCACGTCACCTGAACGTATCTCTGCACTTCCTGTTCTTTCTTGCCAGCGACTGTGGGTCTCACAGCTCTCCCGCTCTGCCTCCACTGCACCTGCAGCAGAGACATTTCCTCCGCAGCATGTTGACCCACAGTAGCTGCTTGGCATCGTTTTCTTTGTCCAGCTCGTGTCTCATCTCTGAGAGTGTACATTCTCCTCATTTCTCCCTGTTCTCTGTGTTGTTCTCTGCGGAGCAATGGGTCAAGTCGTGCGCCCTCTTCTACGTCTTTGACATTATCACTCCAAAAATAGCAGCGTTCTTTTTTATGTCAAGTTAAGAACTAACAAAAAATATTGAGAGGACTCTTAATAGTTCTTTAAAACATGATCTCTATAGCTCACCCCTCTGCTGTTTACATTTTAGATCTATTTTATCTTACTAATTGTTCACTCAGAAAAAAGAGGAGGGCGGAGAAGAGGAGGGCGGAGAAGGGAAAGAGGAGTAAGTGGGGAGGGAGGAAGGAAGAAGGAAAGACGGAAGGAAAGAGGGAGGGAGGAGGAAAGAACGAAACAAGGAAGAAAGAAGGGAAGGGAGGGAGGAAGAAGGGAAAGAAGGAGAGGAAGGAAGGAGGGGAGGAAGGAAGGAGGGGAGGAAGGAGGGGAGGAAGGAGGGGAGGAAGGAAGGAAGTGGACAGGCATGATTTTTATTTACTTCTTGAATGTTGTAAATTACTCATGAACTTGATTAAACTTAGTTGTTTTCACCAAACCAGACTAGCCGGAAGAATTAAAACCAACATTTTAATTGATTTCTAGCTGCCTGTGAGCAGCTACAAACATTTGTCTGGTACTTGTGGTGCTTTTCCGCTCCAGAGCCCACTCTACCTCGCCCAACTCATCCCCGAGGGAATCGTTCTGGAGCTAATGACACTTACTGGTCTTTGCCTTCTCCACAGAGGCAGAGCCTCCTCTGAGAAGGAAGGAACACGGCCTGCCACATTCTGTAGCTCTGGTTAGCCATCTTACTCTTGAATGTGAGGCGAGGAAGGCAACTCAAGTCCTCGCTCTCACGGGGGTCTGAGGCTCTGTCACCATTGTCCCAAACAGTTTCCTAGACTCTGCGTGTCAGCCTCTGCTCACCTCAACTGGGATGAAATTGTGATGGTTAATATGGCCAACCTGACAGATCCAACTCACCCAAGAGACAAGCCTCTGAGCAAGTCTGTGAGGAAGTTTGCCGACTTCGTTCACTGAAGTGTGGAGACCTCTCCCCACCCTCACCCCCAACCCCCAGGTGTGGGCAGTGCCCTTCCATGAACAGGAGCTGACTAAAAAGGATAAAGTGATCTGAGCCCCAGCATCCATCTCTCTCTGCTTCATGACAGTGGGAGCAGTGTGACACGCTGCCTCACACTCCGGCAGCCATGTCTTCCCCGCCATGACGGATGGTACCATGAGCCAAAATCAACTTCCCTTCCTGAATTTCGTTTTGTCATAGCAACAGGAAGAGTGACTAATGCAATAGCATTTCTGCTATTAGACCAGCATAGCTGCAGATCCCGCCTCCCTGGCAAGCTAGGAACCTTCGTGGCTTTTTCTTGTATGAGGCCAGGGACTTGCCCATCCCCTTATCCCTCCATAGGTTTCTGGTCTCTGAAACTTCCACCATCATCACCCACCTGCTCAACGGGCTGCCCCTCTCCATGTCCCAGGCTGGGGTGCCCATGACAGATTTCAGGAAGTGGGGCTGGAAGCGAGGGAGGCACACCTGAAGGACGGGCTTGTCCGGCTGCTTAGAGGTAAAAATGGTAGAAGTCTATTTGGAGACCAGACACAAGATAACAGCTTCCTAATGGGACTGGTGCGCTGCCGAGTTCATTGTATGGACTTGTTCTTAGACCCCAGGAGGCAGAGGTGCTTAGGTGAGTATTTACTGAATGCACTCAACTCAGTAAGCACACAGGCTAGCCAAGACTCCTATAGAGCAGAAGTGTGTTCGGTGGGGGATTACATTTAATTGACTTAATTGCCTTGAGTTTCATGGATGAGGTTTTCTGGGTTTCCTGCTTCAGTTGAAAGAATAAATTCATTTCTAAAGGATGTCCAGCATGCCCGGTGTCCCTTAGATTCTCTTTTCCTGAGAGGTAGGGGTCTTCTATGGAGGAAGGAAGGGAGAGATAGAGGGAGGGAGGGAGGGCAAGAAAGGGAGAGAGGGAGAGAGGGGGAGGGGGAGAAGGACAGAGGGGTAGTGACAGAGAATGCATAGGGACTGCTCACCTGGTTTATTGAGATAAGTTCTTCTATCACTGGCCTCCAGTTCACCAAGTGGGCTAAGCTTGCTAAACACGGAACCCCTGAAGTCTGCCTGTCTCCCCTGAGGTCTGCCTGTCTCCCCTGAGGAGACACTTGAGTCACTCCATGATGAACCTCGAGATACGCACCTTTCAAGACCCCTGAGGTCTGCCTGTCTCTACCTCTCCCAAGCTGGGATTGCAAACAAAAGCTGTCATCCTGGCCCTCTTTGGACTGGGTTCAGGGTACTGACCTCATATTCTGACATTGATAAGAGAAGCTCCTCACCAGCTCAGCTCTTTCCCCTGCACCTTTGATGGAGGTATGAACTTTGCGCATATAGCCACAGCCCAGTCGACTCCTTGTATAAAGAATACCGTTTTCTGCCTTGACTGTGAGGATGTGGCCCTCAGCAGGGAGACACCAGGCCTCACTCCTTGGTATCCAGAAAGGAAATTAGGCCATAGTCTTACCTCAGATGCTCAACATGGCTACTGAATTGCCCTCCGCCTGAGCCCAGGATTGACTCATCAGCCTGGCCCTGTGGGGCAATAAGATTGTCCCTTCCCTTTCTGTGGTCCCATGGTTGTTCCTGAAGCCCAGCAGTCAGAATTGCTGCGACACTCCCAGTGAGGTGAGCCATGGGCTTTCCAGAAGGCTCACTGGAAGGGCATTGTGTGAGGAATAAGAAGGAAGGCTCCCATCCTTGTCTAGTGCTTGTTTAGAATCGGGGACTTTGGGGAAATGAATGACTGCTGATGCATGAGGGGTTTCTCTTTGGTGGGATAGAAAGATTCTACACTAACACAGCAGAGAATATACTGCCATCCACTGAGCCTCAGGCTTTAAAATGGGAATTACATAGTAAAAGAACTCTACCTCAATGAACTGTATTTTGTTTTGTTTTGAGACAGAGTCTTAGTTTGGGTTTCATTGCTATGAAGAGACACCATGACCAAGGCAACTATTATAAAGGGCAACATTCATTGAGGCTGGCTTACAGGTTCAGAGGTCCAGTTCATTGTCATCAAGGTGGGAGACAAGGCAGCATGCAGGCAGGCTTGATGCTGGAGGGGGCTGAGAGTTCTACAACTTGTACTGAAGTCAAACAGAAGACTGGCTTCCAGGAAGCTGGAGAAGGGTCTGAAAGCCCACTCCCACAGTGACACACTTCCTCCAACAAGGCCACACCCACTCCAACAAGGCCACACCTCCTAATTGTGCCACTCCCTGGGCCAAAACATATTCAAACCACCACAGACAGGGTATCTCTATGTTGCCACAGCTGGCCTGAGTCTTTCTATGTAGATCTGGCTGGCTTTGAACTCACAGAGATCCTCTTGCCTCTGCCTCCTAAGTCCTGGGATTGAAGGAGTATGCCACCACACCTGGCTCTCAATGAAGCTGTTATAAAATTATTCATCTATTTTATCATTAACAATTCTCTTTCCTTGAGTCACTCCGTGATGAACCTCGAGATACGCACCTTTCAAGGGCAGCGTATAGTTAGTTTCCTGTGACTAAGCGCGGGTATCGAAAGGCATAAACAGAATCTGGGCAAAGGTTGTTTGTGTCAGCTTTAGAGACACTTAGAGTTCTTTTTGAGGCATAGTCTCATTTAGACTAGGCTGGCCTTGAACTTGGTATGTAGGGGGTGGCATGAACTTCTGATTTTCCTGCCTCTGACTCTCAAGTGCTGGGAATGAACTACAAGGTCCCAAAAATGCTAGGTAAGTGCCCTACTAACCCAGCCAACCCCCAGCCTCAGCTCTCACAAACTGTAATTCCTTCACCATGTGACAGGAATCTGATTTTCACCTCAACTGTTGCTGCTAATCTAATAGCTTCTTTTTCAAACGTTACATTTATTCATGAGTGGAGGTCAGAGGACACATTGTAGGGATTGGGTTTCTCTTTCTACCACATTGGGTTGTCAGGCTTGGCAGCAATCACCTTTATCCTCAAAGCCCACTCACCAGCCCCTGATGGTGCCTTTTAAAGAGTTAGATAAATGAAAGCTCAGAAATGCTGGCTTTGAAGCTCTCCCCTCTCACCCTGGTGTGCACTGACTGAAAGGACCACAGACATCTCCAGGAGAACTCTGGGGACCCATTCTTCAGCATTTTTTCAGGACTGCTGAGGGAAGCTCGGAACCTGAGGCACCAGATTAGGTTGCCAACACCACTGTGTGCCCCCCCACCCCACTCTGGTGTCTTTCTCCCAGAACCAGCATCTGCATGTCCTTTTTACACTTTGTTCCCAGGTTACCTGAATCCATTTTGAACATTGTCCAGATACCCACCAGTGCTTGGGAATGCATGTACCACACACAAGGGACGGGTCCTTAATCAGTGATGTGGGGGAGGGGGCGACACCAAACTTGGGCTCCCTGGGATCAGGTCCAGCCAACTCTGAGGTGTCAGTCACACTCCAGAGCCTCCTGTGGGTGGAGACTGAAGCCACTCCCCAGGTGACACACCTGGCTTCTTAGCCTTCTCTGTCTTCTTTTGTTTGCTCCCAGGTCTCCTAGGCAGCACAGGCTTTCATTAATCACAGGCAAGCTAGGCCAGCCTTTATCTCAATTGGCTTTAGGGAACTTAAGACCACAGTCAACATGTATGACCAATCCATGTGCTCAGTGCGGTCAGCATGCCCAGACATGCAGAGGGTGTGCCTGTTTGGTGCAGCCAGGCCTGCTGTGGGAATCTGGGCAAGCCTGCTCCTTGGAGCCCTGGAGTACTGGGCAGGTAAGGAACAGCTGAGACTTGGCTTTTTTTCCTGTATATTTTAGAAGGTTTGATGAAGCCCAGCTTAGGACTCTCAGGCTGGGGCTCTCTAGGCCCAAGGAAAGTGGGGCTACCCCTGCTCCTCCATTCGACAGGCTTCATAACGTTTAATGCATAGATGTTTCAGAGAGGGTCACAAAAGAGACCTGCCTTTACTTCAGTTCCAACCTGGATGCCAGCTGAGTTTTGACAAACTTCCAACCTCCCAGTTCTGACCCAGGTTTTCTGTGTCTCCAGAGCCTTTAACTTTATGGCTTAGATAAACACGACACCCCCACACCCCTTAGCAGGCTATATATGAGGTTTTCTACCAGCAGCTCGTAGCCAGTGTGGATGTCTGATTCAGGCAGCTTAGGTTTGCTCACCCTTGGCCACTCGCTGGCAGCTTACCTGTCTCCTGGGTGGGGAAGCCCACTGCCTGGTGCAGCAGCTGCAACAATGAACTGGAGCAGTGCGCGGGATTGGCAATATTGTGTCAAGCACAGAAAAGCACCAGGAAATATCCCGAGTCTGGGTGCTTAACTCCAAGCCTAGTGACCTAAGCTTGATCCCCAGGCCTCAGGTGGTGGAAAGAGAAAACCACCTAGCACAAGTTGTTCTCTGACTTCCACACGTGCTCCGCTCGCCATCCATACATGCTCACATGAACACAAAATAGATAAGTGAAATTTTAAAGAATAAAAAATACTAGTGACTGATTTTTTTTTTTAAACTTAAGGACATTTCTATTCCTGTCAGTGTCCAGCTGGACACATGTGTGAGCAGCTAGCTTTTGCACATGTGTGCTCTGTGCAATGAAGCACATCCTGCCCATGGGGCTTAAACAGAGCCTGCCTTGGGGATTAGGAGGTACTTCATAAAGAGCACTAGCCTTGCAGAGCAGGAGACACAGAGAAAGGATAATGCGCAACCCGGAGACAGCTGATGGAGAGAGAGGCAAGCTGGGAAAGGCAGTGATAGTTCAAATTACCAGTCTTCAGCCTGGGAGCTGATGGGCAGGTGAGTTTTC
Organism: Apodemus sylvaticus; assembly: GCF_947179515.1. NCBI lineage: Eukaryota > Metazoa > Chordata > Mammalia > Rodentia > Muridae > Apodemus > Apodemus sylvaticus. Next base: position 3,195,020 of record NC_067478.1, read on the forward strand.
AGGGACAGTGGGCATTCCACAATGTGGACATGTGTTACCAGGGAAGACAAGTCAAGATGAAAGCAGCAGCATCCAGAAGCTAACACACAGAAACAGCAGCTGACATGGTAAAATCTCTCTTTGCTCTCTGTTTTCAAACCGTTACTTATACAATTCGAAATGTTACTTATACAGAATACTGTCTCACAGTGGCATCTTCATATGCATGTAAATGTATTTTCTTGGGGCTGGAGAGATGGCTCAGCAGTTAAGAGCACTGGCTGCTCTTTCAGAGGATCCAGGTTCAATTCCCAGTAACCACATGGTAGCTCACAACCATCTCTAACTCCAGTTCCAGGGAACCTGGTAACGCCCTCCTTTGGCCTCTGAGGACATTGCACGCATGTGCCACACATACTTATGTGCAGCCAAAACACCCATACACATAAAATAAAATATAATATTCTAAATCCATTGAAATGTATTTTCTTAGTACTTGCTTGTCCCCTCCCCTGCAGGTCTCCTTCCTCTTCTCAAGGAGCTGCACCCCACCAATTTTACCTATATAGTCGTTTTCTTTAATCTAGATTCTGCATATGAAAGGAAATGTGACATTTGTCTTCTTGAGACTGGCTTATTTCATTCAACATGCTCATCAGTCCCATGCAGTTTCTACAAACAACATGATTTTGTTCTCTATGCCTGAGTAAACCTCCATTGTGTCTATAAATCACATTTTCTCTATCCATTCATTCTTGATGGGCATCTAGACTGAGTACATAACTTGTCTATTGTGAGCAGTAAATGTAATGATAAGGGTTGGGGGGCATGCCCGCATCTCAGGTATATACCTGAGGTGGTCTGAATTAACTCTCATGGTGGTTCTCTCCCTCTTCCTTTCTTCCCCATCACCTCCCGTCAGACCTTCCATACTGATTTCCATAGAGCTATTGCAATTGTAACATTCCCACCTTCGGGCCATAAGCCCCGCCCTGACCTGCTCAAGCCCCGCCCCTCCCCCTCCCCCCTCCAGGATTTGTCACTTGTTTCTCAGTGATGATTTGTTTTAATTGTCAACTCGATGGGAAATAGAATCGACTAGCAGATATGATCAGGATGACTGGGAGGGCATTTTTGGTGATTTACCCACAAAGGAAAAGCCCACCTAAAAGTGGGCAGCACCATCGCATGATCGGCATGAAGGAGGAGGAAGCAAGCTGAATGAAAGCGGCGTTCGGCTCAGGATGAAGCCGACCAGCTGCCTCGAGCTCCCGTCCACCGGCTGGACTGCCCTTGAAAGGTGAGCCAAAACAAACCTCCTTCCTCAAGTTCTTGTCATGGCAATGAGGAAATTTACTTAATGACACAGTGGCCATTCTGACGGGAGGGGGGGGATGGAATCTCAGTGCTTGATTTGCATTTTCCTGATATATAAATATGTTGAATGTTTTCACACATTTACTGGCTATTACAATAACATATCTGGATGCAGGTTGGTTATATTTGGACGGGGAATGTACCGTCCAGTATCAGCCCCTAGTTCCTCCTTGAACCTACACTGAGCAAGGCCCGCCTCCCTTGAGCTATGACATAGACTGGCAAGATGGAAAGGAGGTCACTGGAGACTCCATTTAAGCCACAGAGAAAACTGTGTTTGTCACTGTGTTTGTGCCTATTAACCCACCTTTAACAGGGGTGGGGGTAGCGAATCCAGCAGTGACATCAGGAACCTCAGCAGCTGTGTTATAACCACAAGGCAGAGGACAAGAAACAGCCAGAAGCACTGGCCCTGAATCTTAAAATTTGTCACTGGAGAAACCAGTTTCTATTTGCTTAAGAGACATCCGACTCCAAGGTACCGCTCCTGGTACTCTTGGCAAAGAACATTCCAAGATGGTTGGTTAATGGGGATTTTCCTCCCCTCCCCATTTCTTCTTGCTTGATTTGAGATTTAGCTCAGTACAAGCTGGAAGCTAGCTGAGAATTGACCGCAACTATCTTTCTGGCTCTGTAGTGCCTGAGAGACCTAAAGTAGACATTTAACATGTATACCACTGTGTTACCTTTGACCTTTTCTGCTAGACAGAGAGGCACAGTGGTAATACCTTCATGCTGTTATAGCAAAAGGGGGTATTGTGTTTTAATCAGCTCAGAAAATACAGTTAATAAGATTTCATTACTGTGGGAATCCTCACAGCTTTTAATGGGCTGATGTGCTGGAGAGAGGGCCATCCTTGTTCCCAGGCCTGTATGACCTGCAGCGAGTGCTCTCCCAGAGAACCAGACTCCGTTCCCAGCACCCATTTTGGGGAGATCACAACCATTTGTAACTCTAGCTCCAGGGAATCCAATGCCCTCTTCTGGCCTCTGAGGGTACTACACTCATGTGCATACACAAACAGAAAGAACTTTTGTTTTTTATGGAAAAAATAAGTAACACATCTCTTGCTAATTGTTATGGTGTTAAAAACACACTTCTGAGATGTGATTTTAAGTGTTTGCTTCCCAGCAGGTGGCACTGTTTTAGTGGGGGTGGGTATGGAACCTGCAGGAGGCGGGGCCTCTTTGAAGGAAGTGAGTCATTAGGAGCTTGACCCTGTTTCCTGTCTGGTGTCAACTTCCTGTTCCATCATGGTGTGAGGAGGGGAAGGTGTACCATCTACACGCTCCAGCTGCCACAGAGCCCTCTCACACACCTATGCCATCCCTGCCGTGATGGCTGTATCTTAAGAGTGTGATCCTGAATAAATCCCCACCCCCCACCCCCGAAGTTGCTTTTGTCAGGCATTCTGTCACAGTATCAAGGAAAGTGTCCCACATGGATGTCTGTGTGATGCAATGCACATCAGGCCCTTCCCCACAGGCTTAGGAGCTTCTAGTGGGTGGAGAATAGAGGAGAAGGGCATTAGCTCTTGACCATGTTGGTCCACTGCACAGGCTTTGCCTGGCTTACTGTGTGGAGACTGGAAACAGGAAGACGGTGCTCTGCCTGTGAGTTGTGTTGGTGCAGTAGTGGCATAAAGCTCGTGGGAGTAACCAACCCAAGTCTGACTGGATTTAAGGCCAGTCTGGGAGATGGAACCCATCCCTGATGCTGCTTCAGTGGCTGAGAACCTGCAGCTGGGTAGACCAGGGACCTACACTACAGTTCTCCTTAAGGAGCATACCAGTAAACCAATAAACCAATAACAGGACTCTTAACAGCATCCCGCCATACTCAGACCCATTCCTTGTACAGTCACCACCAGAGAAGCTTCCTGTTGTAGCCAATGGGAGCGAATACAGAGACAGATAGTCACACTTTATGCAAAGAGTGAGAGACCTTGGAACCCTCAGCCCTAAACTCGGGGTCTACGTCAATTCCCAAACCTCAGGGCTCAAGGAACCCTGCACAAGGGGCAGTGCAAAAGTGTAGGAGCCAGAGGGGATAGAGGACTCGAAAGAAGTGAAGCCCTCTAAACACAGCAGGACCCCGCATGTGTGAACTCACAGAAACCGTGGCCAAAGGCAGAGAGAGGGCCAGCACGAGTCTCTGCACTAAACCGTGTCCCAGAGCTGAGAGGAGAAAGGGACATATGCACCATCCCTAACCCAGGAGCAATCTCCAATTGATAATCAATTCCAAACTTTGGTTTTCTCCAAAGGAGTCTCACTGGGGAAGCAAACCACTCTTAAGGGTAGGTCGCATGTCCAGAAGTAGATGGTAACACAAACTCAGCGGTGTCTTTAGAGGTCGTCTCATAAGGTTGAGTCTTTTTCCCCCCTAATCTTTTTTTACTTTGCAGGTCCTTATGGCTTCCAGTTGTGCGTTTTTATGTGTGCCAACATGTGTGTCTGTGTTTCTTGTGGTTTCTCTTGGGCTCTTTTTCTTCTGTTTTGTCCTGTTCTGATTTGTTTTTGTTTTTATTTCAGTTTATTTTAACCATTCCTTAGACTCCTGTTTGTTTTCTAAGAAAAGCAAAAAAAAAAAAAAAAAAAAAAAGTGGCTCTGGATGGAAGGAGCGGTGGTGGGGAGGGGTTGGGAGGAGTTGGGGGGTGGAACCACAATCAAAATGTATTGCATGAAGAAAAAAATCTATTTTCAATAAAAGGGGAAGAAAGGAGAGAGTATTGAAGTCCTCAGCACCACCCTTTTTATAAGGTCATCTGCACTGCCTGCACCCCACTCACCCTCCCTTTAATAGCATAGCTCACTGACACAGGTCTCACCCACCACTCTCAGGTCACATGTTCTCCCTTCCATAATGACTGGCCTGCCCAGTCACAACTGTGTAGCTTTCCTCTCGAGTCTCTTCCTTCTTAGGAGTAAAGCACGTCCTAGGAGTAAAGCACAAGCCATCTTTCTGCTCTGTGTCAGCGTCAGCATCAGCATCAAGAGCCAGGAGCTTCCCTGAAGACAGGGAGGCCCCAGAAAAGCTCTCAGGAGGCACAGGAAAGCGACAGCAGCCGCTGCTTCTATATATTTACATTTTTACTGAGGACTGTGTGTCTTGGTGAGTCAGCTGAGGCACACCCAGTCCTGTGATTCTAAAGGACTGCTGGGTTTCCCAGTTGGTCACCCCAATTAAACCTTCCATACTTACCCCTTCAGTCACTTTTGATGCTTTCCTAGGTCCATAGTGAGATTTCTCTTCCCTAGTCATCCATTATCTTCCACCAGTACTCCCAGCTGGGACAAACTGAGACCTGCTCTACAAAGCTTTTAGGGTATAACCACCTGAGAAAACCTGAGAACAGGTGGGAAGGCTGTGACTACACCTAACCACAGCTGGCAGGTGATAGCCCCATTTCTATGCAAAAGCATCCTATGTACGATAATATTTTTTTATGCCAATTGCCAGCCCATTCCTAAGGAGTCTATTTCAGAATCAGGTGTTAACAAAATAATGAACAAAATCAAGTATACAGTTAGCAATTATCAGTTTCCTTTGATGAATCTGCCCTAGAGTTTACTATCACCAATCTGATGTAAAATTAAACAGAACAAAAGAGTGCCTTTGGGAGGGGTATGAAATCAGCATTTTAAAACAACTGTTTCATCTAGTTTGGGCCTTTACTCTGAATGCATTCACTCTGGGAATGGTGGAGCTCGGAGAGTGACCCTGGCCCAGAGGTCTGGTAGAAGCTCTCTGGGTTTCAGTTTGGTGAAAGGATCCAGGTGGCCTGTGGGAAGCATGTCTCCGTCTCAGAGAGGTAGTTTGAGTCGACACCAGCAGGTCCCAAATCATGTCTACAGCATACCTGTGGCTTGGAAACAGGGGCGAGCCAAGAGCAGTTCTGTGTCCGCACCTCTGCCCTGTGCCAGCAACAGGGCTCTCTTGTGCTGCTGCGTGGAGAAGGGTCACCATGAACTGAGGCGCTTCTGCAGTTGAAGGGATGATATAGCCCAATCAGGAACCTGAAGAACAGGTGGCACATTCCTTTGTGTTGCTGAGATAAAACCCAACCCGAGGCCACAGTCTATCCAGGCAGGTTCAAATAGGACCTCAAAACAGAAACCACAGAGGAATGCAGCTGGCTGGCTCAATCACCGGTTTAGTTAGCTTTCTTCTACAACCCAGAACCACCTGCCCAGGTAACGATGCTGTCCGTAGTGGGCGGACCTTACCACACTGACTAACAATCAAGCAATCCTGCAGACGTGCACACAGCCCAATCTGATCTGGGCAATCCGTCAATAGAGAACAACTTCTCAGGCACCTCTAGGCTGTGTCAGGTTGACAATAAGCTAATCGTGACATCCTACTGTAGAAATCAGTACAGAGTTTCCTCCAAAACCTAGAAACAAAATGACTGTAAGAACCAGCTAGAGCACTCCTGGACTTAAAAGTCCTTAAGTTAGCTGACCACTCTTAAACGCAAAGGACTCTTAAGTCAGCAGAACACAGACTCACACACTCACAACCACATTCGCTGCAGCACTGTTCATAATGGCCAAGATTTTGAATCAGTTCAAATTTCCATCAAGGAATGACTGGATGAAGAAATTACAAAATATATGTGCAACATAGCTTCGTTCATCCCCAAAGAAGAACGACATTACATCACGTGGAGGAAAATGGATGGAAAGAAGATCATCACCCTCAGTGAAACAAGCCAGGTTAGGAAGTTCAAGTCTTTTCTCTCCTATGTGGAAGCTGTGTTTTAAAAAACTCAGATATGAACATAGGATGGGGACTCTGGGAAGAGGAAGAGGTCAGAGGGAGGGGAGCACTGGGCGGGGCAGAGAGAGTAATAGAGGGGTGTCGTTACTAAAACTCCTTCTTTGGATGGAGACCTGAACAGAATCTCCTCTTCATCACCCTGGAATCCTAACGACAAACAGGGATAGGGATTCCTCCAAAGCCCGTTCCTGGGAACCAGTGAGCTTCTTGAGCTAACCCACAGAGCCTGGATGAAGGGTTCCTGACAGTGCATGGGGAGCCACGCTGGAAGCTCTGTACCCACATACATGATGACTCCCTGGGGCCATGACGAGTGAGCCCCTCCCCAGTCTACTCTCGCCCGTGTACTCTAGCTCCTCCCAAGACCCAGGACGACATGCAATTAGGGCAGAATTGCACTCAACTGGCTAGGAGAGAGGCTGACCCCTCAGGTGAGCGCCCACTGACCCTCCCTACTTCCTCTTCTCTGACGGAGTATCAGCAGCCCACCAGCCCTGCTGTGACACTGTTCTTCAGGATACACAGCTGATCTGACAGGAATGGTGGCAGTTTGGCTTGGAGAATAGTCCTGTACAGCAAATGTGGATGCAATCAAAGTACAAGCTCTGTATGTGTGAAAACGTCAACATGATGCCACCTCATGAACGCATTCTTCAGAATACGTAATTAAAGTGCCTTTATAAAGACTTACCTCTGGTCGCTTACACCAGCCATAAACTCCTATATAATGTGTCCCGACCTAAAGGTCATGAGAACAGTCCAGGGTGAGCATCTGCAGTTGGAACCCCATGGGAAAAAGCCCTGTGTCGAGTGCTTTGAAATCATCTTTTTTATTTTATTTTTATTTTAGCATATGGTCATTCTAAAAAGGGACTGCTTCTTCCTTGTGTTATGGAGTTTGAGACACCTAGAAAAAGACCTCCCGACTCAGGTTAGATTATAATTAGCCAAATTTATTAAAACTGCTGGCACAGTCTCTAAGCCAAATTATGTGCTTTTGACATAATACTTAACATAATGTATAATGTAATATTATCTGCCAACTAAAATCCTCTCCCATTGCTTCTGTGTGCTACCACAGGCCCTTGCATTATAAAGTGGTTAAAATATTAGCCTTACAAGCTCAGAACCAACTTGTACCTCAGCACGGATCAATGATTTGATCATACAGTCGAGAGCCAGTGGGAACTGTGATGGCTAAAGAAACTTTGTTTTATGCTAAACATTCGTCTTGGTACCTGATAGCCATTTGTCTCTGACTCAGGTTCCTAGAAGATAACCCGCTCCTCCCCCCCCTAAACACACACACACACACACACACACACACACACACACACACACACACACACGAAATATATGGCCGTGAATATCTGCTTGTTATAACTAACTGCTGGTTTTGGCCTCTGTATCCTGCTTGTGCAGACGTTCAAGAACCATCTCGAGGTTGCCTTGACTAATCTTGACTGAGCAGGACAGTGCTGTAGCTCCTGGCCCTGGCCCTTAATGACATGCAGATATTCAGGACTTCTCGAGGAGACAGCGTTTAGCCCTGGCTGTCCTGCAACTAACTCTGTAGACCAGGCTGGCCTCAGACTCAGAGAACCACCTGCCTCTGCCTCCCAAGTGCTGGGATTAAAGGCGTGCCCACCACCACCCAGCTTTGTGTTTCACCTTTAAAACTCTTCCTGCGTGTACCTCGGCACTCTTGTCTCTGATTTGGCTCAGAGACTGTGGTCCCACCCGCAGTTTTAATAAATTTGGCTAATTATAATCTAACCTGAGTCTGGAGGTCTCTTCCCAGAACACAAGGAAGCTGTTGCTTGTTAGAATGACTGTGTTACAATAATTATATGCTTTCAAATAATTTGATCTGGATATTAATCAAGCAGTTACACACAGTAACTGTTCAGTCCGCCTCTTGGAGTGACGCTTGTCCTGTGCCCGCAGCCTCCGCCCACGCTGTCCCTATTTCTTGGAGTATCTGCCCCCTTGCTTGCTGCTCAACAGTCATGAGGCCGCATGGATTTTTGACAGGAACCATTAAAACATAAAATGAAGTCCATAAATCTTAAGGGGTCATTCTTTACTGAAGAGCAGGAGTATGCATCCTCTCTGTGTGGGCAGCCTGGGCCAAGCCCACCGCCCTCCAGGACCAGTTCTCAGGCACTCCCCCCGCCTGTGTGCCCTGTGCAGGGGGGGGGTGGGGCACTCACACCCTTCATCTCCAGTTACTGCATGGAAAGGAACAGTGGCCTGTCTTTGGAGGTGGGTCTTGGATAACCTCTGTGGGATTCAGTTGCAAGCCTTGAAAAGAATCTGAAAGGGATCAAGAACAGCCCCGGGCACTCCTTCCTCAAGGAACCACACCCACTCACCTCTGGGAAATCCCCTTCTGGCCACAACTCCTCATTGGTGAATCTCCTGACCAGGCACTTGCTCAGTGTCCTGCAGTGTTTTTGCTTGTGTTGTCGCCTTGATACAACACCCAACAGAAGCCACTTAAGGAAGGAGCATTTGGGCTCGCAGTGAGGCAGGGACACAGGGCTGCAGCAGGGTTAGGAAGGTGGTCTCACTGCATCCAGACTTAGGGAGCAGAAAAACGAGGTAACGTGGGGCCGGGCTACAAAGCCTCCAGGCCCACCACCAGTGACCCCTTCCTCCACTTGGCTCCACCTCCTAAAGGTTTCACAACCTTCCCAAATAGTCCACTCTCTGGGAACCAAATACTCAAACGTGCATGTCTGCGGTGGAGGTTTCACATTAAAAACATAATGCTACGGTTTTGGTGCTTCGGTTTCCTGGATGGCAATGAGGTCTCCTGCATCAGAGGAGACACAGACAAATGGCAGGAAGCCCCTCCCATCTCTGAGATGCCAGGACACCCACTGAGGTTGAGTCATAACAAAAACAAACAAACAACAACAAAACTCGAACAGCTTCTAACTCCTCTGTGGTAAGTTGGACACACAAACCTCAAAGTGGGCGGAAGCATCCTTAAACCCGAGGCTGTGCAGAAGAATTTATAGTGTATCAAGTCCACCCATTCTGACTTGTAGCTCTGGATCCCATCTGAATCTGGAAACAGGATGGCCAGGGGCTTAGGGTATTTTTAGACAACTCTAAAAAATACATACGTGTGGTCTTCAAGTTACTCACCTCTGGGTCTCAGTTTGTTCATGTGTAAAATGGGGCTAATAATAGTTCAGAGTGACACAGAACACAGTGCTGGGAACATATAGTTGGAGCTGGAGAAACCTCAGCCAATATGCTGTTGTGTAGAGGTCACTTGGGGAGAACATGGGAGGGCGGCTGGAGTCCTGGCATGTGCTCTTCTGAGGGATACAGGGAGGAGGGACTAGAGCTGTGGTCCTCAGCCTTCCTGATGCTGAGACCCTTTAACACAGTTCCTCCTGTCGTGGTGACCCGAGCCATAAGATTATTTTTGTTGCTATGTCACAAATGTAATTTTACTACTGTTAGGGATTGTAATGTAAATGTTTCTGGAGCAGAGGGTTGGCAAAGGGGTCGGGACCCACAGATTGAGAACTGCTGGACTAGAGGCATTGTTGCTCTTGGGAGTCTGGAGCTAGGCTTCTGATTCTGCCAGGCTCCTCTGGGCAGCATGGCTGCCTTGGCTTGGATAGCCTTTACAATAAGCAGAGATTAGGTCAGGGACAGAAAGGCTGTGCCAGTATGAGGACCTCAGTCAGATCCCTAGCACCGATGTAAAAAGTGAGATGTAAGAATGTCTGCCTGAAATCCAGAGCTAGGGGGTAGAGGCAGGAGGCTCCCTCATTCTCACTGACTGCCCAGCTTAGCTGAATCAGTGAGCTCCAGGTCCATCGAGAGACCATGCCTCAAGAAGGAAGTAGAACCAACCAAAGAACAAGCACAGGCTGGACCCAAGCCTCCCCAAGCATGCAGCAGATGTGCAGCTTGGCCTTCATGTGGGTCTGAACAACTGGAGCCGGGGCTATCCCCAAAACTGCTGCCTGTATGTGGGATATGTTTTACCAGTGGGGCTGCCTTGTCTGGCCTCAGTGGGAGAGGAAGCCTCACAGAGACTTGAAGTGCTAGGGTGAGGGGGGATAACGGGGGGGGGGGCACCCTCTCAGAGAAGAAGAGAGGATGGGGAAAGGATTGTGGAAGGCAGTGACTGGGAGGGGGGCAGTGAGTGGGATCTAAAGTGAATAAACTAAAAAAAAAAAAATTAAATTAAATTAAAAGAAGTAAGATAGCTGGGCAGTGGTGGCGCACGCCTTTAATCCCAGCACTTGGGAGGCAGAGGCATGCAGATTTCTGAGTTTGAGGCCAGCCTGGTCTACAGAGTGAGTTCCAGGACAGCCAGGGCTATACAGAGAAACCCTGTCTCGAAAAACCAAAAACCAAAAACCAAAAACCAAAAAACAAAAAACAAAAAACAAAAGCCAAAAAGAAAGAAGAAGAAGAAGAAGGAGAAGGAGAAGGAGAAGGAGAAGGAGAAGGAGAAGGAGAAGAAGAAGAAAGGCAGAGAGTGGGTAAGTTGCTGGAGTTGTCATTCTCTGACACCCCCCATTCACACACACACAAAGCCCCAGAGTCTAGACTCTCTCTCCCTCTCCCTCTCTCCCCCCTCTCTCTCCTTCTCTCCCTTTCTCTCCCTCTCTCTCTCCTTCTCTCTCTCTCTCTCTCTCTCTCTCTCTCTCTCTCTCTCTCTCTGACTCATCCAGTCATCTTTCCCCAGGGCTTGACTGGCCAGAGATAAGCTAAGAAGGGATGGATTCCAGACCTTTTGTCTAGCACTGAGGAATTTGGAGTCTTCTAGAAGCAAAGGTAAGCGTTCCAAGGGCTTTAAGAAAGCTTTGATCAGAGCCACTTCTTAAGGATCACAAGAGGGACTGGGGCTGTAAAGTTGGCCCTGTGCTTGCCTAATGCAGGAAATCAGCCCCGGGCTCAACCCCCAGCACCAGGATGGAAGGTCAGAGTTCAGGATCATCCTTTGCCACATAGCTCGTCAGGCCAGCCTGGCATGCATAGACCCTCCTACCTGCTCTCTCTCTCTCTCTGTGTGTGTGTGTGAGAGAGAGAGAGACAGAGAGACAGAGAGACAGAGAGAGAGACAGAGACAGAGAGAGAGACACAGAGAGAGAGATTATACCTACACAGGTCTAGGCAGAGGGCCCACGATAGAGCAAACCAGTTATATCTGCAATACCTGCAGTCTTCCAGACAAGAGATCTAGCCAGATCAAGGTAATGTACACACACACACACACACACATGGGGTTGTGGGGTAGAGGCTGGAGTGAGGAGAATGGGTATGAGTTCCATCCAGGAATTGCATCAGCTGGGGCTGGTGGCCACCAGACTTTCACGTTAATCTGGTTAGAACCGGTGTAGATGAACCACACAGGGAGAGAAGGCTACCAGGTGGCAGCGGAGGCCTTGATGCCCCTGGGCTGAGAGAATGGCAGGCCTGCCCTAGCATGGCTCCTGAGAGCTCTGAGGAGATCCTGTGAAGGGCCAGAAGCTGGAAGATCTGCTTTCTGGGAAGACTGGGAGCCTCCTATCCCCACCCCACCCTCGCCCCCTTACTGTGCACATGGCTCCCTGGGGACAGCTGCAGAGGTACTGTCTCTGACAGGACTCACTGCCCGCCTTCATCCCCAGGGAGGCCAGACAGGGAGCAAACAGCCTCCAGGAGGTCTGATTTCTGTTCTCAAAGGTTCTCCGAGTCCTGCTATCGACAGGAAGGAAAGCACACACACCTCTGCGCTAAGTGCATACACACTCAGATCCATTGCAGGGTTGTGATTAGTTCTCCCGGAAGCCAAGTTTCTCAGTCTTGTTTCTATTGAGTTTGGGGTGTTGAGTGACATCCTTGTGACCCAAGTGCTGGCAGCAGCTCCTCCTCTGCAATAGCCAGAATTGTCCTGGGTATTTCAAATATCCCTTAGAGGGGCGACACCACCAGGTTATAGGAAGGCTTCTGGCTATGGAGCTCTTGAGCAAAGGGAGGAGGCCAGCAGAGGAGCTGTGGAGAGCGGTGAGGGTTGACAAGGGACACTATCTCTGGGTGGAGGGCACAAGGGACACTATCTCTGGGTGGAGGGCACAAGGGACACTATCTCTGGGTAGAGGGCAGCAGCTTTGTGAGGCCAGGACTTTAAAGGTCTGCTGTACTAAGACCCCTGCCCTTTGCCCCGCCCCATCCATCTGAGACCCCTCCCCTTGCTCCGCCTCCATCTTCAGTCACTGCTTATTCTCTGCGCCCTTCCTTTGCCTGTGCACCCACACAGTTGTCACCTGCCTGCAAGTGAGAACCCCAAGTCTCCACAACTGCAAGCTGGCCGAGGCTGGAAAAGAAGCACTACTCCCTGAGTGTTCTGCAGCACCCTTTGGATGCTTGGTGGGTTGGTTTGCTTATTTTTGAGACAGTCTGATGTGTTCCAGGATGACCTCAAACTCATATGTAGCCAAGAATAACCTTGAATCCTCCACCCCCTGCATACAGGCATGGGCTACCATGCTTAAATTATGTGTGGTGGGGATTGAACCCAGGGCTTCCTGTAAACTAGGTGAGCGCTCTACAGAGCTATATCCCGGTCCTGATTTTTCCCTCGCAGAGCTTCACGTTACAGCTAGTTACACATCATAGTTTATTGTTTATTTTTGTCTATTGTGTTAAAATGCCTTCATGTTAGGGGAGAGAGGGCTGATTCGATTAGATTCACAACTCCAAGTTAGACCTCCATCATTTCTGAGAAATCAAGATGGCGGGATCTTGAAGCAGCTGGTCCTACTACGGCCACTGATAAGAGCCAAGAGTCACAAACAGTGCATGTTAGTGCTGTCTACTTACAGTCCAAGGTTCCCCAGCCTAGGGAATGATGCTGCCCTTAGTAGGCCAGCCTTCCCACATCAATTAGCATAATCACAGCACGCCCCCATGGATACTCTCAGAGGCTTTTTTTCCAAACCCAAGTGATTCTAGATTGTGTCACACTGACAGTTAAAACCAACCTTCACACTCATGAATCCACTGGGCCAGTACTTGACAGTTGTAATCTTATCGGGCTGTATTGTATGTCTTGCTTGTGTATCGATGTGTGATTCATGTGGGGGCAGAGCCAGGAACTCAGCAGGTGCTCAGAAGACTGGATAAATCGATGAACCTCTCCTAGCCTCAATTTCCCATCACATGAAGTTAATGAGGCTTCAATATGGGCTCACACAAGCAGTCACCACATGGAAAGCACGGGCCATGTCCTGCAGCAAGCTCTGCCTGCTATTCTGACTCCATGTCCCCCCACCCCCACCCCCATTCATTCACCTACCTGAAAGTGCCTGCTTTCTTGGCCTTCAAACATTCTTTCTAAGTTTTTTGCCCACAATTTTATGACCACCCACCTTGAACTGAGTCAACCCCAAACCCTTTGTTCTTCCCCAAGCTACTTCTAGAAGGTTCTGCACCAAGCAGATGTCCAGTTTCATCCAGAGCCTTAGGGAAAACTTCTCCTGTAGTCTCAGAAAGGCATTCAGATATCCATGAGTGATTTTACAGGTCACTTGAGGTGACTCCAATCACAGGGATAGGACATCCACTCACTTGGGATGGAGAGAAGAGTTAATGAGTTCATTTTATCCCCCACCAATATTAAATTAAGACATCTTGTATCCTTGCATGTGTGCGTGACAGAGGAGAGGAGATAGTCTCAGGTGTCATTCCTCAGGTGCATCCATCTATCTCGGTTTTGAAGACCGAGTGTCTCTCTGGTCTGGAGCTCACCACCTGCCCAGTGAGCCCCAGGGATCTGCCAACTCCCTGGCACTGGAATTGCAAACCCCATGCTCTCCTTTCCTCGTGTAGGTGCCAGGGATTGGACTCAGGTCCTCCAGTTCACCCAGCATGCACTGTGCCTCTGAGCTGTCTCCTGAGTCCATCCATAAGAAGACTCATGTGCCACAAGTCAAAGGACTGGCTGGGGTCACCATGCCGGCACCTACAGAGCTAGACAGTTGCCATTGAGTGCACAACCAATACAGCACCTCCATTGTACAGGTAAACAAACATCAGCCCAAGAAGCACAGAGAATCCAGAGCAGGGTCCAGTGTCAGCATCAGGACAGTGGACTGAGCAGCAGCTGTCACTGACTTAGTGCCGTCTCATGACAGTATCCATGTTGTCCACATCAACAGGTCAATGCTGTCCTGGGCAATTACCCTGTCTTCTCATATGACTGGCTGGGGATTAGTTAATTAACACAATATTTGCTAAACACAAACTTTGCTTTAACCCGGCTAAGGGCTAGGTGAAGGATAGCAGCTAAGACAACGGAGAGGGGGCTGGTGAGTCCTCTGTTTTCATTTTGAGATAGGGTCTCATGTGCCCCTGGCTGGCCTTGAACTCCTGATTCTTCTGCCTCCATCTCTCACTACCTTGCGTGGTTCAGAGTAATTCTGGGGGTTGAGCCCAGAGCTTTTTTGCTCGATATGCAAGCTTTCTCCCACTTTGGTCATAGCCTCGGCCTGGGACTACCATAAACTCTGACACAGGGAGTAAGAGAGTTATCTGGAGTAGGCTCTAGACCTTGATTTTCTAGGTTTCATTTCCATCAAAAAAAATTTACAAAGAAGGAAGGGTTTCTGCGGGAATGATGGCCTAAGTGGTGTCCGTCTGCCTGTCCCATCCTCCCTGCTTTCTTTGTTCACCCTACCCATCAAGTTTGGACTCTGGCGAGAGGTCTCTCCCTGGGAATGTCACGTACAGCACAAATCTGTTCTTGTGTTTCCAGCCAGCTGCACCTGCCTATGGACTCCAAAGGTAGACTTTGCCCCCTGGAAAGTAGCAGCTGTGGGAAACTCTGACACACCTACCTGGAGCCAGGATTGTCCTGAAGCAGTTTCTGTAGGAATCTTACTCTCTGCTAAATAGCTTTGCCCTCTGACAGAGAGAGTCCTTCCTGGTTCTGCCTTGTGATCGGCAACCAGTTCTTAGTTCATTCTGCTGGTACTGCTGGCCTTTGTTAAGCATCTAACCTAGAGCCATCTAACAGGACTTGCTGCAAAGAAGCTTTGTAAATAAGCTTGAACAGGCAGACTTTGTAACCATTTTATTGTCCCGGTGTGGGGGTGGGTAGTAGGGTGGAGTGAGTGAGTGAGTGTGTGTGTGTGTCCATGGGAGGTAAGGATGGTGGAACTTTGAGAAGGGAGAGCCTAAACTGTGGAGGTTACATCCACTCTCTCATAATTTAATTCTGTTAAAGGGGGCATTTAAAAGTCCCACACAATTTAAATGACCTTTCAGAAGTCTGTAGATCAACAGGAATGTCAAGACATCAGAATGAAAACTGGACTTCTTGCAAGACCTGCGTTAGGATGCTGCGGGTCAGGGGTCATGTCCCGGGCCTGCAGCCCTGTCCACTTCTACAATTCCAGACCTGGGATGGGCGGGGCCACTCACGGCCTCATGGGCATCATGGCTGATCAACACCCTCCCTTGACACTTTTCAGGAGGAGCTGGGGAGAGGCCTGTCCTTAGGGAGTCAGGGAGACCTGAAAGGAAGAGAGGAGGAGAGCCTGTGTCCAGCCACCCCCGCCACCCCCTTAATGAGAGAGGGAGGCCAACAGACAGAAGCAGAGCAGAGAGGACGGCCCTGGACTTGCTTTTCAGCCCTATAAGGACACATGAGAATGATCTCTGAGAAGCTAAAAGGATTTTAGAGAAAATAGGTCAATTAAGAGAATCAAATGTGAGCATCCCTCTTAGGACTCTCAAGTAGCTGAGATAGAAACAAGAGGCATTTTTCCCCAGTCAGGGCTGTGCTCTGTGGCATCTGCCTTCCTCCGTCTTTAATTTGTCTTGGCAGATTCCACTATTCTCTGACCACTTCTAATGGTTAAACACAGTCAGCTGCTGTCGCAGGCAGCAGTCTCAAATCTATTGCCATTTCTCCTGTGTGGACTGGCAGCTCCAAGGAGATGCGTCAGGAGAAAGGCATGGTTGTCTCTTTCCCTTCGACTCCCTCCCTCTTCTGTCCTCAGCTTGTTTACACACTGGCTAGGTGAGGAGACCTGGAAGCCAGAACCAGCTTCTATGACTGTCCTGTGGTGGGGTGGCTTTGCAA
Organism: Apodemus sylvaticus; assembly: GCF_947179515.1. Taxonomy (NCBI): domain Eukaryota; kingdom Metazoa; phylum Chordata; class Mammalia; order Rodentia; family Muridae; genus Apodemus; species Apodemus sylvaticus. The sequence goes on from NC_067478.1 coordinate 3,211,268, forward strand.
TGCTGCGTGGTCACTTTGGCGATCTCTGGTAGAAGAAGTGTAAAAAATAATGCCACCTTTTAAGTGGTGGCTGGTTTTGTTTAGCTTAATTTTTGTTTTTTGTTTGTTTTTGTTTTGAGACAGAATCATGTTGTGTAGGCTACACTGCCCTCAAACTTGGGCTCTTCCCGCCCCACCTTCCCAAATGAGCAGTTATTGGTGTCCACTCCGACATTGGCTTTCCTTATTCTCCTTAACATTCTTGACATGATGTGGGGACAGGAGAGGGAAAGAGATGTTAAAATAAAAAAGAGTGCTGTCTTAGGGTTTCTATTCCTGCACAAAACACCAAGAAGCAAGGGGGAGGAAAGGGTTTATTCAGCTTACACTTCCACATTGCTGTTAATCACCAAAGGAAGTCAGGACTGGAACTCAAGCAGGTCAGGAAGCAGGAGCTGATGCAGAGGCCATGGAGGGATGTTTCTTTCTGGCTTGCTTCCCCTGGCTTGCTCAGCCTGCTCTCTTATAGAACCCAAAAGCACCAGCCCAAAGGTGGTACCACCCACAAGGGGCCCCTCCCCCCTTGATCACTAATTGAGAAAATGCCCCACAGCTGGACCTCTTGGAGGCATTTCCTCAACTGAAGCTCCTTTCTCTGTGATAACTCCAACCCGTGTCAAGTTGACACACAAAACCATCCAGTACAAGTGGGGACTTGGATTGTATTTTTTATTTCATTTAAAAATACTTATTTTTATTTTATGTGTATGAGTGCTTGTCTGGAAGTACATATGTGTAACACACATATGCAATGCCCTTAGAGACCAGAAAAGGGCATAAGATGCCCTAGAATTAGAGTTAAGGACAGTTATGAGCCATCACGTGGGTTCTGGTAACCAAATTCCAGGTCCTCTGCGAGAGTGCTCTTAACCACTGAGCTGCCTCTCCAGGCCCTGCTTTGTTTTATTTTACTTGTGTATCCTTGACAATCAGGAGAGCAGTGCTTGCCTCAGAGCAACCTGTAGTAAGCACGGTTGGAGAGGCAGATGAGCAGAACTCTGCCCCTCAGGAGGCTCAGGAGTGAGGGCTTGGAGGAGAGGAAGTGTGGCCTCTGGTCTAACCGAATGGGGGAAGTACTTAGCGAGGACCCTGAGGATGCTGTGCCTTCTGCCTCCTGGGGAGGGAGTGTGGGAAGAAGTGGAGGCTCAGAGGAGGAACTTAAAAGATAGATATGCTTTGTCCCCCAAGCCGGGGAAGAAGACTGTGCTGGTTTCTGTTGGGTCCAGGTTCTCAGACTCCGCTGCTGGCTGCACATTCACAGGAAGACTTGACCCAGCCTTTCCATCTGCAGAGCGGTGGGCAGGGCAGCCCTCAGCCTGCACTGGTGGGATGCCAGGAAAACCTGCACTTCTGCCTCTGAATGGGCACCACGGGCGCGAGTCCTGAGGCCTCCTTGGCCCCCAGCAACTTCCTTCCTGTCCCATCTTGTGTCCTCCTTAGTGATTTCCTTGAGAACATTTTCCAGTCAGTGTCCTCTTGAATATTTGAGCTCTGCTCTGAGGAGAACCCTCTAAGACCTATGATCCTGGAAGTAGCAAGAACATGGAGTAGCAAGATGGAGGAGTAACAGTCTGGCAGCAGGGCAGATATGCTAAAGCACTAGCTCTCAGCCTTCCTGATTCTGTGATCCTTTAATACAGTTCCTCACGTTGTGGTGAACCCCAGCCATAAAACTGGGCTACAGCATAACTGTAATTTTATTACTGTTATGAATCGTAATATAAATATCTGTGTTTTCTGATGGTCTTAGGTGACCCCGTGTTGTTTGATCCCCAAAGGGTTTGTGATCCACATGTTGAGAACTGCAGATCTAAAGAGACACTGTCTCTCTCCCTTTTGGCTATCAAGATAGTAAAGCATCAGACCCTATGATATTGGAGTTTCCCCAAGGAAGCCTCATGTTGGAACAATAAAAAAGGCTGAGATATTGGTACAACCAGAAGTGTGTGTGTGTGTGTGTGTGTGTGTGTGTGTTTGTCTCCCATGAAAACATGTCTAGCTGCCTTCTGTAGCTCCTGCCTCACGTTCCTGCCTTCCCTCGGTGACGGAGTGTGACCTGGAAGTACGAACCAGATGAAGCCTTTCCTCCTCACATTTCCTCACTGCATGTTCTCCTCTTCTGCAGCTAGCTTGGAGGACTTTGTCAGCCCTTCAGTTTTTCAACAGTCCCTTTACCACCTTTTCATTCCACAATTTCCTTCTCCCTCAGACACCAGAAGAGAGAGAACACTCCTTTTATTGTCTGGAGTTGGCTCTGGAAAATGCCACCAGAGACCAATTTCAAGAGACAGAGTGTGTCACACAAGAATGTCCCCTAGCCAGCACATAATCTACTGGCCGTGGGTGGACATAACAGTGGGTGGTCCAGGCAAAGAGAAGGAAACTGTGTTCAGGAAATAGGGCTAGTGTCCCTTTATGCTGGACACATCCAAGATCACTGTCACGTCATCGAAGTCCCCTTGACTGAGTGCTCAGTTGTTTCAGAGATAATTAACTTCTACCCAAAGCAGAAGCAGTCAATATGAGGATGGCCTCTGAATGAGGTCACAAGAGAAGTGAGTGTTTTGAGAAAGAAAGCCACCGTACGTTCTGGGGCTACAAATCTTCCCTGGAGAAGGAGGCTGAGGTCTTAAAGGCTCCAGTGTGCTGCCTTCCTTAGATAAGTGACCACCGGACCTGCTGGGTCACCGGGAGGCTGAGAGGAAATTGAGCTGCCAAGCCACATAAAGCTGGAGCTGGAGACTTGGAGGAAGATGAATGTTACTAAGTAATAAGAGAGTGTGAAATCAACTGTTAAGAAAGCCCAAGGGGCTCCCCAAGGGGTGGGCATGGTCCCTTTGATCTTGCTCAGGTTGGCTGTTGGCTTTCTGACCACTTTGTGTAGCTGTCCGTAAGTCAGTTCGGTGTATCCCGAGTGTATGTGATGATACAGAAACTCCTGGGGCTGGGAAAAGCTGTCTCTGGAGGGAAGCTTCACCTTCTTCCATTTATCCCCCTAAAAAGTTACTTCATCCAAACCAAGCTCTCTGCCACTCTCTACCTGCCTGCCCCTTCGACCACCACCACCACCACCACCACCACCACACCAGGGAACAGGGCAGGATGAACGGGGTTTGATTATGGTCCGCATATAGATGCCCTTAAATCTGACACTGACCGTGGCCAGGGTGGCAGTGGTGGCAGGAGATCCCCAGGTGTCATACATTTATTTTGTCAGGAGGACTCAGCTGTTTTGTTTTTTGTTTTAATTTTAGCTTTAATCATAGGAGTTATAGAGAGATACACTGTTGCTGTGCAAACACAAGATAGAACACTATATAATGTTGAAGGACAGGCCAGCCCACATACTTCATTTCTGTTTCCAGCAGAATAACAGGGCAGACCTGAATCCTCTAGTCCTCTGTCTCATTAGCATGCAGGGTATCTTCTGTATAAACAATGTGTGTTTAAATTAGTCAAAGGTGTTTTACACATTTCTCTAGAACCTGTTTGTCCACTCAGCAGAGTTCTCTGATTGGTAGGGCAAGACTTTCAGCTGCTCCTGGCCACCAAGAGGAGAGTGGATCAGAGATGTGGAAACTGAATCCATTTCTGATAGTTTATCTCACACAGGGCTTGGCTTTCTCTGATTGCTTCACCCAAAGGGGACGATCTTTTTTCTAATTAATGTAAAGATGGCTGTGTTAATGTAACCGTGGGCTGTGGTGGCCCTTTGTGGAGGTTCATGCTTTACCCGGTCGATTCCTTCCATTCTGTGGCGATAGTATGTGTACTTTACATATGCATTTCTGCATTTGGATCTGTAAGTTGTTTCGGTGTATCCGATTGTATGTGATGATACAGTAAGCAGCCTAGTCCTTGGGTCTGTGTACACACATGCAAATGCCTACCTAAGGAAGTACTGGGGTGACTGAGCCATACAAAGACACATTTTAAAAACCCCTGGAGAATTCTAAATCGCCCTTGGGGGGACCGCCCCCCACAGGCAGTCCCATTATGACTTCCCCATAGCTGCATTGATGAAGCCTTCCTCCCTAGTCTTCTCAGACCTATAAACTGTAGCCCTCTCCTGAGGCCACATGAAATCAAGGCACAGTTGCACACCACAGGTGGTAGGGAGCATCAGATACTCAGGAGAGGGTCTTGTGACCCTCCCCACTCCTCCATGAGGAGATGTAAATGGTTAAGAATGGAAGCCAGGATGATTCTTTTGCAAGGGGCAGAAGTGAATTTCCCATGGTGACGGTTGCTTGGCTTGGAGGATACTCATGCACAGGTGACTGACCTCACTCATGAACGCTCCATCTTTACGGCGTATGTACTCTTCACAAGGCCCTGTCTATTGGTGCCGTCACCTTGTCAATAAATGCTCAGCTCGGGAGTTATGGTCAGACGCACATATTCAGACCACGGCAGCTTTTCCTTCTCACCATAAGCCTGGCTAGTTTTTATTGCTCTTAACATACTGTTTAATTTTGCTTCTGGTTTTTCATTAACTTGTCCTCAATTTGGCTCTCTGGTTGCCCAAGCTTCCCACTCCAAGAATTGTCCACTCTCCTTCTGATATGAATTCTAGGTGGCAAGAGAATGTTAGGACCAGATTGCTCCCACCTGGCTGTGTGACCAAGAGGCAGCTACTAGCACAGTCCTCAGTTTCGCCATATGCACTGCGAAGGAACTGGATTACAGAAACTCCAGACTCCCAGTTCTAAAGCTTTGGCCACTTCATTTTAAAAGATACACTCTTTTCCTCCCCGTCACTCACCAGCATTCTGGTGCAGCTGAATTGTCGCACTGTGAATGCCTGGACACACGAGTCATGCATGGGAAGAAGCCATGGGTGGGGATGGACTTTCATCGATCCCGTAAATCCTGTCACCATTCATTTCTTTGTTTTCAAGGGCGCGGGCAGGTGATGGAGGAAGAGCATTTTGTTCTACGAAAGCTCTCTACCAGCTGGCAAATGTTCCTGTAATGAATCACAGCCCCTTCCATCTCTGCGGTCACTTCCTTCTTGGCCCCCCACTCTTTCCTCACTGACGCAGGAGCTATCCATGAACACCTGCAGGGAATACCTACTGTTGGCCATTTTCAGAAGGGGCTAGAGTGACAGGTAGAGGAAAGGTGTCTCCATAGTCAGCTGACTTTGGCAGTTTAGCTCCTTGTGACCTGAGAGACCCGGCTATGGAGCTGGTTCCAGAAAAATCTGTCCTCCAATCCAGGAGGAGTCCAAGCAGCCACTGAGCACTTGCTAACTGAAAGTGTGGCTTCAGGTTCCTCGGGGCTGTGAGCAATAGGAGGTGGGAGGCAACAAATCCCCAGAATTCAGCCCTCACCAGTCTCTTACTGTTCTTGAGACTGATGCCTATTTAAGGTCATGGAAGCATTCAGCCTCCAGGAGGCGGGGCCAGAGCCTTGGTGGGAGGAGCCATCTGGAGAGGCCACCTTCTCCTGCAAACCTCAGTGACTCAGACTGATTCGCTCAGTGGACTTGTGCAACTTTATGAACAGCACACATTGTATAACTCCCAAACTGGGGACTTTCGAAGGCGGGGACGACCGCCTACCGAGGCAGGTGTGCACCATTATGGATGTGGATGGATTCATCACCCAGAGACCAAGTCGTTGAGCCAGGACTTGCAGGTTTGGCAGGTCCCCATTTAGCCTCTCCAGAAAAAAAACCAAAAACCAAAAAACCCGAGGCCTTAGGGAAAACAGATGCTTGCTTATTAGCTCACCTGTTGCCTGGGGTCCTGGCAAGTGCTGCTGATCCTGCTTGGTGCCTCAGTTTCCCCCATTTACCTAGTGGGATTTTAAGGTTCTAGAACTGGAAAACAAGAGTTCCCATTAGATGGTAAGTCCTGAGGCTGGGCATAGGTTGTGGATACTTCTTCACATTGGGGTTAGCCCAGGATGGCCAATAGGGCTCCCACAGTCATTCCTGACTCCATAAAGTTGGAACTCTTTCCATAATTGGTTTCCTGTGGCTTCAGGTGTGTTGTGGTGTGTGTGTGTGTGTGTGTGTGTGCCTTTGTTCTCTTGACCTCATCCAACAAGCATCACAGAGGCGGTCAGAGCAAGCAGGGACCCCAGCAGAGGCAGTTAGAGATCCAGAACAAGCGACAGCTTTTATTTTTATTTATTAAAAAAAAATGCAGCTGTTTCCTTTTGTCAGAAGATACATTTTAACAGTAATAACTTTTTAAAAAAATACTGAAATGGAAGAAATGTAAATTAATTCCATAAGACTTGGATGAATTTGAACCGTCAATTTTATTTTTTTATTCAAGTAACACGATGACTTTTGTACCAAGTCTGTTCAGCTGCGATCGTTGAGTGGCATGTAAGATGGGCAGCCTGACCTCCAAGAGTCCACCATTTAGAAGGATAAAAGTCAGCAGAAGCCAGGAGCCTGGAGTGTTGCTTGTCCCTCATCCCAGCACTGCGGAGGCTGAGGCCTAAAGAGTGCAGGATGCAGGGGGTTCAAGGTCAGCCTGGACCATGTAGCAAGACCTCATCTCAAAAAGACAGACAGACAGACGGACGGACAGATGGACGGACGAAAAGACTTGGTGTGTAGTTCAGTTGATATCGTGCTTGACAAGCATGCTGGAAGCCCTGAGTTCACTCCCAGCCCCACATGGGCTGGACATGGTGGTAATGCCTGTAATTTTAACACACAAGGAACAGAGGCCCTAGGAGGACCAGGAATTCAAGGACATTCTTGGCTACCTATCAAGTTTGAGGCTAGCCTGGGCTATATGAGACACTATTTGAAAAAAAAAAAAGAAAACAAAAACAAAAAAAGAGCAAACAAAACAATCACTCTCCACCTCTGAAAACACACACACACACACACACACACCCTGAATTTCTTTTCCTTTGCCATCTTATTTTGAATGTCAGCTTGGACCATTACAGTTCTTGAAGGGACTTTTTACCCTGACCATGTTTTGCTTCCTCCTCAGGATTGAGTCCTGGTTGGAGAGAGAATATCCCTCAGCTGGTGGGGAGGTCTAGGTGGTGCAGCCTTGCTGGGAGGACTCTGGAGGGCGGGGCTTTGAGAGAGAAAGGCCTTGCTTACTTTGTGTTTGCCTCTGTCTTCCTACTTTATTTGAAGATACTCCCTCCGCATCCTGCCTCTCCCCCATGGTCTTCTCTTGTCTCCATCCATCTAGCTATTCCACCCTCAGGGACTCTCCCCTGGACCATAAACAAAGTGAAACACTTTCTTCCTTAAGTTGCAGTTGGTTACAATGTTTAGTTACAGCAACTACAAAGTGGCTAATGGGGGGTGGGGCTTGCCGTTTGACTGTGCAGCCGGCTCTGTGCTGCCGCTGCCTCCTAACTCAGTCCTTTGAGTGCTGCCTCAGTCCTTCCTCGGTGCCGACCTGTCACGGTGGTCTGTGCCTCTTCATAAACTATGAGGCCAAAATAAACCCTTTCTTCCTTGAGTTCCTTCTTGTATTTTGTCACATCAAGGAGCAAATTAGCACAACGCTGAAGGAGGAGGAGGAAGCCGTCAGTCCAGTCCGCACGGCTCCTTTCGCTCCAAGCCGTTTGTGTCTGGCTGCAGCCGTCCAGCATGAGCATTAGACTCCAGCTTCTTCGTTGCTTCAGTTCTGGCCCAGTCCAGCTTCAGTTCAGCAAAAGGATTCCAGGATATTTACAGCCTTCAGTCTCTCCTGAACTGTCATAGGTTCCATCCTGGTCTGAGACTCCTGGCATCTCACACTAAACAGTTACTAGGTTTCCTGGCTCTTCTGTGTACAGAGGGCCACTGTGGACTCCCCAGGCTCTGGTCCCCTAAGTCCCCCTTAGAGTTACGTATGATCTATTAGTTTTATTCTTCTGTATACCCTAACATTGCCCTTAGCTACAAGTCCAAAATCCTTCTTATTCTCTATTCTTGTTTATACTCATTTTCTAAAAGCAGGATGTGTGTGTGTGTGTGTGTGTGTGTGTGTGTGTTTATTGGTTAAGTGGCAAGTCAAGTCCTGTAGCTGTTGGGGATGGTGAGCCTGGGTGAGACAAACCTCTCTGCCTCCACACTGTGGAATGTGTGTGGAAGTTAGGGATGTCACCTGAGTCTCGGGGCAGGGTGACCCATTCCCAGTGTCCCAGTGAGTGCGCTTGAACCCTATGTTTTCTCATCTTTCTCTTGCCTTGAGACTTCACCTTTCCTCCACACTGTCTCGTGTTCACTTTAAAAAATTATTTATTTTTAACTATATGCAGGTGAGTGTCTGTGCAGGTATGTGCACATGCATGTAGATGCCTTTGAAGCCCAGGAGAAGGCAGCTGATCCCCTGGAACTGGAGTTAGAAGTACCTGTAAGCTATGGGTGCTGGGAACTGAGCTCAGGTTCTCCAAAAGAGCAGCACATGCCCTTGACGGCTAAGCCATCTCCTCAGAGGCCCGTGTTCACTTTACTAACCAGAAGAAATGAGAGATTCACTTTGGTCTGACTGTTAGAACTTGGTGGTTGGTAATAACATCTTGAATTCACTATTTTCTATAATAAACCGTCCAGGCACATGATCAAAGGCTTTTTATCCTTCATCTATTCTATGTTGCTATTAATAACCTTCCCTAGTAGTGATGAAACAAAAGTAATAATGGCTTACATTAGCTGAGTGCAACAACACGCTTTCATGTCTTTTACATACCAGACCCTTTCTAACTCTGATAACCCCACTTCATGGATGAGAAAGTCAGGGAGCTAACTGTAGCCATGGAGCTGAATATCAAACTCGCTCATATAGCTTAAAAACCATTGGAATTTTCCATGTGCAGAAATACCTGTTCATCCCAGTACAAATTCCCTCTCCCTCTCCCTCTCCTTCTCCCTCTCCCTCTCCCTCTCCCTCTCCCTCTCCCTCTCCCTCTCCCTCTCCCTCTCCCTCTATCCCTCCCTCCATCTCTCCACTCTGGTATATGGACACCCATGAGTGTGAGAATCCACCACTGCAGGAGCAGAGGCCAGAGAAGGATGTCCCCTCCCGACCTGCTCTGCGGCCCTGCCTTATTCTTGTGGGTTAGGGTCTCTCAGTGAAGCTGAGCTAAACTGACAAGTCCTAGTGAGTCTCCTGTCTCCACCTCCAATAGTGCTGGGGGCTGGGGGTCCCGCAGCCATGCCTGGACTATTTATGTGGGTCCTGGGATCTACATTTACGTTTGCTTGCTTAGGCCATCTCTCCATCCACCCCCAACTCCCACAACCTTCTTAAGAAACCTGGGGTGTCCAGAGACTCTGTTTGACTCCACCCTGAGCATCGTCTCAGGGGTCCTTCTGAACCAACCCCCTTGGGCCAGCTGCTCTCACCCACCAGTGAATGCAGCTGAGTTTAAGACACCAGGGACACCTGCCAGGCCCAGACATCCTTCCCCAGGCTGGAGTAACAGTCTGGGAGGAGCCTTTCTGTATGCATCCCACTTGCTGTGCTCCTGATTCCTTGGCCCAGCAAGTGCATCCAGGGACCGGGCTGGATGTGGGGATCTGCAAATGTTAGCTAGGGGTTGTCTCAGCTTTCAACACTTCATCTTCAAGGCAGGCATAGTCGCGCTCCTCCAGGTGCAGGGAAGATGTGACAGTTTATGAGTGCAGGCGTAGCTGCAGCGTTCCTGGTGTGTGTGCGCGTGTGTGTGTGTGTGTGTGTGTGTGTGTGTATGTATGTGTGTCTGTGTATAATGTGTGTCTGTGTATATGTGTGTGTGATGGTATAACATGTATGTAAGTTTGTGTGTAATGTAAGTGCATATGTGTGTAATATGTGTATGAGGTGGGTGCATGTGTGTGAATGTACTGTGTGCACATGTATGTAATGTGTGTAATGTGACTGTGTATGTAATATGTGCACATGTGTGCACATATTACACATAAACAGAGTGTGCAGATGCATGCCATGGTGCAGGTAGAAGCCCGAAGAAAGTTCAGGTGTCTTCGTCAGCTGCCATCCACCTTGATTTATGAAACAGGGTCTCTCACTAGCCTGGGATTTTGCCAATTTGGCTAAACTAACTGGTACCACTTTCCCTGTTCGGGGATTACAAGCATGTGCCACACACTGTAGCTTTGGGGGTCCTTGTGGTAGCAATGCAAGCACTGAGCTATCTCCTCAGCCCCTGATGACATATCTGCATTCTTGGTGCCTCCATCAGGTATTTCCATGTCTGTCAACCTGTCTGGATTCCAACCACCATTTGACCCAAATGGTACCAGGTGCTGTTGCTGAGTCTAGATTGCTGATCCATTCTTCCTTAATGGTTTTATTTTTAATTCCATCATCCTTTTAACTCACGAAATGGCAGTGGTAGCAAAAGTAATCCCACGGGTGAGTGGTTCTACAGGTGGTTGGTTCCATGGGTGCAACACACCACGAGAACTGATACTGAGCCAGCCGTCTCCTCCAGAGTCCTGCCCCGGACCTAGGCACACAGTCAGTAGGAATGTCTCTGTCCTGGGGCCATCATGCAGTCCCTCAGCTCAATACCTGGATGTTAGAAGAGAGTGGTCTTCTCACCTGCTGAAAGGGAGGATTGGAGACCAAGGAACAAGGGGTGAGGGAGAGCTGTGTGTGTGTGTGTGTGTGTGTGTGTGTGCAGTGTGTGAGGAGTTTGTGTGTGTGAGAGGAAACAGTCTGTGCCAGAGGGTCACAGGTCCAAAGGCCCCCAAAAGCAACTGGAATCAAGGGTTCTGAGCTATTACCAGGCTCAGAAAGGAGAAAGTCAACTGGCGAGACATTTCAGAAGTATTCATCTCACATCTGGCAAAGGTGAAAATAACACACAGAGAACCCACGGCCTAGGACAGCATAAGTGAACCTCGGTCCACAAGCAGTTATCAGAAATCCTGGAGTCTGTCTTGTGTTGCAGTTCAGAACTTTCTAACTCTGACAGTGAATGTAATGCAGATTCTGTACATGTGTAACCTTCCAGTGAGTGTGATGCACACGCTGTATATGTGTAACCTCCCAGTGAGTGTGATGCACACACTGTACATGTGTAACCTTCCAGTGAGTGTGATGCACATGCTGTACATGTGTAACCTTCCAGTGAGTATGATGCACACACTGTACATGTGTAACCTTCCAGTGAGTGTGATCCACACGCTGTACATGTGTAACCTTCCAGTGAGTGTGATGCACATGCTGTACATGTGTAACCTTCCAGTGAGTGTGATGCACACACTGTACATGTGTAACCTTCCAGTGAGTATGATGTACACACTGTACATGTGTAGCCTTCCAGTGAGTGTGATGCACACACAGTACATGTGTAGCCTTCCAGTGAGTGTGATGCACACACTGTACATGTGTAGCCTTCCAGTGAGTGTGATGAACACACTGTACATGTGTAACCTTCCAGTGAGTGTGATGCACACGCTGTACATGTGTAATCTTCCAGGGAATGCAATGCACACTCTGTACATACTTAACCTTCCTTCTAGGAGGAGGGCACTATCCCTGCTGAAATGCTTTCGTGTATCTGCAGTGTTATGTAAACACAATCAATTCGAAACAAGATTAGAAGATGGACTGCCTTGTGCTCACTGCATCAGAGTTAAAGGCCCCGTGAATGTAGGCACTACGTTTAGGAAGGCATTTCCAGTTGTCAGAGTCTGGTGCAGAAGGGATCATAGGCCTGGCAACCTCTGTAGAGGACACTTTGGCAGTGTGTATTAAGAATCTTAGCATGTGCATACCCTTCCACCCCACAGTTTTGCTCGTAGAAATTACTTTGAAAATAACTGTGGTGACAGCCACAGTCTAGCAGTCTGGAAGCTCATCACAGAACTTATTTTTGCTTGCAAAGCAAAACAGAAACAATCCAAGTTTCTACTATGAGGCAGTTGGTTACAGAAATATCATACGCCCAAAGAATGGGAACGAGCGATGGTCTTAACAATATCATGTTTGGAGGCTTCGGAGGCTGATGAGATGGCTCAGCAGATGGAAAGAGAGAACTGTCTCCCACAGTTTTCCTCTGACATGTGCACAGTCCACATGTGCGATGAAGCGTGTGTACATATATATGTACATATATGTGCATATATTAACTTTATTTATATATGTAAAATGTTTGGAAAATTGAATTGAAAGGCTATACATGGTTATTGAGAGATTCATTTGAGCTTCAAAACACTTAATACAGGTCTCACTCCTGAAGGAACCCTGAAAAGTACACAGAGTACCGGGGTGGGGGGTGGGGGGGGTGTGTGTTGGGGGGTAGCTGTTAGTCTGCTGTGTGGTTCTAATTTATGTGTTACTTATGTAGATTTTTTATAGTAACTTTAGAAGACAAAACTTAGTCATCAGCTATTTCAAAGAGTTATGATGTGCATAAACTAGAACAAAGGTTTCTGTCCCCTCTTCCATCCCCCTCTTCTCCTTGGAAGTGGCGTTTGCCAGTTCTCAAATGTTTCTGTGTGTCGTTGTATGCAGGCTTTTGGATTGGCCATTTTTACACTGTTGGCTATTTTTTGCTTCTGTTTATTTGTATTCTCAATCAGGGTTGCAGTAAGATCCTAATATCTGGGATTTGTGGACTAGGGAACCCATTGGTGCAAAAGGGTTCTTAACTGTGAGTTTTCTGGTTCTCAGTTATGACTTTTCTGTCATGACACACTGAAAGATTCAAGTCGACTGCCCCGTCAGTCTGCGCCTCTTAGCTGGCTTGTTTCTCAGGGTGAACAAACCATTCATTCTTACTACCTCATACATAAATTCCACATATTTCTGGACCACACAAATTTTGTTCATGGTCACTCTCCTTAGGAACGTCTGCTTGCCTGCAGCACCCAAGACCTGAAATGTCCTCCTGAAGTCTGTGGCTAGGCTGCCGGAGCTGAGGAAGGAGTGGCTTGTTCTCTTTCCCAGGCTGTCTGGGGGACCTGAGGGTTTGTTCCTGGCAGGTAGACATTGCTGACTCCTGTGAGGGGCCGCTGCTCTCAGTGACCCCTGGCCCTGGCGCAGAGGTACAGGTAGAATGTCTTCTGTGTAGCTTGGTCCTGGTGAGTGTTCTACAGAGACACAGAGCTGCCTGTTGCAGATCCAGGAGCTCCTAGACTGGAATAGGAGGAACCACGATCTCCTTGGCTTAGGACCAATCTCTGGCCTCTAAATCTTCTTAGCTTCCCTCTTTCTTTGTGCTTGCAAAATAGATGTTACATTTCCTCAATATCCAGATATCTGTTTCTCTTTGATATAAAAAATATCCCAGAGCTGGGCAGAAGGCACTGATGGTTAGAGGTCCTCCCTTGGCTATTTGGAAGCCTGTAATTAAATAGCTGGGGCCTTGCACAGCTTGGGGGAGGAATAGCCTAGATTGGGGAGTACAACATGCTCATCTTTCACCCCCCTTCAAGCCCCATTACACATCCAGCCCCAGATGGACCACCAGATCGAGCGTGCAAAACTCCATCCTTTGTGTGGATAGTAAGGAAGCAGGTCATCAGATGTTTTCTGGAATTCTGACTGGACTTAGGTGTGAGGTAGAAACTGAGCTCATTGTTTCTTTCCGTGGCTGTTCCAGGCCCCTTCCAATAAAGCTGCTGATCCTGTCTGTGTAATTAGTGGGTGCATAATTAGCATGAGAGGAGCTCCTAGCCTTGCAGGCTCCTACACGTCAGACAGAAACACCCAGGCAGACAGACCCCCCTGCTTGGCTGTGTCCCTTCTTGATGCAGCATCAAATACTTGACAAAAGCAGTTTAGGGAAGACAAGAGTTACTTGGGCTTACAGTATGAGAGCGTGCAGTCCCTCCCATCAGGGAAGGGAGGCAGTAGGCACATGAGGCGGCTGGTCACACTGCATCTTCAGTCAGGGTGCAGAGAGAAGGATGCTGGCGCTCAGCCTGGTTTCCCTTTTTACCCAGTCCAGGACCCCAGTCCATGGGACGGTGCTGCCCACATGTGGGGTAGACCTTCCCACCTCTGTTAACCAAAGCTCTCTTTCTCAGAAACAGGCTCACAGGTTTGTCTCCGAGGTGGCCCTAGATCCTGTCAAGTTGACAATTAAGACTAGCCACTACTGGGGCTAGAGAGACGGTTCAGCAGTTAAGAGCACTGGCTGCTCTTGCAGAAAACATGGGTTCAGTTCCCAGAACCATGTGCTGGCTCACAACCATCTGTAAATCTGGTTCCAAGGGGGTCAGTGCCCTCTCTTGATATCTGAGGGGACCACACACACATAGTGTACTTGTATGCATGCACCCCAATACTTATACACATAAAATAAAATAAGATAAACCCTAAGACTGACCACCTCAGCCATGCATGTGCATTAGTTCTGTGGATGGACTGGTGCTGTTTGGGAGAGAAAAGCTAGAAAGACTTCCAAGCAACTGTTCAGGAACTGGAAGGGATGAGTGGATGAATTTTCAGTTCCAGTAAGAGAATCTTGGGAAAGGAATGTTTAGCTGGGTTGTGAGGCTATAGAAGAGACAAATAAGCAAATGTTTACTCAGCACGGACTATGTGTCAGGCACTGAGGGGCCATCTTGTTGAGTTTCTGGATCTTCCCATGTGGGCAGTGATTTGATGGCTGTATACGCAACCTAGGCTCACCACGGTCTGAGTCTTGTGGATTAAAGGAAAACTCCACAAGATGGCAACCTGAAGTGACTTTGTTCCTCGAATCTTTTCTTCACTCTTTTCTCCACCGGTCCAGAGAGTCCACAGAGTCCTGGATGGTTCTGTGTCAACTTGACACAAGCTAGAGTTATCAGAGGGGAGGGAACGTTAGCTGAGACAATGTCCCCATAAGATCTGGCTGTAGGCAATCCCCTGGGGCCCTTTCTTAATCAGTGATTGGTGGGGGAGTGCCCAGAGCAGTGTGGGTGGTGCCACCCATGGCCGGGGTCCTGAGTGCTATAAGAAAGCAGGCTGAGCAAGCCATGGGGAGCGAGCCAGTAAAGCAGCACCCTCCACGGCCTCTGCATCAGCTCCTTTCCCCAGCTTCCTGCCCTGTGTGACTTCTTGTCCTGACTTCCTTTCATCACAGCAGTAATAATAACCTTAGCATGGCTAGGACGAACCTTCCAGAATCCCAGTGGAGGTCATTCCCGCTGCCATCTGGCTGGATTCTGCCTCTGCAGCCCTGTGGACGGTAGAGGGTGAAGTGCTTTGCTCTGGGCTGCGTGCTTACTTAATGGGGAGAAATGACCTCCGGTTCCCCTGAAGCCTCTCTGGGTCTCATGGTGGTGGCTTAGAGATACTTTCGCAAACAAGCCACTACTCCATCTGTCCTCCGAGCTTCTATCTCCAACAGGGCACACAGTGGTATCTTTGTCCCCTACCACACCCGCTTTTCTCCTCTTTGGCTTGTGGCATTAAAGTGAGATCGGGGTCTCTAAGCTCCTGTTTCCCACCCCTATTTTCCCTCACCCAGGCACTCTCTGAAGCCTAAGCATAGCTCCAGCTCTCCCCCCCCCTCCACTTCTGTCTGTCTGTCTGTCTGTTGTTTCTGTGACCCTCTCTCCCTGCTGCTGACACAGCATCCCACCTCTGTGAGCCGCACTCCCTGATGGTGACCTAGCTTCCTGCCTTCTTCCCTGCTTGGTTTTCACCTTATACTTTGGACCCCTGGATTCCCACCTTGTGGGATCTTTCTAGAAAACAGAGCTGACCACATGGTGTCCTCTCTAGCTTCTGTGGTCCTTAACAAGACTCAGGCATTTCCAGCTGGCTGCGAAGGCTTCCCCGACTTTGTCTCACATTTTTTTTTTTTTTACTTTTCAGTCATTTAAGAACTGCCTTCTCTCTCTCTGTGTGTGTGTGTGTGTGTGTGTGTGTGTACAAACATGTACATGTGCACATTGGGGAGGGGTAGTATATAGTCCCTGAACTCAGCTGTGAAAAATTGCAATTTAGTTTTTTTTATAGTTGAATAAATGTTCCCAGTTTTGTAATATAATTTTAAAAAAAACATGAAAACAAAACACTTTCAACTCAAGGTAAATACATTACTGCTATTTTTTAAAATTTATCTGATGAAAAAACTTTTAACCATTTTAAGTGTGTAGTTTATCAGTGTTAAGTACATTCACACATTTGTATGACTGTCAACACCACCCATTTCTACAATATTTCTATCTGCCCAAATTGAAACTCATCATAGTAAACAGCACCTGAAACCCCGCCTGGCGTTATATCTCTTCGAACTTGACATGTCAATGATGTTTTAATAATTAATCTTTGGGTCACTATTTGCAATTTGCCTCCCCCCCCCCCCCCCCCCGCAAGGGCTTTCCTCTTCTCTCTGGGGAGGTGTAAGTCTTTTGGGACAAAGCCACACATCCAAGGTTGCTTAGGTTAATCTGTTCCCTGAAGATTCTCTGATGGGAACTTAAATTTCCACTGGAAGGAAGAGGTTTTTCGCCATTTGAATATGAAATGGCTTCTTCATATGTTGAACTTTTGAACCCTACATGGTTGCACAATTTTGGAAAGTTCTGGAAACTTTGAAGATTATATCTCTTCTTCCCCAGTCTCTTCTTCCTTTTCTGTTTCCTATCTATCACAAGCCCCGGAGTCTCGGCAGACTGGAAGAGGCCACGGTCCACAGACACAGGTGCGAAAATAAACCAGTTTTTCTCGGAAAGCAAAGGTGATGGTTACCATTATCAAGTTGAATCTAGAGTCAAGCCTCTGGCCATGCCTGCGAAGATTATCTAGACTAGGCTAACTCAGTTCCACCCCGAATATAGCTCGACCATAGACAGCATGGGCGGATCCTGAACTGCATAAGACTGGAGAAGGGGGCAGCGGCAGTCCTTACTCTGTGCTGGGCTCCAGGCCTGCCGCCTCACGCTCCGATCACCATGCCTTCCTGCCTGCTGCCTTCCTGCCTGCTGCCTTCATCCCCACCACGTTGGAGGATCTCCGGGAACCGCGTGAGCAGAATAAGCTCTCCCTTCCCTTCGCCAGGTTGCTTTCCTCGGGCGTTTTATGTCAGCACTTGGGAAAGTCAAGCGTGTAGGGCTTGCTGACTGCACCGCCCTTCCCTGGCGGTCCTGGCCGGAGGGCCTTGTGGTGAGGCGGTGGGGAAAAGCCTCTCTCACAGACCCTATAAGTGTTCCTGTTAGCCTTGGGTCTCCCATGTCCCCTGGCCAGTGGATTTCAGATGTCACCGTGTAGACAGCCCTTTCACAAACCCTTAGAGCCATTGCCTCTAAGCCGGAGTTGTTGAAGCCACATAGATCAACCTCAGAGTCTTGCCCCAGAGTCTTCTTGTTCCCAGGAAGGTAGCTCCAGGAAGCAGCGCTGGGGAGGGCAATGGGGTGAGGGTTGCGCTCTGTGTGTCCCTTTCCTCTCGGGCCTCTCTTAGCAAGGTCAGCCGCTGCTTCCTCCCTCTGCAGGTCTTGTGACAAGCCCTTGCCACCCCTCAGTTTAATCCCCATTTAATATAATGTCAAGATAAAGACGGAGAATTCATGGGTTTGGCCTGTGGAAAGTGCCGTGCAAATGTGAGAAAATAAAATATCCTCGAGCTCACCCTCAGTGCCGAAGACTTTATTTATTTTCTTCGGAGGGGGTGTCTGGTGATTTTTTTTTTTTTAAACTTTCTGGTTGTTGTTTTTGTACTTGTTGGAGCTTTAAATTTAGAAAGCAGTGTGACCTGTCACGGCTGGAGCCAGCAGGACCACGAGGTGATGTAACCTGGACACACGGGCCTCTGAGTTCCCAATAAATCTGGAGCCCTGAGGGAAGGCTCCAGGCCTGCTCCACCTGAGAAATGTGTGGAGTCATAGCAACTGAATCGTAAGAGACATGGACAGTGCATTTTGAGTCCTTGGTATGGGATGTCTACAAACAGACCCCGAGAAGCACATGGAGGGGTAGGGGCAAGGACCATCAGGAAGTCCTGTTCTGTCAGTTAAAGCACAGATCGCCTTTGCTGCTCAGTGCCCCAGGCCCCTGGAGAGTCCGTCCTGAGTGAAATGGAGACTCTTCTTTGTGAACTCACTGGTGGAGGTGGCTTCTTGGAGGCATGCTTTGGCTCTGGGGCACAACCCTGCTGGCTTCTCTTGGCTTTCGGTTTTGCTGGAGTCTTCTTGTTCTGTGGCTGCTTGTTTTCTTGGCTACCTACGCTCTCATCGTGCCTTGTTTTATCCACTTTCTTGTTTGTTTGTCTTTTAGTTCTGCTTGTGTGTCCAAGAGCCATTGCTTGCGCTGGAGAGATGGCCCAGTGGTAGGGGCTTGCCGCATGTGCACAGGACCAGAGTTTGGTAGCCAGCACTCATATCAGGAGGCTCACAACTGTCTGAAAGCCCAGCCCCAGAGGACCTGATGCTCTCCTCTAGCCTCTGAGGGCACCTGCATGCACATGCACATTAATACACACACATATGCACACTCACACACATGCACACACACTAACAACACACATGTACACTAGTATACACATGTACACTAACACACACACATATACACTAATATGCACACATGTACACTAATACACACAAATACATGCACACTAGTACACACATGAGCACTAATACACATATACACTAATACGCACACATGCACACTAATACACACATGTACACTAGTACACACACATGTGTACTAATACATAGACACACACATGTATACCAATACACATACATGCATACTAATACACAACCACACACATGCACACAATAAAAATGGGGGGGGTGATAAGAGGTAGATATGATCACATTTCAATTGTACATGTACAATGTTTTTAAAATAAAACATTTTGAAATTAAACTATTACCAACATGCACATGAGCTGCTAGCTTGGGTGGGTGGCTCCTTGTCTGCCTGTGTTTCGTCTCCCTTTTTTCTATGTTAGTAGATTCTCAACCAGACCTTGTAGTTCCCAGTGTCTCTCGGGCAGCTTTGGGGATTGGCCAAATCCAAGCCACATTGAACGTGTGAGTCAATTGTGACTCTGAGTTAATTTCCAACTGGGAAGCCAAGCCACTTGCCTCAGCCCCTCTTTTTCTTCCTCCCTGTGGGCTGGGATACAGGCTGAGTGCTTCCTCTGCTTCAGGGGGTAGGGTGGAAGGAGGTGATGAGACAGGCCAGGGCCCCTAGTTACTGCGCAGAGCCGCAATTCCACCGCAAAAGTCCATTCCTTATTTAGAGCCTCTTTGTTACATCATTGCAACTTAGCCTAAGTCCATTTGTTATTTAGAGCCTCTTTGTTACATCATTGCAACTTAGCCTAAGTCCATTCATTATTTAGAGCCTTTTGTTACATCATTGCAACTTAGCCTGTTAATTAACAAACCAGCCCAGACAGCTACTCTTCGGAGGTCCTAACTATTTGCCCAAATTCAACCTCCCTTTTCTCCTTGGATGACCCTGGAGTCCTAGATTAAAACAGGCTCTTAATATTTACTTCCTCCTTTCTCTAAGAGAACTAACTCTTCAGCATTCACCTTTCTCATAAATGCTATGCCTCCTGGATGGCTTCTTTAAGAGGATAATAGGATTTCTTTTTCGTATTTATTTCCATGTGTGTGCATGTGAGCCCCTGGAGGTCAGATTCCCCTGGAGCTAGAGAGACAGACAGTTATCCAACATGGTGAAGTTCCTATCCCTTCAATCCTTCCCCCAACCTTTCCATAAGAGTCCCCAAGCTCCATCCAATGCTTGACTGTGGGTGTCTGCATCTGTCTGAGTTAGCTGCTCGGTGGAGCCTCTCAGAGGACAGCCATGCTAGGTTCCTGTCTGTAAGCATAACAGAGTATCATTAAAGGTGTCAGGGACTGCTTGCTTGCCCATGGGATGGGCCTCAAGTTGGGCTAGTTATTGCTTGGCCATTCCCTCAGTCTCTGCTTCACCCCCCTGAATTTCTTGTGGGCAGGATAAATTTTGGGTCTCGAGTGTGTGGTTGGGTTGGTGGCCCTATCACTCCACTGGGGTTCCCGCCTGGCTCCAGGAGGTGGCCTCTTCATGTTCCATATCCCCACTGCTGTGAGTCTCGGCTAAGGTCGCCCTCATTAATTCTTGGGAGCCTCCCTTATCCCAGGTCTCTGGCACTTCCTTGAGATGTCCCCATGATTTGCATTCATGGTCATCTGGCCATCTCCCCCCACCCCGTCTCTCCCCACATCTGATCCTGAACCCCCCCCCCCATTTCCCACTCCATCCACACTCCCACCCAGTTCCTCCCCTCCAACTATTTTATTCCCCCTTCTAAGTGAGATTCAAGCATCCTCGCTTGGGCCTTCCTTCTCGTTTCTTTGGGTCTGTGGAATGCAATATTCAGCCATTGAAAACAAAGACATGAATTTTGCAGGCAAATGGATGGAACTTGAGAATGTCATGCTGAGTGAGGTAACCCAGTCCCAAAAGGACATGCATGGTATGTACTCACTGATAAGTGGATATTAGCCATAAAATACAGGATACCCATGCTACATTCCACAGACCCAAAGACACTGAACAGTACTGACTTTTAAGCCTGGGCCATCTCTCCTACTCATTTAATAACCAACACTTTATTTACCACAAAATCTTTCATGGACCTAAGCATGAGCCGCCCCCCCCCCTTCAGGAACCATCTACTATCTAGCTTAGACTGGCTTGAAATTAACAGCCCTAATCCTCCTGCCCCGGCTCCAGAGTGCTGATATTACAGATGTCTACCACCACAGCTGCTCTTACATGGGTGGGATTTCTGACCGGCCCAACCCAGACACACTCAATGTCACTAAGAAACTTTAGGTTGCTCGTTACCCTGGCCACACCCAGTCTTATTTCTTAGCACACCTGAGTGAAAGTTCTTCCCACTCAAATAGTCACCCATCATAACCAAGATACTTTTGCTAATTTTATACATAGAAAGCAGAGCCTCATAATTATTTTAATTGGCCATTGAATTAATCATATCAATTCCCCTGTTAGTTAGCCATTCAGCGTTTGAATTATCTATTCATTTCTTTGCACACCTCCCCCTTCGTGAGCTCCCCCCCCAACCCTGTTCTTGGTTTGGAGGGAGATATTCCCCTCATAGGAATGGTTGAATCCTGTTTACATTTGTATTAATCAGCATGTAGATGCCAACTCAATCTCAAACAAATCCCCAGGAGCCAAGGCTTCCCAGCAGGTCACATGCAGAGGAGAGAGAGGAACAGGCCAGCACCCACACATGGCAGCACAGCATGGGGACTTCGGAGCATCCGTGGTGGCTGGACTTACCCTCCAAGCAGCTTTGTAGCACAAATGATCTTTGTGCAAACCAGCCTTGCACAGCTCATTAACAATGGGACGTTAGTGATTACACACCGATGAGGGCTTCGTTCAATGGTGCTTTAAAGTTTTCAGCACTTTATTTCCACGTGCACCATTAAATTGATTGACCCATTAAAATAAGTACTTAAAAATATTTCACTGTTCAAAAGGAAAAATATAATGATGGGGATACTGATGGTGACAGAAGCAAGGGGCCATCCCGAGAGGGACCATCCTGCTATGGGCCATCCTGCACACCATCAAAAGAATCAGACCATTAACACGTGGGATGTAAAACTCAAAAAGGGATTTTCCTACTATTAGGTCCAACATTGGTAATTTACGTTAAACAAAACAGTGTCATTAATCATGCTAATGACATATTGGTTTGAATCCCATTAGTTTTAGTGTTTAGCTTGGGTTTAATTTGCAAATTAATTTTGATAGTTTTTTAAACAGATTTCTTTTGGTAACCATGGGAATTTTATAGCTATTTTTATGCTTTCTATATTTTAAATAATGTTATAATGAAAACAGTCTCCACGAATAGCGATTCTGAAGGAAACTCTACCGTAGGCATCGAGAGCTGCCGGCTCGGCATGTGGAGACACTTATTTGCAGATTGACATTTGTTGTGTGATGTGGAGTTAAGGTGAGCGGTGATCACCAAGGAATCTAAGAAACAGGTATCCCAGGTAATTCAAACTTGGTGGAAATGAAGGGAACCTTGGAGTCACGGGGAATACATCTACAGATGTGTGGCAGGGGTGTGGCCTTCCTTAGCCTTTACCACCTTTCTGGTCTCTTTCCTTCCTACAGAGGCTAGGAAAACCAAGAGCTACATTTCCCAGAATCCCTAGAGGCTTAAGTTTCTGGCCAGTCCTTAGGCTCCACCGAAGCGCCCTCTACTGAGTGTGGAGAAGCTGAAGAGGGCAGGTGCCTCACACAGCTCGTTCTGTTGCTTGTGGAGTCATTTGATTTAATCCCAAAGCCCCTTCACTACTTATGAGGATGCCAAGAGACAAGGTGCAGTAGGGCGTGCTTCCCATGATGTGAGGGTGACAGTTCCCTGGTAACGGCACTGGTGGTTGAGTTTCTGTTGAGCTTCTCCTAGCTATAGGAGAGGCAGTCACTCTTCTGGTGACCCATCCTTTTTTTGTGACTCTGAGGTATATTTTAGAAAACTCAGCCATGTTCTTGTGATCCAGAATGTTCTGATGATCCAGGAAGCCGGAAACCCACAGCCCCTTATCCTGCCCAGTGGCCGGTGCCTTTCGACACACTCAAGGAGAGGAAGGTAGAACTTTGCATTGTGGAGCTCACCGTCCAGACATTCATCAACTTCCTTCACTGACCTAACAGAAGGTGCTCCATGCACCAAGCCAGAGGTGGAGAGGGGCAGCAAGCAGGCAAGGACTGGCAGGCATTGCCGAAAACATCTCTTGGCATCCAGGCTGCTCCTGGTCACTCCCGCTGACTCATGCCAATTCAGTGGAGGCCTGGCTGTTTCTGCTGGATCGTGCCACAGCAGCTGATTTCTATCCTAACGCTGCTGTACTGGGATGCTGGTGTCTTGACAAATGGAGATTAAAATTGCATCAAAAAACCACTTCTAAACAGGTCTACATCCCCTTGCCTGTTTCCCATCTTTTCTCCCCGACCTCTGGACAATGGGCTTGAAGGGGGGGCTCAAAACATTTGAGAACCCTTGTTAAAGGTAGGTTTTAAGAAATATAAACCTATGGGGGCGGACAGTGAGCAGGCAAGGACTGGCAGGCATCAAGACAAGTAAGGCTGACAGCTGGAGCCAACAAAGAAAATGGAGAGGGCTTTGGGTTGGTGGGAAAAGCCAGCCCAGGAGGAGTGTGCAAACAATATGGTCAGAAGTTAGAGGTAAAGGAATTCCTGAAAAGAAAAATGATACGGATAATAGAGAAAGAAAAGGCTAAAGTAAAAAAAAAAAAAAGAAAGAAGGAAGGAAGGAAAGAAAGAAAGAAATGGTTATCAAACCCCAGAATTTGAGAAAATTGTGAAGAAAAGAGAAGACTTGAAACTCTACTGTTGACATAATTTTTCTTCCTCCTGGAGGCTGTTGCATCATTTAGAGAGATCAATTGGCCAGTGGAAATGTTTCCGAAAGGTAAATGATGGACAATTCAGCCCCTCTAAGACCTGTGATCTTGAGATCTTGAAGTGTCTGAACTCCTGGGTTTCCCCATGGTTCTTTCTGCTTCCCCCCCAAAAAATCCCACCTGGGTACTGGACACTTAGCCAGCTATCCAGGGCTAGTGGAGTCACGGATCTTGGAGGAGAACTTCCATTATCAAACCATGATAATCCCTAACTATTCTAAATAATTGTCCTTTTACCCACAGATGAGTGTAGTCTCACCCTCTCATCAAGGAAACATCTCTTTGGAAACCAGATGGAGAGGATTACAGAAACCACAACCTATTGAAACACAGAGTTGCAGAGTGCAGCCTAATGGATACAATCATATGGATACAATCATAACTCTTGCACCTAAGGCTCAGGGAACATTTCAGAAGAGGGGTGGAAAGATTGGAAAGATCAGGGGGTTTTCTGTGAGACTGTGTCTCCTAGTAATGTCAGAATCAACATCAATAAAGTCTCACATACATGATTGCCAAACACAAACTGAACAAAGACAACAATATATATCCAAAGTGGAGGGAAGAAAGCCTGTGAGACCTCAGCCCCATTCAAAGGACTACAGGCAACCAAGGGGTACTGAGAGCGAGGGATATAGTCTTCGCCAGGGAGGAGCATGCCCACTGGTTATCCAGTAGAAAATGGTCAGCCCTGGAATATACAAGTAACATTATACAGGCTGAGCGGGTTATACTTAGGAATATATA
The DNA here is from genome assembly GCF_947179515.1 of Apodemus sylvaticus. Classification (NCBI taxonomy): domain Eukaryota; kingdom Metazoa; phylum Chordata; class Mammalia; order Rodentia; family Muridae; genus Apodemus; species Apodemus sylvaticus. The sequence goes on from NC_067478.1 coordinate 3,235,395, forward strand.
TGTATACACACATATACATATGAATACAATAACAATTAATGAAGAAAGAGGCTGTGAATTTGAGAGGTACATGAAAAGAGAAAAGGAGAGGGGGATGGTGAAATTATAATCTCAAAAAATAAATTTTTTAAAAGATCCTGTGATGGGGACTCAGGAAGTGTTTTCTTTGGGTGAGAATGGACAACAGGATTGGGTCGCAGCAGGGCCAGGATTTGAGTCCCCTTTACTCTGTAGGGGGCAGAGGCCCCCAGCATGCCCTCTGAAAGAGGAGGTTTCAATGTGTCCTCAGAACCACCCTCTCCACTCTTCCCCACTCAGTGGAAGATGCTGTGTGTGTGTGAGCGACCCCGCCCCAGTGTGCTGGAGCTAGGGGAAGAGTTGGCAGGAATGCAGCCTGCAGGGTGAGCTGGGCACGAGGCTTGAGGTAGGACAAGGCTGCCTGGAGTGCATCCAAGTCTGTGGGACCCTCCAGTGCAGCTGAGGCTTAAATCACGGGGAGGATGAAATATCCAGACAATGTACAGCTCAGACTTAGCCTCTGGACCCCTCTGCTGTGCCTGGCAACAGCACATTGTGCCAGTGCTGGTGCTGAGGTGCACCAGATGGGCAAACAGGAATTGAAAGCCTTACTGCCGTGGACCCATGCTAGCCTTCAGCCTCTCTGCCCCGGATGCCTGGATGGTCCCACGATTCAGAACAAAAAGGGCTAATTCCGAGCCTGGGAGGCCCCTGCAAAAACTCTATTCTGATTGGCTAGTGTTTGAGCCCTGTTTATTTTAATGTATTTTAATATCATTCTTAATTAAATGTTGTCATCATCTCTCGATGTGTCTGATTCTTTCATGTTTTTATTTTTTATTTTATTTATTTATTTTAAGATTTATTTATTTATTATAAGTACACTGTAGCTGTCTTCAGACACTCCAGAAGAGGGGTCAGATCTCGTGGTTGTGAGCCACTATGTGGTTGCTGGGAATTGAACTCAGGACCTTTGGAAGAGCAGTGAGTGAGTGCTCTTAACTGCTGAGCCCTCTCTCCAGCCCTTCTTTCATTTTTAATATGAGCACGTGCTTGTGCATGGCACAGTGCATGTCTGGAGGTCAGAGGGCAACCGTGGCTGTTGGTCCTCACCTCCCACCTTGACTGAGGCAAGGTGCCTTAGTTTGTTCTGCATGCCCCATACTAGCTATTTTTCTTCGAGCTTCCAGGGATTCTCTCTCAGCTCTCAGCTCACCACAGGAGTGCTGGGGTCTCAGGTGCCTGCTCCTAGTCTGGCTATAGGTAGGCATTGGGTTTCCATCCTCAGGTCCTCCCAAGGGTGTGGCAAGTGCTTTGCTCTCTGATCTGTCTTGATAATTGATCATTTTAAACCTAAAAGCATGTGCTCCCATGATTCTCTGTGTTGTCCTTGGTTGCAATATCTTACAGTTTATCTTTGTTTTTTAGATGAATTTCTTATAGGCCAGGCTAGCCTCAAGCAGGGCTAGCCTCCACATGTCTGCTTCTGTCATCAAATTGGTGAGCGCTTAAGATTGTTTTATTTGTTTCACACCCCCATTGCTCAGAGCTGGAGCACACTACCCTCATTAGCTCAATCCTAGAGGCAGAAATGCTGTCAAAAAGAAAATGTTTACACAACACTAAGCTTGAGCGAAAACTACAGTTAATTCAGATGTTACTGAGAGCACCATCTAAGATGGGCCTGGGCAGTAACTATTCCTGCTGTAATTTCAGATATGATTCAGTTCTGCTCAGAACCTCAATCTGTTATAAGAGCTTCAAATAACAGAGCAGCCACAGCCTTCCAAGGTGGTCACCATAGGAGAAAAACACATTCGGGGATGTAAGTGGGCTTAATGCCACTGGCCAGTGGTGGTCACAGTTTCCCTGCAGGTGAGCGCACACATCTCCACTGCTGGTTGTGGTGGTGCTATTTTCTCCCCCCTGCGTTAACTGTTAAACACAGCTCTGTCATTAAGAGGCTAAGGGCAGTTGCCCAGTGGGTATGAGCGCCAGCTTGCCCAGGGTATATCAGAGTCAGCATGGTGGCACGTGACTGGAATCCAAGAGCTGGGGGTGGGGGGGGGGGAGCGGCAGCAAGTGGATCGGAAATGTAAGGCCAACCTTGGGTCTACATCTCTGCTTGAGGCTAGCCTGACCTATGAGAGATTTATAGGTCAAAAACAAACAAAAAAACCAAAGGTAAATTATAAGGTGCTTCAAACATGGAGAACACAGAGAATCATGGGAACACATGTTTTTAGGGTTCAAGTTATCGAGTGGGACTGAAGAGAGATCTCAGTGATTAAGAGGGGTTTCTGCTCTTGCAGAGGACCTGAGTTCAATTCCCAGCACCCATGGCAGGCAGCTTACAACCATCTGTAACTCCGGCTCCAGTAGATCTAATGCCCTCTTCTGGCCTCCTCCAGCATTGCATGCACGTGCACATGTCTGCCCCATTCCAAAAAGATGCATATACACTTAAATAAAAATAACTATTTAAACATATTTTAAAGTTATCAAGTGTCATATCTCCCATTGAGGTGATACATCTTCTCTGCAATCTTTTCATACATTGGTGAGTTTTTAGGAAACCCATAACATACAACACAAATAATTCTTACGGGTACTTGCCATTAGCTGGAGGGAATAAAAAAGCTGTTTGAATTCCCAGGGATGAGACACAACTCTCCAAAATTCACCTTTCAGTATGGATTAGACTTGGGCTAAAGTGGGTAGACCCATGGGCTTTTCCTCTTTATCTCACTTTTAGATGTTCAGTTTGGCCAGAGATTCTTATTCATGTGTATTGTTCATGGGCTTTTTAGCTTGCCCTGATCAGCATGACCAACATTTGGAAGAAAGTCCCTTGATTTGGAAACTGTCCTGTGCATTGTAGATGGCTTGGTAACACCCCTGGCTTCTTCTACTTTCCAAGCATCTGAAAAACGGGTTTGGCTGACTCTCTCTCTCTCTCTCTCTCTCTCTCTCTCTCTCTCTCTCTCTCTCTCTCTCTCTCTCTCTCTCTCTCTCTCTCTCTCTCCCTCCCCCCCCCTTGGGACAGACAACTGTGTTTGTAGGATTTGTCATGGTTAGCATTGTTTGTCAACTTGACCCAGTATAGAATCACCTGAAGAACTCCCAGTTGAGCAATTTCTTACCGGTTGGTCTATAAGCATGTGTCTGTGAGGGATCAACTTGACTGACAATTGGTGCGGGAGGGCCCAGCCCACTCTGGACGGCACCATCCCCAGAGCTATGGGTCTGGGTTATATAAGCAAGCTAGCTGAGAATGAGCATGGGAGTGAGCCAGCAAGCGACATTCCTCCATGGTCTCGGCTTCAAACTCCCAACAAGCTCCTGTCCTGACTTCCCTCAGTGATGAACTGTGACCTGGAAGTATAAGCCAGATAAACCTGTTTCTCCTGTTTCTCCTGGTTCTGTGTGTCAACTTGATTCAGGCTGGAGTTATCACAGAGAAAGGAGCTTCAGTTGAGGAAGTGCCTCCATGAGATCCAGCTGTGGGGCATTTTCTCAATTAGTGATCAAGGGGGAGGGCCCATTGTGGGTGGTACCATCCCTGGGTTGGTGATCTTGAGTTCTATAAGAGAGCAGGCTGAGCAAGCCAGGGGAAGCAAGCCAGTAAGAAACATCCCTCCATGGCCTCTGCATCAGCTCCTGCTTCCTGACCTGCTTGAGTTCCAGTCCTGACTTCCTTTAGTGATGAACTGCAATGTGGAAGTGTAAGCTCAATAAACCCTTTCCTCCCCAACTTGCTTCTTGGTCATGATGTTTGCTCAGGAATAGAAACCCTGACTAAGATACTCCTCTATGTCTTTCTCTATCCTAGTTGTTTTAAAATAGAGCAACATTAAGGAAGGTGAAAGAGTTGAACATCATCTGGTGGAGATGAGGCCATTGTATGTGGCTTTAAGTCATGAAAATTTGAGGCAGTTTGTGCTGTAGCCTGAGTTGACTTTTTTTTTTTTATTAAAGAAACATCAATTGTCTTAGGGTTTCATTACTATAAAGAGACACCATAACTAAGTCAATTCATATATAGGAAGACATTTAATTGGGGTTGGCTTACAGTTTTAGAGGTTTAGTCTGTTGATGTCACAGCAGGGGCACGGCATCTTCCAGGCAGGCATGGCGCTGGAGGAGCCAAGAGAGTTCTACATCTTGATCCAAAGGCTGCTGAGAGACTTTCTGCCCTGGGCAGAGCTTAAGCAGAGGATCTCAAAGGTGCCCCCCCCTACACACACACACTCAGTGCTAGGCCACACCCCCTAACAGTAGCACTTCCCATAGGCCAATTATATTCAAATCACCATATCAAAAGACAAAAATGGAGTTCCCATCCCTACCAGCCAACTCTAAGATCAAGCTGCAGACGGTAGGACACATGAGAGGCTGTTTTTTTCTGGGTTGTGGACAGTGTCTTCTCTCTTCGTGGGATGCAAGAGAAGCACAAGTTTCCTACAGCCTGTTCTATAAGGGCATTAATATCTTTCAGGAGGTTTCCATCTATGACCTAATCACCTCCCAGAGAGCCTACCTCCTAATATTCCTAAGGCTATCAGCTTGGGGGTCCAGATCTTAGCGCATGGATTTTAAAGAATGTAAACATTTAAAGACTTATTTTAAAAAATTAAAATTATATGTATATGTCTGAATGCATGTGAATGCAGTGTCTAAAGAGTCCAAAAAGGAACATCAAAATCCCAGGATACTGTGGGACCTGATGCTGTGGGGTCCCATGCTGTGGGACCTGATGCTATGAGACTGGATACTGTGAGACTGGACACTGTAGGACTGGAGACTGTGAGAACAGATGCTATGGGACCAGATGTGGGACCCGATGCTGTGGGACAGGACCCTATGGGACCCCATACTGTGAGACCTGAGGTGTTGGGAACAGAACTCAGGACCCCCGTAGGAGCAACAAATTCTCTTCTCTGTCAAGCTGTCGATCAGGATGCAAACATTTATACTAAGGTGATTTGTTTCATGGTCATAGATAGAGAAACCAGATGTAAGACTCTGGCTTTGATATTTCACCAGAAAGCACTGTATGGAGTAAAAGCGTCTCATTAGTTACATTTCTTGTAGCCGTGACGATACTTGACTCAAAGAGTCATTTGTTTTCACTCAAAGAATCATTTGTTTTGGCTTGTGGCTTGAGAGTACAGTCTATGGCCAAGGAGAGCATCCTGACAGGAGGGTGAGGTCACACGGCATACACAGTCAGGAAGGAGAGAGAGAGAGAGAGAGAGAGAGAGAGAGAGAGAGAGAGAGAGAGAGAGAGGAGAGACTGATGCTCAGCTGGCTTTCTCGTTTTTATTCAGTTTGAGACCCCCATCATGGAATGTGCTACCCACAACCACGGTGGGTCTTCCTGCCCTAGTTAACCAATCGAGAAGCTCCCTCACAGACATGTACAGAGTCTTGTCTGTAAGGCGATGGTAGATCCACACGAGTGTGCAGATACAGCTGCCTGCCTGTACAGAGTGTGCAGATACAGCTGCCTGCCTGTACAGAGTGTGCAGATACAGCTGCCTGCCTGTACAGAGTGTGCAGATACAGCTGCCTGCCTGTACAGAGTGTGCAGATACAGCTGCCTGCCTGTACAGAGTGTGCAGATACAGCTGTCTGCCTGTACAGAGTGTGCAGATACAGCTGCCTGTACAGAGTGTGCAGATACAGCTGCCTGCCTGTACAGAGAGTATGCAGATACAGCTGCCTGCCTGTACAGAGTGTGCAGATACAGCTGCCTGCCTGTACAGAGACTATTCTGTGTGCAGATACAGCTGCCTGCCTGTACAGAGTGTGCAGATACAGCTGCCTGCCTGTACAGAGTGTGCAGATACAGCTGCCTGCCTGTACAGAGTATGCAGATACAGCTGCCTGCCTGTACAGAGTGTGCAGATACAGCTGCCTGCCTGTACAGAGTGTGCAGATACAGCTGCCTGCCTGTACAGAGTGTGCAGATACAGCTGTCTGCCTGTACAGAGTGTGCAGATACAGCTGCCTGTACAGAGTGTGCAGATACAGCTGCCTGCCTGTACAGAGATTATGCAGATACAGCTGCCTGCCTGTACAGAGTGTGCAGATACAGCTGCCTGCCTGTACAGAGTGTGCAGATACAGCTGTCTGCCTGTACAGAGTGTGCAGATACAGCTGCCTGCCTGTACAGAGTGTGCAGATACAGCTGCCTGCCTGTACAGAGTGTGCAGATACAGCTGCCTGCCTGTACAGAGTGTGCAGATACAGCTGCCTGCCTGTACAGAGTGTGCAGATACAGCTGTCTGCCTGTACAGAGTGTGCAGATACAGCTGCCTGCCTGTACAGAGTGTGCAGATACAGCTGCCTGTACAGAGTGTGCAGATACAGCTGCCTGCCTGTACAGAGTGTGCAGATACAGCTGTCTGCCTGTACAGAGTGTGCAGATACAGCTGTCTGCCTGTACAGAGTGTGCAGATACAGCTGCCTGTACAGAGTGTGCAGATACAGCTGCCTGCTTGTACAGAGAGTATGCAGATACAGCTGCCTGCCTGTACAGAGTGTGCAGATACAGATGCCTGCCTGTACAGAGTGTGCAGATACAGCTGTCTGCCTGTACAGAGTGTGCAGATACAGCTGCCTGCCTGTACAGAGTGTGCAGATACAGCTGTCTGCCTGTACAGAGTGTGCAGATACAGCTGCCTGCCTGTACAGAGTGTGCAGATACAGCTGCCTTCCTGTACAGAGTGTGCAGATACAGCTGTCTGCCTGTACAGAGTGTGCAGATACAGCTGCCTGCCTGTACAGAGTGTGCAGATACAGCTGTCTGCCTGTACAGAGACTATTCTGTGTGCAGATACAGCTGCCTGCCTGTACAGAGTGTGCAGATACAGCTGCCTGTACAGAGTGTGCAGATACAGCTGCCTGCCTGTGCAGAGTGTGCAGATACAGCTGCCTGCCTGTACAGAGTGTGCAGATACAGCTCCCTGCCTGTACAGAGTGTGCAGATACAGCTGCCTGCCTGTACAGAGTGTGCAGATACAGCTGCCTGTACAGAGTGTGCAGATACAGCTGCCTGCCTGTACAGAGTGTGCAGATACAGCTGCCTGTGCAGAGTGTGCAGATACAGCTGCCTGCCTGTACAGAGTGTGCAGATACAGCTGCCTGGACAGAGTGTGCAGATACAGCTGCCTGGACAGAGTGTGCAGATACAGCTGCCTGCCTGTATAGAGTGTGCAGATACAGCTGCCTGCCTGTACAGAGTGTGCAGATACAGCTGTCTGTACAGAGTGTGCAGGTACAGCTGCCTGCCTGTACAGAGTGTGCAGATACAGCTGCCTGCCTGTACAGAGTGTGCAGATACAGCTGCCTGCCTGTACAGAGTGTGCAGATACAGCTGCCTGCCTGTACAGAGACTATTCTGCGCTGATCTCTGCACGGGTGGTGGGTAGTGGAAACTTGGGACAGAGATTCATAGATGGATGCTTCTTGCCCACTCTGTGTCCCCCGTAGAGAGTCCTGGAGATGAGCGGTCACGTTCCTTGCATGACCTCTCTCAGCTGGCTCTCGGCTAGTTGTTTATGTGGCATCTTCAGTAGCCCGGCCATTGGCTACTCTGTCTATCTGTTCCTGTTTTATTAGTTTTCTCCGTCTGTAATAGTCTCATTCCCAACCCCCAACTGAAGTAGAGAGAGATACCCTGAACTACCCTGTCTAAAATCTTTCTGGCAGCCTCCATCTCGGCACCCACTTAGGTTTCTGTCATGGCTTCTTTCTCCATCAGACGGTAACCTGCTATCTTAGTCAGGGTTTCTATTCCTGCACAAACATCATGACCACGAAGCAAGTTGGGGAGGAAAGGGTTTATTCAGCTTACACTTCCACGCTGCTGTTCATCACTAAAGGAAGTCAGGACTGGAACTCAAGCAGGTCAAGAAGCAGGAGCTGATGCAGAGGCCATGGAGGGATGTTTCTTACTGGCTTGCTTTCCCTGGCTTGCTCAGCCTGCTCTCTTATAGAACCCAAGACCACCAGCCCAAAGGTAGCACCACCCACAAGGGGCCCTCCCCACTTGATCACTAATTGAGAAAATACCCAACTGCTGGATCTCATGGAGGCACTTCCCCAACTGAAGCTCCTTTCTCTGTGATAACTCCAGCCTGTGTCAAGTTGGCACACAAAACCAGACAGTACAATTGACCCCTTATCAACCTGACACACAAACACATCACTATTAAGCCTCAACCGTCAGGATACACCATGGAGGTGAAAATGCTGGCTCCGGATGACTCCCTGGATCATAGGAAGAGCTCCTCTGAGGTCAGAAGCAGGCAATGAAAGCTCAGTGGTTAGTAGAGGGTCCAGCCTGGTCACGAAGCATGGTGTCAAGGTCGCCAGGGCTCGAGGTGACGGACAGATGTACACAGGATCCCCAGAGCCTGCACTGAATAGAGAGGCCCTCAGTGTGATAAAAGCACCCTGTTTCAGCTCTCACTGATCATATGAGAGGAAGCCCAGACTCGGCCAGGTGGCGCCTCAGCCTCTTTTTAATCTCACTTTGCAGTAAAGAATTGACAGGCCTCAGGCTCAGAGCTGGAAGCAGGTGGAATTCGCAGATGGGATTTAATAACCTTATTTTGTTTTATCTGAAATTAGTGTGTGCACTTACCTTTTCTCCTGGATCCCAGTTTCTTCCCAAAGATGGATGGCCTAGCCAGCTCAGGTCACATTTCCTTGGGAATGAGAGCTAGTCCCTCACCTGAGGCTGGGCATTCCCGGGAGTCACCCTCACTCCTCCTGGGTCCTAGCTGCCACCTCATTCACTCTATGGGCATGTCACGTAGCTTTTACAGAGGAACAGAACAGATAAAGCTCTAGTCACTGAGAAGTCAGAAGGACATTTGCAGAGGTTGAGATAAAGATGGAGATGCTCTTTCTTTATCAGGACTCATAATCCCAACAAACGATGGGGTCATCCACATTTGCACAGGTCTCCTATCCATATTCCCCCTAGAGTATCCAAAAATGTGCACCAGAGAAGTCAGCACCAAGGTGACATCTCCTGGCATCTGGTAACTGTGTTGTCCATTGTCCGCCCAGTGGCAAGCCACCACTGTGACATCTGTCCAGTGGCCAGCTTTCCGATGATGTCTGTCCACTTGATGCATGGCCCTCCCTGTGGCCAGCACCACAGTGGCATTCCTCCTGTTGGTTTCATAGTGACAACCTTCCAGTGGCCAGCTCCCCAGTTACATCCACCTGGTGGCCAATGCTCGCATGTCTGTCCTGGAAGTGTTCTCTGTGGTGTAGAAACTCAAAGAACCAGATGACTTCCACCCTCCCCCAGCAGCCATGACCAAGAGCAGGGCCAGCGGGTGAGGACACTGAGGCTCCCTGACCCTTCCTCAGCAGTTGCTGCTCTATGCAGTCGCTCTGAGGCACGCTCCACACTGACTTTTGCTGTTCTCTGGGAATTAAACGCCACACCTTGCCCTGGATTGGCTCGTCCTCTGTCTCACATCCTCTAAGGTATTTGCTAGATCTCTTTCCAGATAAACTCATTCTCCTAGAATCCTGGTCTAGGACCTGCTCCTGAGGAACTTACGTGGAGACACATGGTGTGTGTAGAGAGAGAGAGGATCTTGCCTTTCACACAGGGTGAGACACCCCGGCTGGCTTACCTGTCTTGGTGAGAATAAACTGCCAACAGTAGACGCGTTGCCAACTGGACAACAGCTACAGAGCCCTTTCCCCTTCTGGTGCCATGTTCATCCCTTGACAGTTGTTAAACACACCCTGACTTCTGGGGCCTTGGGGGGGGAGGCAAGGCTTCAGAGGCTGAGCACAGGCAGGGTCTGCTGCAAACCTGTGAGGCCCGGGAAGAGCAGGAGGAGCTATGCTCGGCTCTTTCTGTCTTTTTCCGTGTAAATAGGAAGCATAGCTTCCCTTTCTCCCTCGGCAGGCTGATCACTCAGAACTCCCCTCTGGTGGGTACTTTTTTTTTTTTTCCGGAACACAATAGAAGGTGTGATGTCTTGTGAGAAGCAAGAGCTCACTTGGAGGAGGCAGCTGTGGGCCTGAAGGAAGAGGTGACAAGTTCTTGGGAATATTAAAGATTAACACCAAACGCTTGGCTGCTGTTAGCTCTCTGACGGCTCACGTTGTTGCTGGAGCCGGAACAGAACGCTGCTTTCCCTCCCTTCTATTTATTCCTTCCCAGCTCTGTTCTGGGGATCCAGGAGCTGGGGATGTCAGATGCCAACTCCTTAAGGGCTGCAATGGTTTTATATAATAACAGAGAGGGGGAGCCTACGAGAGGAAGAAAGAGTCTAAGTCAGCTCTGAGGCTGAAAAGGGAGCTGGAATGAAGGGGCGGGGGTTGGGAGGGGGAGCGTTGGTAAAAATAGCTCACTCCGAGAGAAGAATACGACTGGTCTCCCAGCGGCAGGCGCAGCCCTTGGGTGAATTATAGCAACCTACTGTACGCCTTGCGCACTTGCTTTTGAAATGTTGATCGTGGCAAACAGGGGCCCTTGAATGGAAGGCTGATGGTGACTGACACTTTAAGTAGAGCTTGGCAATGGACGAGACTGCCAGGCCTCCGGCTGCCATCAGCACAGGCAGCATGCCACCGGGACACATATGCTCCGCTCCCCATCTCTCCTTATTTATGCAACTTCAGCTGCTCAGAGTCCAGACCTTTCCCAGAGGTGCACAGTAATCTCTGGAAGAGGTTGGAAGGAGCTTTGGGGATCCCTGGGAATGTGTGAGGGAGAAGGGTATGATGGGGGTCATTATTGGGGTCTCCTAGACATGTAGTGGCCCAGAGAGACACAAAGAGAGGATGGTGAGAGGAACAGGGAGGGAAGGGAGGGAAGGAGGGATGGGGGAAGTTGGGAGGGAGGGAAGAAGAGAGGGAGGAAGGGAGGGAAGGAGACAGAAAGAGATAGATAGATAGATAGATGATGGATGGATTGATAGATGATAAATGCATGGATGGATAGATAGATGATAGATGGATAGATAGATAATGGATGGATGGATAGGTAGAGAGGTAGATAGATGATAGATGGATGGCTAGATAGATGATAGATAATTGATGGATAGATAGATAGATGATGGATGGATGGATGGATAGGTAGATAGATAGATAGATAGATAGATAGATAGATAGATCGAGCAGACAGAGACAGAAGAAGTCCATGGGACCAGCAGGGGGAAATCACACCATCAGAAGGCTGATCGGTGTTAGAGGGGCAAGAGGCAGCTGGTCCACTACTCTATAACGGGAGGAAATGGATCTGAGCATCCTACCCCAAGCTCCAAAGGATCCCTTTCTCCCACATCTCAAACTTCCTTGCTTTTCTGAGAGTAGTCACGTTTGATTTTGCTCTGTGATCACCTTGGTTTCTAACGGGTAACTCCCTGCAAGAGCGTGAAGATACTTAAGTTGATGCTCCAGGCCTCCTCCCCCCTCCCCCGACCCCTGCCATTCCACCTCTGTCTCCATGGCTGCCCGTCATGGACGCTGTAGCTCATGGACACAGTGCACCGAGAAGTCTCAGGAATGACCCCCTTCTTCCTGCTCAGCTTCCTCTGACTCGTTGATTTATTTCAAATCGATGTGACTCTATCTCTCCTGAGATTTCCTGCACACCAGGAAGTGATTTCTGGTTCTTTACTCCCTGCTGTGGGATGGTTGAAGAGGGATGACTGCCATGGGTGAGGTGAGTCCCTACTTCGTATCTTCCAAATTGAAACCACAGGAGAGTAAGTGGTAAGAGGGAAGATCTTTGCCCTCTTTTCCCAGAATGCAGCAGGAGACCACCATGGGGACAGAAGCCATGCTTGTGGTACCCCGCCCACGACCCTTGGATGCTTGTCATCCCTATACTTGATGATAGCCTTCCGTCTGATGAGCACATGTCTGTCTAAGACAGCAGTTTCCAACCTGCAGGTCACAATCCCTTTGGAGGTCGGTATTTACCTTATGATTCATAATTGTAGCAAAATTACAGTTATGAAATAGCAACAAAAATAACTTTATGGTTGGGGGTCACCACCGCATGAGGGACTGTGGTAAAGGGTCTCAGCATTAGGGAGGTTGAGAACCACTGGTCTAAGAACTTCTACCCTAAGTGTGTTTGAGTGTTGGCTGTATCTTGGAGCAGGTGGACAGAGGCCCAGGTGTTCTTGTCCTGTGGGTGGTTGGTCCTTCTCTCAGGCACATTCTGTATGGCATCCCTAGAAAGCCCTGATGGGACTGAGCTCTAGCTTCCTACTGAGGCAAACTGATTGTTAGCACCTTAATGTATTGCCTTTTTCTGTCTCATTTTCCAAAGACTGCTAGAGCTTTCTGAGATTAACTTTCGAATAAACTACTACTTCCTTCAAACACTATTCTAGGGATAGGTGCTAGCCCAACAGGACAGCTTTCTTTCAGTTCTACCACATGAATCCCTACAGCATAAGGAGCCTTTCCTACGGGTGGGACGAGTGGCCATTCTGCTTTGGGATTTGTAGGGACCACCCAGGGAACTGGGACCAGAGCAGCTGTCACTTATAAGCAACAGGAAAATCAGAAAATCATGGGACAGGGGACCCATAGGGATTTCTTTTTTGTACTTTCAAGACACATTGTGTGAATGGATGGCCCCCAATCAAGTAAAAAAAAAAAAAAACTCAGCAAACCGTGAAGAACAGGGAGAGCCTGTTCTACTTGGGCTCTTCCAAACTCTAAGGTTAGTGGTTAGGGGTCAGGAGTTAAGGGTTAGGGGCTAGGGGTTAGGGGTTAGGAGTTAAGGGTTAGGGGTTAGGGGTTGGGGTTAGGAGTTAGGGGTTAATGTCAGGGTTAGGGTTAGGGCCATGGTTACTCACAAGATGGTGTATAGATGGCAGAAATACAGATGGATGGCTGACATATGGGGTGTTTAAATTTTTAATTAATTAATTAATTTGTGTGTGTGTGTGTGTGTGTGTGTGTGTGTTTGAGCATATGTTCTTTGAGACACATGTGGAGGGCTGAGGATAGCTTTCAGGAGTAAGGTCTCTCTTATACCATGTGGGGATCGGAGATCAAACTCAAGTCATTGGATTTGGGATCAAGCACCTATACCCACTGAGCCATCTCACCAGCCTGACCTTGGGGTGTTACAAAAGGGTCTAGGAGAGTGTCTAATTGTTGAAGAAGAGAGGCTGGGGTCAGGTCCCTATTTTACCACATCCTATGTCATTCTGAGCCACATGACTTAACTTCTCCGAGCCTCATTTTCCCTACCTGGAAACAGGGCTACTGCCCTTTTGTAGGACTGTGACAGGGATCTGAAGTGACACTGATCAAACGGTGATCAAAGGTTACACAATACGTAAACAAGAACAGATACTAGGTATACCATCCTCCTGCCTCTGTCCTCCAAGGACTCACCGGAACCTGACAGAGGCCAGGGAGAAAAGAGCCCAAGAGCCCCGTCACCCCAGAGAGGCCGCCACAGCCCGCCACACAGAGCCGGTCTGCCTCTGTGGGCGTGAGAGAGAGACATAAATGCTGCCGGGCATTAAGCACGAGTTAGACATGCCATCCTGCCAACACATTTCAAAGTGCCTATCACAAGGCCCTTGTTGAGCCCTGGCAGTCAGCCAGGGCAGACCACAAAAGGATGTTGTTTCCCTGCTGGAGCTCCTGGGTGGCCAGACGGGCCAAGGCACCGCAGTTCTGTAGTGCACAGGGCTCTTTGGTGGCTTCCTGCTCCCAGCCATCCCTTCTCCTGGTGGCCTTGTCACAGACATCCCAGGTGGCAATACCCTAGTCAGCCAGGAAAGCACCCTTTTCCCTGGCCCTTCCCTGGGTTACCAGAAATAGCAAGCAGAGGCACTTCACACAAAGCTTTCACTGTGGGATCGACGGCCATTTCTCCCCCTACCCCCAGTTTGGTGTTTTCTCCCCTTGAAGGACTCAGGAAAAGGTTCTTTTATCCACAGTTGTGTGGCCTCCACTCCCCAGCCTTTGAGCAGGAATTCCAGACCTCAGTGCTGGCCACAACCTCCCCCACCTAGGGTGGAGCGCTCAGACCAAGGTGAAGTCCATTGTTCTTCCAGAACTACAACTTCCTGAATTAAGCAGGAGACCTGCTCTGAGCAGTGGAGCCAGCGCCTGCTGAGCATCCAAACAGGTTCTCCTGAACAGACCCCAACCTTGGGGGAAGGGTTTTGCCCCCACCTTTAAATTCTGAGTCAGCCATTAAAATTGGGGGCCTTGATCAGCAACCCGTTGTCTCGGTCTCATTCTTTTCTCGCCACCTTCCCATCCACCCCCAGCTCCCTTTCCAGGTAATCCGTTCGATGTAACAGTTGGTAGAAATCAGCCTCAGTCTGTGTCACAGAAGTCTGACGGACAGCCACAGTCAAGAGATGGCAGTAGAGGTGACACAACCAGTTGAAGGCAGGCCTCTTTCCCAGCAGTCCTTCTGCAAATATTTATCAAGGCTCTACTGTGCCCAGGACTGCAGGGCACACAGGCGTCCTATGTGAAACAAGGAACCTATTAGGAATGGGAAGGCAGGTGGGCATGCAGAGAATGGAGAAAAGTTTGTTCTACGGCCCCTAACTATGCTCTTAATGCTTGGATCTGCAGGGTGGAACAAGTCAGCACACAGAACACCGCCACACTGCCTCAGTAACTGGGTGTGCTCTGGGAGTCTGTAGGAACTGCGGAGTATATGTGTGTGTGCATGTGCTAGTGCACATGCCTATGTTCGTTCATATTGGTGGGTGTGAGTGCAGATGCATACACACCACACTGTAAGAGGGAGGTCATAGGACAACCTCAGATGTCAATTTTCCTCTTCCTTGTTTGAGGCAGGAAGTCATTGTGGTTCATGCTGTTTGGCCTGTGGGCTATGAGGAACCACCTGTCTTGCAGTAAGAGCTCAGGGTTACAGACACACACACACACCACTGCCCCTGGTTCCTGTGGGTTCTGGGGATCTGAGCTGAGGCCCCTCACACTGACTCTGTGAGTGCTTTCCCTAACTGAGCTATCTCTCCAGCGCATCTCATAAGTTTGAAGACTGCTCGAACTTCATCTCCTGAGGTGTCTGCTCATCTCCTGTCCGCCTGATGACTGCATCGTGGGTTTATTTGTGTCTGATCTTTGGAGTTCTTTATATATTCTACAAATATGGCCAACTGTGACTCCATAGACCTCAGGCCCAGCCGTCTTGGAGACAGGTTCGTGGGCTGAGAGTGGATTTGTTGGCGTTCCTTGGAAGGGGTGAACGGGCTTGATGTCTGCTACGTTTTTTTTTCTACTGAGATCCTTGCTCAGGTTTACTCTTCTCCCCTTTCCTTCCCTCTCTGCCTGTCTCCCCCTCTCTAGCACCCCAGCCCCTGCCCCCTCTGATTAGGCCTCAGCCTTGGATCCCGCACTTGTGTTTTCTTCAGGCACTGGAAGGCGGCCTTTCCTACCCCGTTGTGATGTTATTTTCGACAAAACTGCCTTTTAGATAAATACTTTTTGGGCCAACCTCACTGAATTAACTATCTGGGTCATTTGAATTTCTTCTCCAGGAAATAATTACGGCCTTTGGGAAATGGAAAGTGTGCTTCAGTCTTGCGAGCTGAGAGAAAAGACCAGCCCACTCCCCTGGGTTACCATCTTCCGTCTCCATGTGACCCAGGGAACCGAACCAGCAGTGACGCCTCTCTCAGAGTCCAGAGTGACTGCCAGTCTCTAGGGAGGTCCCTTGGCACTCAGGGTGGCTTCACAAAAGGAATGTGACATTCCCTGCTGGTGGGGAGTGGTGACTTTCTTCCATGTGGCCAAGTTGGTTCATTTGTTCTTCCTTCCTCCTTCCTGCCTTCCTTCCTTCCTTCCTTCCTCCCTTCCTTCCTTCCTTCTTCCTTCCTTCTTTCTTCCTTCCTTTCTCTCTCTCTCTTTCTCTCATAACATCCTGGGTATTTCCGTCCCACCTTTAGAAGGTGAGCAGTCCAGTAAGTGGCGTCATTACCAGGAGACAAAATTAGAAGGACCAGTACTCGCTTCACAGCGCAAGCTGGGTGTCTCCTCATCTGTGCAAATCATGGCACTGACAGAGGGTGAAAGAGAATTAAAGGGATGTTGAGTGCACAGCAGCCTGTGCAAGGGAGGCTGTTGTGTGTGTCACAGACACCACAGCAGAATCCTGCAGATATTGGGCAGGTGTGAGAACAGCAGTCGGTGTCAGGACAGCTCAGTGCACGCCATGCAATTCTGTGTGACCAGCTGTTAATGTAGTAGCAACAGAAGACATAGAGAAGGTGGCAGCTGGGCCTGCTCCTTTGAAAAAAGGATGTGTGTGTGTGTGTGTGTGTGTGTGTATGTGTGTGTACACGTGTGCACACTGTGTGTATGCAGTGTTCAAAGAGGTTGGACAGGGTATCAGATCCCCTGGACATAGAAGCAGTTGCCAGCCATCAAATGTGGGAACTGGGAACTAAATGCTGGTCCTCTGCAAGAACAGCAAGTGCTGCTAAGTGCCCAGCCGTCTCTCCAGCCCCAGGAGAAGACTCTTCAGTGAAACTCAGGGACACTGAGAGATGAGGATAGAGACGTCCAAGGGGGCAGGGAAGGGACACTTTCCTTCCAGATAAGGACAAAATTAAGTGTTGGAACAGAAGGGACTCCTGGTTCACCCCTAAGGTGGGTGGAGGGGCCTCATCAGGAATGTCAAAGACTTGTTTTTTGAGTGTGTGAGGAATCGGTGAGCTCGGAAACATCTCCTGTTGTGGTTTGAGTGTTTCCAGCCTGGTCCCCGGCTGGTGCTGCTTGGGGAGTTGTAGGGTAGGCTAGGGAGAAGTAGCTCTCCCAGACAGCGTCCTTGCAGCCCAGCTCTGCTTCCTGTCTGACTCTGACTCCTGGCTCGGTTACTCTTCTTGCTGTCATAGTTTCCAGGCTGTGATGGACCCTCCTTCCATATGTTGCTTCTGTCTTCAGAAAGTCAACTAACACATCTAAGTTTCTATTTTGGTTTAGATGATGATCTACAGGTTTTATCAGCATGGAAGAGAGTCAGATGCTAGGCCCAGAAAGGCAAAGCTTGGCCTCCAGCCACTGGTCCATGGAGGAGGAGGGAGGGGCCGGAGGCACGCCACCTAATCTCAGCTACAAGCCCTTCTTGATGGAAGTTTGTCTTTGCGTGGGCTCCACAGAAGCAACAGCTGAGTAGGACATGCGTGGGAACTAGAGCTGCCAGAGGGACACTTCCAGAAGGACCTGAGAAAGGAGCCAGGAGGAAGGGTGGACAGAGGGGTGAGCAGAGCGAGTGGTGATCCAAAGCAGAGTGCTGGGCTCGGCTTGTGCCAGTGTGCTGTGTCACGCCTCAGAATTTGTCCTGAGCCAAGGACATGTAGCCACGCTTCCTATTCCTCAATCAGTCCTTGCCTAGGGGGAGATGGCAAAGGCGGCCGCTTCCAGACTTCTGCTCTTGTGAGTAGCATATGGTGGGAGCCTTTCTCTACAGCCAGTCCTCCTGACGGGGTTGCTGGGAATGACGAGGCTTGGCAGCTGGAACAGGGGCATAGAAAAGGAAAGGGGATTCCTGCGAGCTGGACAGAGCTCTGGGCACAGTCCCTTCTCTACATTATAGCTTGTGCCTCCTCGTGCTGACACATTCCTCCTCCCCCCCACCTCTCTCTCTCTCTCTCTCTCTCTCTCTCTCTCTCTCTCTCTCTCTCTCTCTCTCTCTCTCTCCCCCTCCCTCCCTCCCTCCCTTTCTCTCTCCCTCCCCCTCCTTCTTTCTCTCTCTCCCTCCCCCTCCTTCTCTCTCTTTCTCTTTCTCTTTCTCTCTTTACATCTCTCTCTTTCTCTCTCCCTCTCTCTCTCTCCCTCTCTGTCTTTCTCTCTCCCTCCCCCTCCTTCTCTCCCTCTCTCCCCCCTCTGTTTCTTACATATCTGTGTGTGCACGTGTGCATGCCTGTCACTGTGTATGGAGGTCATGTGTGCACATCGGTACATGTGTACGTGGATGCATACACAGAAGCCAAAGGACAATCTTAGGAGACACTCATCTTGGTTTTGTTTTTGTTTTTTAAAGATTTATTTACTTTATGTATGTGAATGCACTATAGCTGTCCTCAGACACACCAGAAGAGGGCATCAGATCTCATTACAGATGGTTGTGAGCTACCATGTGGTTGCTGGGAATTGAACTCAGGACCTCTGGAAGAGCAGTCATCGCTCTTAACCACTGAGCCATCGCTCCAGTCCTCATCTTGGTTTTTGAGACAGGGTCTGTCACTAGGTCCTGGAGCTGGCCAGGCAGCCTAGGGTAGCTGCTGACTGGCAAAGCCCAGGAATGCCTCCTGTCAGGAGCTCTTCACTGTTGAGCCTACAATCTCTCATCACACCACCACTGCTTACGTGGGTTCTGAGGCTCAAACTCACATCCTCACACGTTAGAACCAAGCACTGTGGCAACAGAGCCAGCCCCCAGCTCTGAGACTCTTTCAAGACCCAATTCAGTGTCGGGAACACGGAAGCTGCAGATACCTTCCGACTCTGAACCTCAGCATCCTGGTCATTCTGCAAAGCTCCAAGAAGCTGCCTCCCTGCTCGGCACAGAAAGGGCAATGTGGAGAGAGGGCTCTCTTCCTGGTTAAGAACCGGGCACCGTGAATATCGCGCCTCTTGAAAAGTCCCTGTGACCTGTTTGTCTTGTTTATGCACTGTCCTGGGGAAGGTAACAATTTAGATGGCAAATTGCGCTGCCAGGGCTGGGAGTCGCTGTATTAATTCCTGAGTATTTACTGTGACAGGTTTAATGCTCTAATATCTCAGGGAGTGCCCAGGCTCCACTCCAGAGCAGACAAGATACGAGCGGCCAAGATGCCTCACTTTGGCTTTTTACCTGACAGCTTATGACACCTGATGCTTGCACTAGCTCCTGTGCTCAGGGACCCTGGAGCAAGATCTGGGGAGCACCCC
Source organism: Apodemus sylvaticus (assembly GCF_947179515.1). NCBI lineage: Eukaryota > Metazoa > Chordata > Mammalia > Rodentia > Muridae > Apodemus > Apodemus sylvaticus. The sequence goes on from NC_067478.1 coordinate 3,254,355, forward strand.
GGCTCTGACTGACTGATGCCTGTCTCTCGTCCCTGAGTGAGCCCCTGGCACTGGCCTTCCTGTGGGGACCCCTGGCAGGCCCTCCCTTGATGGCCTATAGCTCCACATTACTTGGCAGTGGATGGCAATGCCTGCTTCAGTCAGGCTGTGGGGGACCTGAGGCAGCATAGGTGACATAGCAACCTCGCTTCCAAATTCAGCCTCCAGCAAACAACTGCATTAGTGATTCATCTCTACACTGGGATCATCAGTGCGCGTGGCGCAGACAGCCTCCTCAGCTAGCAGAACAGATGCTCCAGCACTGGGCTGAAGCATTCCTAACTCCAGTGGACCAAACCAGGACACACTACTATCTCCCTTACTCCCTCCATTCCTGCCCACGGGTCTGTGTGGAGAGAAGGAACTGAGGATCCTTCCTACATTATGTAAGAGGGGAGAGGAGGTAGTGAGGGGTATGGGAAGGGGGGAGGGAGACTCATTCTGTAGCCCAGGCTGGCCTTAAACTTGTAATAACCCTCTTGCCTCAGCCTCCTGACTTCTGAGGTGACAGAGACAAACCATCCCTAGCAAAATAAATTGTTACAGAGAAATTTGCTGGGAGCCTTGCAGGTCTTGACCATGAGCCAGGCTTCCTACTCCCTAGTTTGAGCTTCATACATGCTAAACCATCTCTTCACCACAAATTATTTGTAGTGAAAGGGAGAATATTTTATTTACCTGAATCTTCACTCTGCCTAAAGCGGTCTCTGAGATTTGGAGTTGTGGAAGGCAGCTGGTTTTAGCCAAGGGCCCGGCACCTGGTTAATCCTCAAAGGTCATTCGCGACTGTAATTACTGTCAGCCTCTTTACGTGGGATGCCCCTTTGTGTCTCCCGTGAACAGAAGGATGTGCTTCATCTCAGGCCTGAAGTGGATTGTGGGAAGGTAATTATGAAACAAAGGTGTCTGGTGACAGCTGGGTCTCGAGAGGAATCATTCTGCTCACATGGTCCAATCGAAACTTCCTGTCATGGTGGAAATTTTCTAATCCTCACTGTTCAACACAATAGCCACAGGGGCGCACGGGGCACCGGAACACCTGAGGGGCAGCAAGTAAAAATGAGAATGTGAATTTTTAATTTGAGTTCATTTAAATGTAGATAGCTACATGTGGCTGGTGGCTATTGGTTTGACGGGATGGGGCACATTTTGGACGGCGAGGGCCCAGGCTGTGGCTACCGAATATGCCATGTAGCACATGTGGGGCTAGGAGCAGGCTAGGTGGAGCGCCTGACTGCCATACAGCGAGAGGATCTGTTTGTGTCCCTAAGACCTGTGTCAAACGGCACTGTGCTGTTTGCCTGCAACTCCAGCGCTGAGGAACAGGGACAGGGGACTCCCATGGACTTCCTTGCTGGTCAGCAAATGTAGCCAAAAACAGAGAGTTTCCAGTTCAGAGTAAAACCGGCTCAAAGAAGTAGACAGGATTGTGATTGAGGAAAGATAACTTGCTGAAAAACCTTTAGTCTTCACACACACACACACACACACACACACACCACACACCACACACACACACCACACACACACACATATATATACTCACACATACACACACTTACACACACATATACATACATACACACATATGCACATACAGCATGCACATATATATTTACACATATACACATATACATACATATATACATACACATACACACATTCACACACGCACACACACAACGCACATATATATATATATTCACACATATACACACTTACACATATACATACATACACACATACACACTCACACATATGCACACATACCACACACATATATGTACACACACTTATACATACACACAGTTACACAAATACACACATACAGACACACATAACTAAATGAGTAAACAAATATAAACGAGCGACTGGCACACTTGTAGCCCTCACTCCACAGGCAGTTAGAGAGACTATGAAAACTTTGACTATACCATACACAAATGTTCTACCATAGCAGTTACTGTAATCTACGTCCTAAGGAGGCTAAAATCTATGAACCTGGGCATTAAAGAATTTGTCAGACATTTCTGGGAGATGATGTGCCTGAGACTTGAGCTCTGGTTTGCAGGTTGGCAACACACCCTTGCCAGAGCTCCATAAAGTCACATCTGTTCAAACTGAGCTGGTGACATCCTCAACTAGGGAGCAAAGGTCAAATACTACACAGGGGTCGCAATCAATGCTTTCTGTAGACATATTCCAAATCTTCCTCCAAACAGTGCACAATATAATATTCTTAGCTTCGGACTCTGCAGCTCCATATCTAGAAATGATACTTTCAAATACAGAAATACACAAGGATGCTAATTACAGTGCTACTTACGTTAGCAGCTCCTTGGAAACGGGCCACAGATTCATTAAGGGACGGGCCAAAGGAGCAGCACAATAAAACACTGGAAATAACTCGAGTGGTTATAGAGAAACAACTAAGAAAATACTTGATATAAATGTGATAGAATATTCTATAGCCATTAAAATCATATTTACATTATAATGGATTTTTTTAAATGAGAGTTTTATGTAGGGAACATTATCAAGTATTTAAAAATGCATAGAATGGATTGAAAGCAATGTACCCAGCGGACCCTTTCGTCTGGGGAGATGGAGTGAAAATACTTCATCCTCCCATTGAACATGTCTGAAAGCAGTGGTCATTTCACCAGGAAATAAATATAAGACCAAGGTAGGCAGGAAGGCAGACCAGCCAGAGCCTGCAGACTCATGGACAGGCATGGCAGTGGTCTTCCAGGTTTCGTTTTTACTTCATATGTAGCAGACACGGAGCTGAAAGAGCTGAGAGGCAATCCCACTGAAACACCAGTTTCTTTAGGCAAAGGACCGGCCGGAGGAAAAAAGTTTCAGGTGACAATTGCTCGGTTCCAGCCAAACCCCACAGAGTCACATCGCCCTAAGATACAAGAGCAAAAGAAAAGCAAGCGGATCTTGAATTCTAGTCTCGTCGGAACACGCACAGCCTGGTGGTGGTCATCCCCACCTGCCCGCCCGTGGTAAGCGCCTGTTCGTCCAAAGCAGCCAAAACAGACAGTTTCAGTAGGAGCCAGAGGCTTAGACTATGGCCGTGTCTGTGCTTTGATAGAACATCACCCAGGAAGTGAGTTTCCTGCTCAGAGAAGAGCAAACAGGCCTGCTTTCAAGTTCCTGCCTTGGTGGCCCTCAGCGACAGACCGTGACCTGGAGTCGTAAGCCACATAAAGTGCTTCTCCAAAGTTGCTTTTGGCTTGGACCTTTGTCACAGCAATGAAATGAGACTAGAGCAGAGGACACAGAGGCAAGCGGAGGGGGCTTTGGCAGCAGAGTCAGGGCGGGGTTCGCAGGTCATTGCAGGTTTCTAGCTTTGGCTCTTGACTGGAGATGGAAGGAGCTGGGACTTGGGACCTGAGAAGCATCAGGCTCTGGTGTCACAGGGACTCCCACTGCTGTGTTGAAAGCAGAAGTGTCGACAGGAAGGCCTCCAGGCATTGGAAGATGACCTAGGAAAGGCTGGATGACGGCTTGAGTGTGTGGTGGACATGGTGAGAAACAGTCAGCTCCTGAACATCCAGGGAAGAAGACTCTTCTGAAGATCCAGACATGCTGTATGAGGCAACCCCTCTCTGCAAAGGTATTTGCTCTGGTTTGACTATGAAGGCAGGAGGAGGAAGTCGTTCCCTCGACATATCCCTTGAGATCTCATAACCCAGCCCCACTTCCTGTCTGCAATCTAGAATGTGGCTGCAATGTGGCCAGCTGCCTCAGGCTCCTGCTGCCAGGTCTTCCCCACCATGATGGACTGGATAGTCAATATGTAGCCAAAACAAACCCTTCCTACTTTAAGTTGTTTCTTGTTGGATATTTGTATGTCTATGCACTGTGTGTATGCAATGCCTATGAAGGCCAGGAGGAGGAGAAGAGGAAGAGGAGGAGGAAGAGGAGGAGGAGGAGAAGGAAGAGGAAGAAGAAGAAGAAGAAGAAGAAGAAGAAGAAGAAGAAGAAGAAGAAGAAGAAGAAGAAGAAGAAAGGCAAAAAGAGGAAGAAGAGGAGGAAGAGGATGAAGAGGAGGAAGAAAAGGAAGAGGAGGAGAAAGAGGAAGAAGAGGAAAAGATGAAGGAGAAAGAGGAAGAGGAGGAGGAAGAGAAGAGGAAGAAGGGGAGGAAGAGGAAGAAAGGGAAGAAAAAGAGGAGGAAGAGGTGAAGGAAGAAGAGGAGAAAGAGGAAGAGGAGGTGGAAGAGAAGAAAGAAAAAAGAAAGAAGAGGAGAAAGAGGAAGAGGAGGTGGAAGAGAAGAAAGAAAGAAGAAAGAAGAGGAGAAAGAGGAAGAGGAAGTGGAAGAGAAGAAAGAAAGAAAAAAGAAAGAAAGAAGAAAGGAAGGAAGGAAAGGAAGGAAGGAAGGAAGGAAGGAAGGAAGGAAGGAGGGAGGGAGGGAGGGAGGGAGGGAGGGAGGGAGGGAGGGAGGGAGGGAAGGAAGAAAGATACCACCAGATTCATTGGCACTGGTGTTACAGGCAGTTGTGAGCCGCCATGAGCATGCTGGGAATGGAGCCAAAGTCCTCTGCAAGAGAAGCCAGCGCTCTTTATCACTGAGCCACCCCTTTGGTCCTGAAAGATGACCTCTCGATACTGTTTTATTCTCAGAAGTGTGGTTCAGGAGCGCTAACCAAGGACAGTTATTCATAGCAGTGGCATATTTACCAGTGTTTTACCCCTCTCCTTTCCACAAAGTTCTAGTGTGGATCTCGTCAAGCTGGACTAACATGTGGTAAAATCCCACATGGTTAAGGCAGAAAAGTCACGTGGATGGAATTCCTTTTTCTTCTCACACTAAGCTCTCAAACTCAGACTTTAGAGTTACCCACAACCTGCCTTTGGCCACAGTGACAAAGACGGCTGTGGAGGGACACAATGAAGGAGACAGGGGTTCTGGGGTGAACATGTAGAGTGGCCTCCCCCCACACCAAGAATATCATATGAAAAAGGACAAATCTCATATTAAAGTTTCTCCAGAAACCTCTCACAGTAGCAGCCCAGCCTCCTAACTGATAGAGAAGCAATTCTTAAAGCAAACCCACAAAGAACAGAGCGTCAGATCAAACGAGGGAGGGAGCCTTGGGGTCAGTCACAGCAGGAGGACCACCCTAGGAGTGGACCCTGGCAGTCACTGCAGAGGTGGGCAGGCTGACCCAGGAGACTTTCAAAGACCATCTTTTATTGGTCCTGCATGGATCTTGAGCTACGACAGGGGTGTGTGGGAGACACTTAACAATGTTCCCCATTAACGTTAATGGGGAATCCCCTATAAAATCTAAGGGCAAAAAGTGGAGAGATGGATCTGTGTGGTTATTTCATAAAGCCTCCATAAGATAAATAAGGCTCTTAAGGGGCACGTTTATTGGTGAACAATTTATACAAGTGCATGTACCACCAGCCTGAAACCATTACGGAGCTTGACTCCAGCTGGAGCTGCACCCCTGGGAGCGCTGTAAATAATCGCCCAATCACAATGAGTATAAATTGGCGTGTTGGGTGAACACTTCCAGCAAGCCAACATACACTTCCTCATGCCTTAAGCTGGGGCTCCCTGGCGCTTGGGAGACGCTGCAAGATTGCCCCCAATGACCCAGCAGCCTTTCTCTCCAGCTAGTTCCTGGGTATCCCTGCCACTCCCTCATGACTTGCACCTGGATGGGCTGTATCCCCGAGCTCACCCGGGCCACCCCGACCCCTGCCTGTGGCCGAGTGCTTTTTCCCTTTTTGTTTTGGACTTCTGTTGGAGAGTAGATCCACGAAGACCAAGTCGCCTACATTGGAATGCCAGCCCCATGCCACCCACCTCCCAAGCTTTATTGCCAATCAAGCTACAAATGCTGTCGACTGTTGTTACCTATGAGGGAACTTACCAGAAACAACACTAAGCATGCCCACTGCCGCTGTCCCAAGTCCAGGCCACCGTACTCATGACAAGACTACCACTTCAGTGACACGCAGCCAGAATGATATGAAATTAATGCCAATCCACCTCCACTCCTGTGCCTCCTTCCATCCTCATTACTCAGCACAAAGCTCAACATTATTTACAGAGCTCACAAGCACCCACTGCCACGACTGCCTCTCCTGTGCTCCCGTGCGCTTCCAGTCCAGACCACACAGTTCATGCGGTTGTTCCTGAGCGTGCAGGTCCCTCTCCATGTAACATTCTGTGGTTTGTTTTGTCAACTTTAGGCATCTCGACCACATCATCTAGTGTGGCCACATGGTCACTTCAGTGGCCTGTCTAGCCTACAACCACTGAGGACTGCTACCTCTGTGCTCAGAACGACATTTGAAATAGCGTGAGCTTGTCCTATTGCCCTGCCAGCCTGTGTACTCCAGGCCAAGCATGTGTGCCTTTCTTCACACAGGCATATGCTAGGGGCCCACTGATGCTTTCTTAAACGAGCGAGTGTATGGAAACATTGATTGGGTACAGTTAAGGTAATGTTTCCCAAAGAAGTGGTAATGTACTGTCATTACTCTAACTAGGTGTGTGTGAGTATGTGTGAGTGTATGAGTGTACATGTGTGTATGAAAGTGTGAGTGTGTGTGCAGGAGTATATATATGAGAGTATTTGCATGAGTGTATGTGTCTAAGTACATGTGTATGCATGTGTAATACGTGCACTAGTGTGTGAGTGTGTACATATGAGAGTGTTTTGTGAGTGTGTGTGCCTAAGTGTATGTATGTAAATATGTGTGAGTGTGTGTATGTGTGTGAAAATACATGTGTATGTGCATATGTGCACTAATGTAGATGAATATGTGTGTGTATATGAGAGTATGTGTGTGAGTGTATGTGTATGTATGAGAATGTTTATATGAGTGTATATGTGTGAATGTGTGTGAGAGTACATGTGTATGTGTGAGTATGTGCATAAGCATATTGTGTGAGTGTGAGTGTATGTGTGTAAGTATGTATAAGAGTATGTGTGTGCATGTGTTGGTGTATCTCATTAGGCAAAAGTCTATTGAGTTAATTACTTTTCTCACAGCTGTGACAAAATGCCTGAAAAAAGTAACTTAAGGAGGAAGGTTTACTCTCGGCTGCTTTGTAGTCTGGGAAGAGTCATTTGTTTCATCAGGAGAACACATGGTGGAATTTGAAGGCCTGTGAGATGAGAAGGTGAGGCAGTTGGTCATGTTGAAGCTACAGGAGGGAGACAGAGAGGAAGTGGGTGCTTGGCTTACTTGACTCTTAGTACTCTTTCATTCAGTGCAGGACCCCTAGCTCACATTCAGGGTGGGTCTTCCCTCTTCAGTTAAACTTCTCTGGAAACACCACCACAGATTTAGAGGTGTGTCTCCTGATTCTAATTATGGTCAAGTTAACAATTAAAACCATTGCAAGAATAGAAGAAATCCAAGTTGGGCAGCTCCACGGCCTTCTGTGTATGGCCCACCAGGAAAGAGTGATCTCCCATAAGCGCTTTTACTTCTGAGAATGGAGGTGAGATCTCCACCTTCTCTCCGGAGGGGAACAGCTAGGTGTGCACGGGGCATAAGATCAGTGGAGCAGCTGGGAATGAAGTGTTCCTACCACCATTTACACCAGGGAACCAGGTGGCTCCACAGCCTTCTGTGCACAGACCCTGCCAGAAGAGAGTTGGTCTCCCAGCAGTATGGAGACAGACTTACAGGACCACAGGAGGAACAAACTCCAGCTAGAGACAGCAAGACCAACTAACACCAGAGATAGCCAAATGGCGAAAGGAAGCACAAGAACCCTACCAACAGAAACCAAGGCTACTTGGCAACATCAGAACTTAGTTCTCCTACCACACCAAGTCCCGGATACCCCAACACACTGGAAAAGCAAGAGCTGGATTTAAAATCGTATCTCATGATGTTGATAGAGGGCTTCAAAAAAGGACTTAAATACCTCTTTTAAAGAAATACAGGAGAACATAGGTCAACAGGTAAAAAGCTCTTAAAGAGGAAACACAAAAATCCCTTAAAGAATTACAGAAAAATACAAACTATCAAGTGAAGGAACTAAACAAAACAACCCAGAATCTAAAAGTGGAAGTAGAAACAATAAAGAAATCACAAAGTGAGACATCTCTGGAGATAGAAAACCTTGGAAAGAATTCAGGAGTCATAGATGCAAGCATCAAGAACAGAATACAAGAGAAAGAAGAAAGAATCTCAGGTGCTGAAGATACCACAGAAAACATTGACTCAACAGTCAAAGAAAATGCAAATGCATAAAGCTGGCAACCCAAAACATCCAGGAACTCCAGGACACAATGAGAAGACCAAACCTAAGTCTTACAGGTGTAGAAGAGAGTGAAGATTTCCAACTTAAAGGGTCAGTAAATATCTTCAACAAAGTTATAGAAGACAACATCATTAACCTAAAAAGAGAGATGCCTGTGAACATACAAGAAGCCTACAGAACTCCAAACAGACTGGACCAGAACAGAAAGTCCTCCTGGCACATAATAATCAAACACCAAATGCACTAAACGAAGAAAGAATATTAAAAGTAGTAAGGGGAAAAGGGCAAGTAACTCATAAAGGCAAACCTATCAGAATTACACCAGACTTCCCACCAGAGACAATGAAAGCTAGAAAATCCTGGGCAGATCTCATACACACCCTAAGAGAATACAAGTGCCAGCCCATACCCAGCAAAGCTCTCAATTACCATAGATGGAGAAACCAAGATATTCCATGATAAAACCAAATTCACACAATATCTTCCCACAAATCGAGCCCTAAAAAGGATAATAGATGGAAAACATCAACACAAGGAGGGAAACTATACCCTAGAAAAAGCAAGAAAGTAATCTTCCAACAAACCCAAAAGAAGATAACCACACAAAAATAAAAGTAACATCAGAAAAAAAAAACAGGAAACAACCATTACTATTCCATAATATCTCTTAACATCAATGGACTCAATTCCCCAATAAAAAGACATAGACTAACAGAAATATTTTTCATGTAAATCTTCAATTTTATCAGAAAATGTATGTAATCCCTCTTTCAATTAATTTAGTAATGTTTTTTATGTCTACCATTTTATCTGCATGATATTTCATGATAATCTTCAATTTTAACATGTTTTCTATGTATTTTTTCTATTTTATCAGAAATGTTTTCCATGTAAATCTCTGATCTTATCACAAAATGTTCTTAATTCCACCTTCAATTAATTTAGAAGGTTTTTTTGTCTACCATTTTATCTGTATAATTTTTCATGAAATAGTCAATTTTAACATGTTTTCTATATATTTCTTGAATTTTATCAAAATATTTTCCATGTAAATCTTCAATTTTACCTGAAAATGTTTATAATTCTACTTTCAATCAACTTAGGAATACTTTTATGCCTATCATTATTATATCTATATATAATTTTCCATGATAATCTTCAATTTTAACAGGTTTTTCTACATGTTTCTTCAATTTTATCAGAAATATTTTCCACATAAATCTTCAATTCTATCATAAAATGTTTCTGTTCCCTTTTTCAATTAATTTAGCAATGTTTTTTATGTCTACCACTTTACTGTTTAATTTTTCCATGAAAGTTGCCAATTTTAAAGTGTTTTTCTATACATCTCTATTTTAACAGAAATATTTTCCATATAAATCTTCAATTTTACCATAAAATGTTTTTTATTTCCTTTTTCAATAAAATAACATGCTTTCCAAAAAGAAAAAAAAAATAGAAGAAATCCATTAGTTGCAGGGCCTGGGGTAGAGATCATGGGGGAGTGGGAGTCAACACCTACCCTGTCGCTGAGCTAGGTTGGGAGAGACACTAGTGAGGGGCACCTTGGAGGAAGTGTGAGGTGAAACTGAGCTGTGGAATGTTGTTTGCATGAGGACAGTGTAACTACGCTTCTGCAGTAAGGCCGCACAGCTCTCCCCATCAGGAGCAGGTGTCTCATTTTCCACTCATGAAATCGGGTTGGCTTTATAACGGGCATTGTCTGATACAAAGTGTCAAAAGTATAAAGAAACATTTCTGAATCTAGGCCTCAAGAAGCCCTGTGGATTTTTCTCCCTTAAAACTTGGCCTGTTTGCCTGGCTGAGGTAAGGCCGCTGGAAAGGAGACTCAGTGGAGTAAAGACAGCTGTGCCTGTTGTCCAGGGCAGACCTCAGAACTGAGAGAGTTCAGGGACTAGAGACAAGGCCAAGCCACAGCTGACGTGACCAAGGGCAGATGCAGGCAGGAGCCTAGCCAAGAGCAGAGGAAGGGAGCGCCAGCCAGGCCCACAGGAAACCGCCAATCCACCAAGGCAAAAACTGAACAGAGAGACCCTTAGGCTGCTCAGCTGGGGCTGTTTGTTAGGCAGCGGCAGTGGCTGCTAACTGATGCTATGGTTTGACAAGGTTGGAGTTGGAGAGGGACACGCCTCTCCTTAAAGCAAATGTATTTGCCGTTTTGACTTGATTTTATCAGGGATACATTTCTAATTGGTGGTCTGAGGGACAGCTGATATTTCAGACTGGCCATCTCTATAGCCTGTCTCCAAGGACCAGTTCCAGGTCCCCTTGAGTCTTTGGGCATGAACCTCATAGAGAGTCAGTAGCCATGTTTACCACATCAGCGTCTGTGAACTTTTGGAGGTGTTCAGTGCTGGGAAGGTAGACTGTGATAGATCTAGATCAAACCTGACACTGATCAACTGGGGGACTTAACCTCTTTGAGCCCCAGATGTGTGTTTGAGTGTGTGGGGAGGGGTATGGTGTGTGTGGTATGTGTGTGTGAAGTGTATACATGTGGTATGTGTGGTTTTGGTATGTGTGTGTATGTGGTGTGTGTGTGTGTATGTGGTGTGTGTGTGTTGTATGTGTGTTGTATGGTGTATGTGATGTATGTGTGGGGGGTGTGTGTGGTATATGTGTGTAGTAGGTATGTGTGGTATATATGTGTGGTATGTGTGTATGTATGTGGTTTGTGTGTGTTGTATGTGTGTGGTGTGTGTGTATGTGGTGTGTATGTGTGTGTTGTATGCATGTGTAGTGTGTGTGTGTGGTATGTGTGTGAGTGTGGTATATTACACATCTGCTGTACTGTTTATCAGGTTCTGTCCATCTCTGTTTTTGAGACAGGGTCTCTTACTGAAACTCACTGACTCAGCTATGTTAGCTGGCCAGTGAGCCTCAGGGACCTGTCTTTGCCTCCCTAGGGCTGGGGTAACAAACTCGTGCCACCAAGTCTGAGTTTTTCTGTGTGGCTTTGGGGGCTGAACTCAGGTTCATAAGCACACATGGCAAGCACCTCACTATTTCCTAAGCCCAAGCCTTGATTTCTTCCTTAGTGAAATAAATGGGTATATTTTTGCTTCATGTCTTTTAGGATTGAGTGTAGTTTTAAGGGGCTCAGCTCGTGACAGGGCTGCCAGGAAACGAATGGAGACCTGACAGAAGTGTAGGCATTAGCATAACCCAGGAGCCTGATGGAATCTCCATTTTCCCACACAGACGGGGACTGCAATTCTAAACTGATGTTGTCGGTGAGTTGTCTGAAGAGGCCAATGACAAAATAGCTTCCCCATGCCCATGAATCCCGCTGTGGGTCCTGCTTCTGAAGACTTTTACCATAACCCAGTCGGGCCAGGGCCAGATTCTTGGCTTTGTGCTGTGGCGCAGTGTGAATTTCTTCCTGCTTCTGAGCCCAGAAATGGTTGTCTTGGCGGCCAGAGCACATTTCCCTCCCAGAAGAACGCCGGAGTAGAGAATGATTTGCTCCTTTTCAGTTAGTTCCCTCCTGCTCCCCACCCAGTCCATACCCCACCCCTCAGCATGGCGGCTCTGCACACAAGGAGCCCAGGGGTAAGAAATGGCTTCCACTCCAGGACTGCCTGAAGGTTAGGGCTCTGGTCCGGGATCCATGACAGCTGCAGGCACAGATCTGAGAGTTGTGGCTGCTGTTTCTCTTCTTAGACTCTCCCCAGAGGGTTGCAGTTTCCAGAACTTGCCAATAGTGCCCAGAAGCTGCCTGTCTCCTCATGGCTGGAGAACGTGTGAAGGGGAACCTGTGAGCTCTGGGCCATCTCATTTTGCTCACCCCAAATCATACTCTATATTCTTCTACAAGCTTTGCATGCATGTTTGTCTGCACACAAACGCATAGAGTGTGTCTCTGTTTATGTATGGGAAGAGAGAGAGAGAATGTGTGTGTGTGTGTGTGTGTGTGTGTTAATTAATTCATTTAATATGGCATAAATCTTCTCAGTAAATCCTTGCTAAAATGCCACAATCTAGGACCAGAAAGACGGCTTGGTGGTTAAAAGTGCTCACTGCTCTTGCAGAGGAACTGAGTTCGGTTGCTAGCGCCCAGGTTAGATATCTCACAGCAGCTTCTAACTCCAGCTCCAGCAAGTCCAGTGCCTCCTCCTGCCAATGCACTGGCTACTGCACTCACACATAGGCAGGCAGGCAGACAGACAGACAGACACATACACACATACACACACACACACACACACACACACACACTCACAATTTAAAAAAGAATCTTACAAATAAAGAGCCATTCCCTAGAGGTCAATAGTCAAGGCCAGCACAGGTGCGGTATGCATGCCAGTTTTTTAAAATCTTGACTTTTAATTTGACCATGAAGAATCACCTCTGCAAATCCCAACTGTTCCTGGAGGAATTTGAGGCCATCTTCCTGAGTTTTATATCATTATAGATAATACCATCACCCCACACAAAGACACTTCCTGGTGGAAAAATTTTTTTCTTTTGCCAATTTAGTTCAGAACATCCCTCTGTTGAGACTATTTTGTATGCCACAGACATGTTGTGTCTTTGGCCCTTGCTGGCTCAAGGCTGGGAATTGAGTCTAAGTCTATATGACTACAACACAACCTGACTCAATCAGTGGCCAGAATGAACCATCCACTCTTGACGTAGGCTAATGATGAAATGATCTCAGACTGTTCCGCATGGATAGGTTGGAGTATGATGGCCGTGTGTCCAGGCAGTCCCGGGGACTGCTGCGTGTTTACTCACGGTCTTCTCTCACTCCCAGGAGTACGCTTGCTTACATGATAAATCAGCCAAGTTACAGTGTGAAGCCCTGCTGCAGAACAGTTGTGGTCACACCAAGTGTGAAGCCCTGCTGCAGAACACTTGTGGTCACACTGAGTTTGGAGCCCTGCTGCAGAACAGTTGTGGTCACACCAAGTGTGAAGCCCTGCTACAGAAATAGTTATAGTCCACATTCAGCTCAAAAAAAGATTGATGGGGTAAAGGTGCTGAGTGTATCCAAGAGAGACCGAGAAGCCAGTAGCTGATCTGCCCACGATGAATGCCTCCTGGCACTGAAGGCCTGGAGGAACACTGAAGCCGGTGGTTGTCAACTGGAGGCTGGAGGCTGACGTCAGTAAAGGGTGGTGGCCCAGCAGCAGTCAAGGCACTACCAGGGAAAATGGAGAGGCGGGCAGGTGGCCTCACTTCCTTGTCCTCAGAGCTCTGTGTGTGGGAGCCACTTACTGAAGAGTCCCTCATCATTAACTAAGAAGGTCTTCCCTCTTGGCACTTCCTGAAAGTATTTTCAGAGGTCTGTCCAGAGGCGTGTCTCTTAAGTTAGGCCCATGAGCCTCACAGTCCCCCAAAGGTCATTCCTTCTGTGCATCAGAGCATGGGAGAAGATTCCCTAGGAGCCAGGCCTGGGCAGGAGCTGGATCTAGGCTCAGTCTCCCCACCTCAGGCTTGCAGCATCGAACGTGACTCCAACTGACCCCACGGACGCCAAATGCTGTTTCTAGATGGATTTTTTAAGTGCTCTGAGCAGGAAATGTGTCCTGTGTGGAAAGCCAAGATTCTTGCTATTGTTTTGTTGTTATTTTTGGCTCTTTATGGGATTGGGGCTCCTTTAAAGAGAATTGTCAACGATTCTTTCTGGGTAGCTATGTCTCAGCACACGGTTCTCTCTGTGCTGGCTGCACACAAAGCACGTGGAGCCAACCATCTAGAAGACCAAGAGTCTCACACGAGGCTCACTGTCCCTTCCTCCAAACCCTTTATTGTCACCTGTCCTCAAAGAAGCTCTTCACTAGGAATGTTGTTTGGCCCCAGATATTTAAAATCAAAACTATTCTGAACAGATGGGAATAGAAATATGTCAGAGATCAATACAAGTTATGGTACAGAATTAATCTAAATGGTAGTACAATTTATTGGGTGCTCTCTCTGTGTTAGGTCTGTGCTGGGCATTTTTATGGATAAACTCCATATCGATGTAAATATCATTAGTTTTCCCTCTTTGTAGAGATATAAAACTAACGCTTGGTAAGAAGTCTGTAGCTGCTGGGGCTGGGGAAGTGGCTCACTCAGTAAAGTGCTTGCCTGGCAGTCATGGTGACGTGAGTTTGGATCACTAGCACCTGTTTAAAAAGCTGGGCACAGCCTGTGAGCACAGCGCTGTAGATGCAGAGACAGGAGGATTATTGGGGCAGCTGGCCAGAGAGGCTGGCTGAAGTGGAGAAGAGGCCTTGTCTCAAACATCGAATAGCAAAGTGACTGAGGAAGACACCTGACGTTGACCTCTGGCTCCCCACATCCACCGTCGTAAAGCACACAGACACTAACCGTCTGAGGTAATATTCAAACTGAGGTTGGCCTATGCAGAGCCTGATGCTAACTACAGCGTCTCACAGCATCACAGACCTGGGGAAGCTGTCCCACCTCCCCTCTTGTGAGGTGCACGACCTCCTAGTGGCTCTGCTTGCCAGTGGTTCCCTGTGGGTCACAGGTGCAAAGGGCTGAAGTCAGAAAGTCTGGATATGAACAGCAAGACCTGCCCTGCCTGTATTAAATTTATTGGGATGTTTGAATGCTACGATGCTCATGACGAAGGTCTTCATAATTGTAGGGTCTGGCGGCTTTTATTGTGGATACACGCCTGTTTCTACGTGTCTGTACACAACATGGATGAACACACACACACACACAGAGAGAGAGAGAGAGAGAGAGAGAGAAGCTCATGTTGTGTGTATAAACTATTCTTAGGACTAGGACTTCTGAACTGAACGGGCCCCAAGAGATCATCATTACAAATGGAGAGATGGAAGACTGATGAAAGGCTTCTTGTCCTTCCCAGGATTAGCAAGATGGTTGAGGGGTTTAAGACCCAACTCAATGGCAGACGGGTGCCCCACAGGCCATGACATTTCAAGGTACTCTCAGAAGCTTGAGTGATCTGGTTAGAATAACCTGGTTTGGACGTGGAGCCAGACAGAGGGGAAGGTTCCAGATACCTGAACAAGGCTGGCAGGAAGAAGGGTCAGCATCTGAGAGCTTCAGGATGCGAGACAACCTGGTGCTGTTGTTTCTCTTCGGATGGCCACCATTTTCTTCCTCGTGGCCTAGTGTTTTGTGGCTTCTCGCCTGTGGGTTATTGGGCTTTGCTGTGATCAAGGACGATGGCCTGAAAGCATGCACTTGACATTCCCCCAAATGAGGAGATGGTCTAGTGGGGAGACTGCTCACCCCACCAGTTGGTGTGAAAAAGACTAACATAGGATTTTGTCTTCTGTGGCACCGGAGACCTGATGGCTGGGGAGACACTTGGTGGGTAAAGTGCTGGCTGTGTAAGCGTGAGGCTCTGAGTCCTCACAAGAGATGGGCATAGCTCCACTGCCAGGGGGAAAAAAGACAGATTCTGGGGCTCGCTGGCCAGCTAGCCTAGCCAATCAGTGAGCTCCTGGTTCAGTGAGAGATCTTGTCTCAAAAATAAAGCAAAATTGAAAAAGGAAATAAAAAGGTGGAGAGTAATAGAGGGAACAACTAAGCATCCAATTCTGGCCTCTATAAGCATGCATGGGTGAGTATACCCACAGACACATGCGCACAAACACACATGCAACATACATGCATTTGCATACATGTACACACATAAATGCACACATGCACGCATACACAATCATGCACATGTACACAAACACACATACAACACATGCATTTTCACACATGTACACACATTCAGGCACACACACATGAATACACAAGCACACATATGTATACACACATGCATGCACATAAGCACACACATGTATACATATGCATAAGCACAAGCATGTACACACATAAGCACAAACACACACACACACAGACACACACAGACACACACACACACACACACACACGGATGCACACATGAGTGACTTGAGTGCATTTCTATCCTGCTTTTGATGTCTTCAGACTTCCCATCCATCAGCTCTTCCCTGAAGGTCTAGTTGACCCCTTGTTCACTTTTTCTGATCGTCCTTCAAATGCCAGACCCTAATCCACACAAGATGAGAAGGTCGCTGTGGACAGTCCACAGCTGTGAAAACAACTCACAGCACATGTCCTGTGCCCAGATGGGGACTGGGGTCAACTGTGTCACCTGTCTTTATGGAAGGGAACATGTTATTATGTTAATTACAGTGTCCTGGCTTTACTGGGAGCTGAAAATAGATGAACGTGGCTTCTGGGGACAACCACCGACATTCCTTTGGCTTCTGCTGCTATGTGATTTTTTTGAGCAATCTTTGCTTTGATTTAAAGTGCTAAGGGGCTATCAAAAGCTGTGCTGTCTCAAGCATCTTGGAGGACAGCTTCCTGGGTCACCCCAAAGTCATCTCTGTCATGTCCGTGGCTCTGCGTTCAGCCATGAAGTGCAATGGAAGGGAGAACAGAATTGGCGGCCCCACCCTGCGGGGCAGGATTCCAGCCTCTTCCTTCTCTGAGCTCTTCATGTCTGTTAATGAGGAATTGCGCATCACAGCCTGGCGTAGATGGGCCCAGGAGAGCTGGTCCCTGGAGGATGTATTGGGAGAGCTTCAGGCTGACTCTGCAAGGAGGAGAGAGGAATTAGCGTGTACTGAGCCCCTGCCTTGAGCTCCTCTGAGCTCCAGACTTGCTGATCACAGCAGAAACTCTGGAAGGCAAATGAATAGGAGGCTCTGGATGAGGAAGGATTTGTGAGCTAGAATGGGGTCCACATCTGTCCGTCCCCAGTTCCCAACTCTCCTGCTACATCAACATACAATCAGTGCCAGCCAGGAAGGATGACTGCTCTGTGCCCCCCTTGCTCAGGCAGAACATCTTGGGGGAGGGAGGGTGGGGGTGACCCAGAAAGGACAAGTCCCCCCTTGTGACAGCCGACCTAACACAGGCCCCTTGTGCTTCTCTTCACGGACTCTAATGCCTTTGGTGCATCACCATGGGTGTGAGGTGTGATGACCATGACTGGGAAGGAGCTGGACCCCGTGGACACGTGTCTATGGGTCTAAGGCAAAGGGATTGGAATAGGCTCTCCTCTACCCCAGCTGGCTTAGATCTAAATGTGACATGGAGAAGGGGAAGGGGGTGGGGTGGGGGTGGCATCCCTATAGCAGGCTGAGTAAGAACTTTACCTCCAGTCCTGAAGGAGCTGAAGCTTTTAGATGCTTCAGGACAAATCAGACAGGGCTGATTGCCATTCCTTCGGGTGATAAACAGCCCCTCCCAGGCAGCGGAGGAGAGATTAGAGCTCACCTGAAGGAGCACAAGATGGCTTCACAGAGGGACTGTTTTTCTAGAGCTAGATAAAAAAGGAATGAGCTAATGGGCCACAGTGGGCCAGACCTGTCCTGCTAAGAACTGTAGTACCCCTAAAAGATAACATGACCAGGAAAACCACGGCTCCCGGAACCCTACAAGGTAAAACCTTGTGAGTGGTCTGGGGATGGAGGGGTAGAGCTTGTGGGTATAATAAAGGGCAGGCAAACAAAATCCCAGAGAAGACCATGTTGGGTCCTCAACATGGCTCAGCCTGTAAGATGCTTGCTGCCAAACCCTGTGACCTGAGTTCAGTGCCTGGCTGTCCACGGTAGGAGAGAGAACTGACTCCCACAAGTGGTCTTTTGACTTCCACACACCTTCACACATACACAGACACACACACAGATACACAGATACACACACACACCTTCACACACATACATACACAGACACAAATACCTTCACGTACAGATACACATAAACACAGACACACATACACCTTCACACACACAGACACACACAGATATACACAGACACACATACAGAGATACAGAGACACAGAGACATAGAAACACACACCTTCACACACACACACACACACACACACACAGACACATGCACACAAACAAGCAAGCAAGCAAACCATGTGCCAAATATGAAAGCAGTTAGTGTTTATTTGTTTATTTCTCTAAGACAGAGTCTCACATTAGATCTCAGGTTGGCCTAGAACTCGGTATGTGTGCCAGGCTGTCCCGTAAATCAGGATCCTTCTGCCTTGTCCTCCTGGGTGCTGGGTTGCAGGCACGAGCCACTCTGCCCACTTGCCATCTATACTCGTAGACGCTGTCGGCTTGGCACAGTCACACTTGGAGCTGCTAGCATCTACTGATGATAGGCATGCACTTCCGGAGACCCCACGTGCTCCCCATCTCTGTCTCCTTCTCTATTTCTGTCTGTGTCTCTATATCATTCCAACAGAAATATCAACATATGCTCACTAAGAGATATTTCTAGATTTCTCATTGCATTCCTATTCATAGCAGCAGGAACTGGATGTTTTCCAAGAGCCCATCGCTGATAAGATGGGGAACTATGGGGCATTTAGACCACGAGATGCGATCTGCAGAAGGACTGGACCACTGTCAAGTACCTGCAGCTATGCTGGTGAGCCTCACCTGATGCCTGCAAAAGGAAACACACACACATGTACACACACACACACACATATGCACATACACATACACACATGCATACACGCACACACGCATGTTATGTGGGTGAATTCACAAAGAATAAACAAACCCAAAGGCTAGTCAAGGCAATCATGACTGGAGAAGCTAATATCATAGCTATCCTAAGGTAGACACAAGAGCATGAGCATGAAGGGAGATTGGGGGGGGGGGGCACTGTGAGTGTCAGTGGGGATCTGTGTTCAACTTGCAGAAGACTCACAGGTATCCATGACATATACAATTTTCTATACAGAGGTGCGCTAGCTAATTTAGGTTGTCAGCTTGATGGGATCTGGACCCAGCTACAGACATGCCTCTCAGCGGGTCTGTGAAAATATTGCCAGGAAGGACTGTTGAGGAGGGAATACCTTGCCCCTTTGTGGGCAATACCTTTGGGCAGCTGAGTTATAAAGAGGCAGAGGGAAGAGCAGGTCTGCTTTGCCTGCTCACTTTCACCTTCTACTGGTAGATGCATCTGCTCTGCAGACTCCAGCTTCTTTGGCTTGCCGACAACAGACTGAAGGCTGGTGGCTCTCTGAGTCCTCTGACTTTTAGCACCAGACCAGGATGGCTGAGATCTGCAGCCTCGTGTACCGGCAGCTCTTGATTCTCCTCCTGTGTGCAGGCAACCACCACTGGAGTACCCAGCCTGTCTAATGCAAGTATTCTTTATCCCGTGGAGAATCCTGGCTAGCAGCATGACAACACTTCAGTAATATGTTAAAAGAAGGAAGCCTCATATTTCCACTCACAGGTCATCTTCTCCTCTGAGTAAATATTTAAGTCGGGCCTTAAGAACACGCTTTGACGTGAAGTGATCCCCTTCCTGGAACCTTCCTGTGTGGTTCCCCTGGCCATTGTCCTGCCCTCACTTATGAGGTGGCCTCCAAGTGTTCTTCCTTCACTGAGGCACTGGCTAAGCCCGGCCGCCCCATCCTCAGATGTTTCTCTCCTTGAGCATCCGGTGGGCTTGCTGCCCCCTCAGAGCTATGGACTGGAAAGGAGAGTGTTTGTAAACATGGCTTTGGCCACACTCCACACCATGGCTGGGCACCTTCTCTTTCCTCTTCCCCTCCCCTTGCCCCTCCCCTGTCCCTCCCCTTGCCCCTCCCCTTGCCCCTCCCCTGTCCCTCCCCCCCCCCCCCCCCGCGGGCTCATTTCTCCTTCCTCTCTTCCTTTCATCCCCTTCTTTCTCTTACTCTACCCTTGCGCTATCTGGAATATTCTGGGGATGTTCTCAAGTTCCCATGATGCTCTGGGATTCATTCCAGACTCTGGGATTTGTCCAAGAAGGCACACCTGAGTGTGAAATGTGGCAAGCTCCCAGCAAAGAACACGCTAAAATTATTTAGTTTCTTTTGCCTTCTGTTTTTCCATCTCAATAAAAAAGGAAATAATGATATCTTACCAAAACAAGAAACTCTACTCCCAACACACAATAGATGGTTAACACATACCTGTCCACCAACACACAGTAAATGTTTTTTAAAAATATCTTTACTTCAAGCGTGTTGCCTGCATGTATGTGTGTGTGTGTGTGCATGCACGCATGCCTGGTGGAGGCCAGAAGCCCTGGAACTAGTGTTGCAGGTGGTTGCAGGCCACAGTGAGTACACTGGGATGAAACCTGGGTTTCCCGGAAGAGCAGCCAGTGCTGTAACCACCGAGCTGCCTCTCTATCCCTGCAACAGATGCTGCCGGCAGCATCCACGTGTTTGTGGCCAACACTGGGAGAGCAGAGAGAAGCGCCGAACTCCTACTTTAAAATTCCATATTAACCAAAGCTTTTGACAGTTTTGTTTTCTACAGCTGGTTATTGATAACAGTATCACTCATAAATATGCTGCCACTGTGTAGAGTCAGAAGTGATTGAGCCCTGTGGACATGAGGTTCATGGGAGGAGACCACACAGCGCCCGAGGCAGGGTTCTCAGCATGACCTGATGGTCAGAGCTAGACTCAAGACTAATTGATCAGTTGGGCAGGGGAGGGTTTCAGAGGATCCACATCCATGGGCAACACCGGGCTTCTCCCTAACTCTGCCCTAACGCCAGAGATAACGGACGTCCACGTGCTGACTGGTGGGAGCTGTGACACTGTCCTTGGAGACTCCCTTGTGTATCCTATTGTTGTGGGGTTTTGCTTTGCTCTTGATGCAGGGTCTCATTTTGTAGCCCAGGCTATCCTGGAACTTGTGATCCACCTGTCTCCAGTGCTGGGACTGACAGGCAGGCACTGCCACACCCAGTTCAAAAGACAATCCTCATCCTCCTCCCCCCTCTTCCTCTTGTCTCAACTCAGATATGCAAGATGTTCCCTGGAGGGCAAAAGGAGTGTGTGTGTGTGTGTGTGTGTGTGTGAGAGAGAGAGAGAGAGAGAGAGAGAGAGAGAGAGAGAGAGAGAGAGATGCAAAAATAAATCAATTCTCACCAATTGGATGATAGTCTTCTAACGTCCAGAGAAGGTTGTTCAGACATCTGCTTTGCTTTTCCTGGGCAGAATAATCTCCAATTTGGCTCTGGACAGAGGGAGTGTGGTCCTGGCTGGCCACCGCCATCCAGAAGGGTTAGAATTTTGATGTTTTTTTGGTTACATGAAAAGCTCTAACTTTAGCTCCCACAATATTCCCCAAGCCCACTGTTTTTTGGGGAGAGGCATAAAGAGCCTAGAATTTTCCCTAGACATGATCATTGGCTGTGCTCCCACAGAGACGAGGATGGAAAAATGGGAGAAAATGACATAGAAAAACAAGGGAGTTGAGCACACAGATGATGGGTCCACGTGAAGAACACACACACACGGGTCCACGTGAAGAACACACACACATGTCCACGTGAAGAACACACAGATGGGTCCACATGAAGAACACACACATGGGTCCACATGAAGAACACACAGACAGGTCCATGTGAAGAACACAAAGGCGGGTTCATGTGAAGAACACACAGACAGGTCTACATGAAAAACACATAGACAGGTCCATGTGAAGAACACACACATGGGTCCACGTGAAGAACACACACACACACGTGCACACACACACATACACACACACACACACACACGGGTCCATGTGAAGAACATACAGACAGGTCCACATGAAGAACACACACATGGATCCACGTGAAGAACACACACATGGGTCCACGTGAAGAACACACACACGTGCACACACACATACGCACACACACACACACACACGGGTCCATGTGAAGAACACACAGACGGGTCCACGTGAAGAACACACACACGCACACACACACACACACACACACACACAGACGGGTCCATGTGAAGAACACACACACACACACACACACACACACAGGTCCACATGAAGAATACACATGGATCCACGTGAAGAACACACACGGGTCCACGTGAAGAACACACACACATACACACACACACACACACACACAGGTCCATGTGAAGAACACACAGACGGGTCCACGTGAAGAACACACACACACACACACATGGGTCCACGTGAAGAACACACACGTGTCCAGGTGAAGAACACACACATACACACACACACACACATGGGTCCACATGAAGAACACACAGACGGGTCCACGTGAAGAACACACAGACGGGTCCACGTGAAGAACACACACATACACACACACACACACACATGGGTCCACGTGAAGAACACACACAGGTCCACGTGAAGAACACAAACATGCACACACACATGGGTCCACGTGAAGAACACACAGACGGGTCCATGTGAAGAACACACAGACGGGTCCACGTGAAGAACACACACACACACACATACACACACGGGTCCACGTGAAGAACACACAGACAGGTCCACGTGAAGAACACACACACACACACACACACACACACACACACACGGGTCCACGTGACGCATGTTGGGGAAATAGGAACATCAGGATTTAGGGCAGAGAGAGACCCAAGGCAAAGGACAAATAACAAATTTAGCTTTGTGACCTCAGCTGGCTTTGTGAGCCTAAGTCGGGCAGCACTGTGGATCCAGAATGGCTCACACTGCTGGACCCGCCAAGCTGTCGGCTCATTTGAGGGGGTCTGAGCAGTTGGCTGCTTAGGATTTACCAGGTTTCCAGCTCACTATACAGCCCAGTGTGGCTTCAAACCCACGCCCCTCCACCTCTGCCTCCCTAGTGTAAGGCTTGCATGTGGACAAAGTTTCCCTCCACATGGAGTCTGTGGTTTGGGTTACGGCAGCATTAGTAAGTGGATGCGTTCTTAGTGGGGATGTGACTCACAGATGCGTAGCTTGGTCCTCGGTGCCCCAACCATGACCTCACTCCCCGGCCCCAGGAGCCTCAGGACAGTGGGCGGCTGCAACAGTCATAGTCCGGTATTGATCCTGTTTATGGCCGAAACACTCAGCAAGGAAGGGATTGGCTGCTTTGTTGCTGATCGGTTCTTTATGCTCTGTGACAGGTGTGGCCCTGGGACCGATTCTCCAAGCCTGGGAGAATTACTGCCGCAGTCACCAACTCAATTGTTCTCATTCCTGACATTTTTACCCAGCGTGGACTCCTCTCTTTCTGCTCTCTTCCTGGTGCTCACGCTCCAGGGCTACTGCAGTCACGTGCGCCTCAGGCTGACTGGTTAGCAGGGTCGGAGTCACCTTCCACCCGACGTAGCTTGCAGTGCTGGAATGGCCACTCATTGCTGGCTTTACAAAATAAGTACCACGGATCCCGTTTTGCACATGGATAAACTGAAGTGTGTATGTAACCTGTCATGTGACAGACACTTCCTACAAGAGAGATGGGGGAAGAGTCAGGTGGAAGGGATAGGCTGGCCTTGAAATCACAGATCCTCTTACCTCTGCCTCCTGAGTGTTGGGATTAAAGGCAGTGCCACCACAGTCGGGGTCAGTCTGCTCTCTTATGCAACCCAGGACCACCTTCCCCTGTAATGTTGGGATGTCGCCCCCCCCACACACACACACAGTGGGCTGGGCCTACCAACATCAGTTACAAATCAAAAAACTGTCCCATGGGCTCCGCCACAGGCCAGTCTGAGGGAGGCACTCCATCGACTGAACTCCATCAGCTGAGGCTCCCTCTTCCCATATGACTCCAGCTTGTGCTAAGCTGACCAAAACAAAATCCAACCGTTGTGTCCCTCTTTCTGCAACCCTGCAGACAATGAGCCAAACATACTCCTCAGCACCAGAGACTCAGGACAGATCTACAAGAGCTCAAATTAATTGATTAGCAATTAAATTTTTTTGTTGATAAGCATATGCCCAGAGAACTCCAAGCTCTTCCCTGTGTGGGGAGGGGAAGGCTTCCTGGAGGAAGATGTAACTGTTGAGTCTCTCCTGATGGATGGATAAGTAGATCTCAGGGCTCAGCATGTCCAGTCAGCTACAAGCAGTCTGAGGTGGTCTATCTGGATGGGTGGGCTTTTGTGTGTTGATGACACAGGTTGGATAGAGACATGCCTGAGAAGCCATGGCATATTTAATGCCTTTTATTTTATTTTTTTAAGATTCTTAAGATTTATTTATTTATTTATTATATGTTAGTACACTGTAGCTGTCTTCAGATGCACCAGAAGAGGGCTCCAGATGTCATTACAGATGGTTGTGAACTACCATGTGGTTGCTGGGACTTGAACTCAGGACCTTTGGAAGAGCTGTCAGTGCTCTTAACCCCTGAGTCACCTCTCCAGTGTGTGCATATATGTGTGTGTGTGTGTGTGTGTGTGTGTGTGTTTGCATGTTTGTGTGGTACGTGTGTGTATGTGTTTGCATGTTTTTGTGGGCATGTTCGTGAATGTGCATTTGCACATGTGTGTTTGCATGTTTGTGTGTACATGTATGTGCATGTTTGTGTGTGCATTGTGTGTATCTGCATGTGTGCCTGTTCATATGTATGTACATGTCACAGTACACGTGAAGAGGTCAGAGGATAGCCTCAAGAGTCAGTTCTTGTCTTCCACCTTAAGACAGGTGTTCATTCACTCCTGTTCACTCACTGTGTATGCCAAGCTAGCTGCACTGTGAGCTCTTTTGGGCTTTCCAGCCTCAGGTCCCCTCTCCATCTCACCACGAGAAGACTAGGATTTAAGACACAAATCTGGCTTGATATGGGTTCATTCATTCTGGGTATTTGGACTCAGTTGCTCACATTTCTGTAGTCTGCCATTTATCTATGGAGCCATCTCCCTAGCCTACCTTTCGTGTCTTGGAGGCACTAAGGAGCTGACGAGAGGGGGTGTGGTTCCCCATCTGTGTCCTCAGAGCGTCACTATAGCAGGCAACTGGGCTGCGCTGTGTCTGGGAGACACAAACAAGAAGACGTTAGAGGTCATGAGTCACAACTCACACTGGCCTCAGATTTAGAAGTCCAGGCTTCCTGAGGCTCCAGGGAATTGCTCACAGGTAGGGGCTTGTGAGCTTCAGGCTGTGGCTGACCTGTATGATGTCCTGTGTCTGCCATGGCTCTTATGTGACCGCAGAAGAACTCGACACCAGCTGACTGAAGCAGAGACGGCCCCAGGGAAAGGATGTGGGTGGCTGGGGTGGGAGGCAGGCATACAGGAGCAACTCCTAGAGTCACATGTCAAAGGGCCTGGAGAAGTGTCCACTGCTGAGGTCACTGGACCCTGGCCATCATGGCCACCATATTTGAGACTTGATCTTGAATCTGAGGAGAGGAGGTGGTGGCGCCCATTAGTTCTATGACTGTATGCTGAGCCTCAGGCAGTGTGGCTCAGAGTTGGTGGGTCCAACGTCAGTCTGTGCTCAGGTCACAAAGGGTCCTGGGACACTGGATCCTCCCACTTGGGGGTCAATAGGAAAAAGCACCAAAGAAAGGAGGATATATAAGATATAGAACGGGGGCTGGAGAGGTGGCTCGGTGGCTAGGAGCACCGGCTACTTGCTTCCTCAAGTTCCTGTCAGGCATTTGTCACAGCAACAAATACCGGAACTAAGACACCAGTTATGTTATAAAAATCCAGAGTATTTAACCAGATCTCCATGGGCCTCATTGTACATAGATCGGTCACAAGGATTGGCCATGTGACCTTTGGAGAACTCCACAGCGAGGTATTTTTGGAAGTCTCCAAGAACAACTCATACAGACTTATGAGTCAGACTAAGCTACCAGAGGCCATCATGCTGTCATCTTGCTCTGACAACAGCAGGCCTGCCATAGCTGATGACCATGATGGGAATCTCTATGGTGACCACTCTGGTGGATGAGCAGTTTCTTGTAGCCACATTTGAGCAGACTAAAGATAACCCACCTTCTAGCTCAGTCATTTGTGGCAAATGGTCTCTGCTGGCCTGGTCTGACAGCTTCCAGGATGAGCTGTCTCATCAGTCAGGAAAGGCCTTTAAGCTCTGGATTGCTTGGCTCAGTCTGGCCCTGGATTCACTGGCTAAAAGGAACCCCACTGTGTGCCCTGTGAACAGAGGTTTGATCACCTGGCCACTTGTGAGAGAGAAAAGGGCTGCTTGTATCCCCAGGAGTCTCCAGGGCACTGGAAGCTGTAGTCATGTGTGCTCCAGGCCTGGGTAGACCGTCCATATAGGGAAATAAGATGCCCTTCAGAGTTGGAGGTGGGAGCAGCCAGCTGTGTTATCCTCTTTCCACTGCTTTGTTTAAGGAAATGTTTCCTCTCTCCATTTCTCCCTCCTTCCTTTAGTGTGTGTGTATACACAATTGTGTATATGGGTATGCCTTGATTAGGGTTCTACTGCTGTGAACAGACACCATGACCAAGGCAACTCTTGTAAAGGAGAACATTTAACTGGGGCTGGCTTACAGGTCCAGAGGTTCAGTCCATTATCATCAAGGCCAAGCATGGCGGCATCCAAGCAGGCATGGTGCAGGAGGAGCTGAGAGTTCTACATCTTCATCTGAAGGCTGCTAGCAGAATACTGGCTTCTAGGAAGCTAGGAGGAGGGTCTTAAAGCCCACACCCACAGTGACACACCTAGTCCAACAGGGCCATACCTTCCAATAGTGCCAGTCCCTGGGCCAAGTACATACAAACCATGTGCATGGAAGGCAGAGAGGAGATTGGGTACCCTCCTCTTTCCCTCTCTTACTCCCCTGAGACACGGCCATGCCCAGCTTTTTATGTGGGTGCAGGGGGCCCTCATGATTGTGTAGTAGGCATACTTACCATTGAGCCACCTCCCCAGTGCAAGAAACCTTAATTTTTAATTAGCTTGTATTATTTTCCTTCCATCTCAACTTCAAGTTTGGCAATTCATCTGGCCAACATTGAATAGTCACCATTAGCCAATTAGCTATAAGCCAGGAGGAGGGGGAGGAGCTCCCTGTCTGGTCTGCATCTCCCTGGGGCAAAGTTTTGGTTGCAGCACACTATATGGAAAGTGGTCACAGGAAGCAGAAGCCAGGGAGCAGGAAGGAAGAATGGAGGAGGAGGAGGAAGACGGTGACTCGGGGTGCATTGTGGGTTAGTACAACTGGTGGCAGAACAACCTGCTCCAAACCTCTAAGATGGGCACAGACAGAACCCCCAGGACTGCTCCAAAGGAAAGAAGGTAGAAAATTCTTCCCATAGCTCCTGCTCTTGAGAGAACTTAGCCATGGAAGTTTATGTGGCGGTTCAGGGGGCTTGCCTTCCTTGTCCTTCACAGGGCTGAGCTGGACTCTCGCAGGCTGAGAAAAACAAGCCAACCACAAGAGTTACTGCCCACGGAGGAAGCTCTTCATCACAGGCAGACTGAAGCCAAGGGTGGGCCTAAAGTCATGGCACAGCACCAAACTACTTCCTGTGGTTGTTACAGTCAGGTGGATCCCTTTGTGTCTGATGCCTGGCACCATATCTGCCGAGATGTGACTGTGATTGCCGATGTTGACTGAATGGCTTCTATGCTGTGTGCAACACTGTTCTGGAACTCTGTGGGCACACACTGAGGGGCTTGTGTCCAGCCTATCAACTGTGCTGTGCTTTTCTGAACCCTGGTGTATGACGCCATACAAGTCGTTTTGCCTGGAGGTGAGCCCCCCCTCCACTGAGCAAATGCCCCAATTTAGGGAATTGTCAGGTAACAGGACCTCATCCTGAGTCATTCCATTATGGAGGCCTGCTCTGCCAGATGCCCCAGAAATATGCAGGAGCTAAGGCTTAAAGCTGAGTGTGGACTGAGCCATGCCTGTCTACTTCCTACTGTTACCCTGTGGTGGGAGACCCAGGCAGACCCAGGCCACCCGGCTCTTGAGTAACTGATGGACAGAAGGGTGCACCATGTGGAAAAGTGTGTCTCCTGGATACCCACCCAGACAGTCAGAGGAAGAAACCGCTCTTCTAGCCTGCCCTCAGCTGAGCTGATGACCAGATCCACTCAGGAGGAGAGTCAGAGCTTGACAGCAGGCCATGAGTGTGCCTTTCAAGGCCTCCTTCAACGGCAAGCACATACTGTCTGTACTTGTCCACCCAATCTCCCAGTCCTGTTCCTGTGCATAGGCCAGTCCTAAAGAGATTGGCCAGTCCTCTTACCCTTCCACGCCCAGGGTGAGCCTTGGGTCTTCTGGCTTCAGATCTGTACCTTCGACACAGACGACTTAGCTTCTTGAGAGCTTCATTGTATCTTCCTTGCAGGCTGCTCCCGCTGATGCCTGGCTTCTAGCAGTTTTTGGCTTCCCAGGGGCTACCATTCCTATGACCTCACAGGCAGTCTTATGCTCTTGGGGATCTAGAATAGTGGTTCCCAACCTGTGGGTCGTGACCCCTTTGGAAGCCCAACAACCTTTTCACAGGGGTTACCTAAGACCATCAGAAAACACAGATATTTATTACCATTATGAAGTAGCAACAAACTTATGGCTGGGGGTTGTAGCATTAGGAAGGTTGAAAACCAGTGCCCAAGAAGCTGTTCTCAACCCATCGTTACTCTTATAAAAGGGAGGTGGTGAGGGCTGAAGGCTAGGATTCACTCTCATTCTAAGTGTTAATATATTGATGGGAAAATATGTAGCTCTGGGATCACAATCTTTTCTCCACAGTCTCAAGACTCAGCCACTCTGTGATGATTAAGATCTACTCTAAACATGAGAGGATCTAGAGTCGCTGAAGAGCCGACCCTGGGTATGAGTAAGAGGGAGTTTGCGAGTCAGGTTATCAGAGATCCAAAGCCTCACCATAAGAGTGGTGGCACCGTTCCCCACCTTCCCATGGGCTGACGTCTTAGATTCCTTTCTGTTGCTGTGATAAACTCTTCTTAAGAAAATAAGGGGAGGAAAGGGTTTATGTTGGCTTACAGTTCTAAAGAATACAAAGGGAAGGCACAACAGGCCCAGAAAGCATCACAGGAGTTGCAGGAAGTTGGCTCATCACATTCTATCCGAGCACAGGAAGCAGAAAAGAGGAGGAGGCTGTAAAACGTCAGCGCTCACAGCCAGTGACGCACTTCCTCCAGAGGTTCCACCCCTCGTGGGTTCTGTAATCTTTCCGAACAGTGCTTCCAATGGAGTAACAAGTGTTCAAATACAGAGCTTGCCGGGGACATTTCTCAGCAAACCACCGCCGCCGGGATTTCGGACTACATTTGGAGGAAGAGGGAGAGGAGGAAGACAAACAAAGGAAGGAAGTCATCTGAGCCCAGTGCTCACTACCTCATGGCTACCTTCTACCTGTTGGTGTGAGGTGACAAGCGTCTCACATCCCTATACCTCTTCTTCACGACGACGAGCATCTGCTCCTTGAGGAGCCAGAATAAACCCTAATATTCTTGCGCTGCTTTTTTATCAGACGCATTGGCCCAGAAATGAGAAGAATAACTACTACAAACTTTGAGAACCGGAGCAAGTCGGTTTAGCAGAGGTGGAGAGAGGCTGCCGAGGGGCGCTACTAAGTTCATGCTGCAGCTATACGCACTCACTGCTCCTAGATACTAATGCCATGGTTTAAAGAATCTCCCAGAGGCCACGGAGGACTTTATATGATATGCTCCGTGTACCAATTACCCTTCCAAAATGCATCCAGAAGTTTGGAGTGTCTCTAGCCCCGGGAGTCTTAGATGAGGGGTTGAGAGATTTACGATACAGAGGACCTGGGTCAAGTGACCAAGAGTGAGTGGCCTTTGTTCTCCATGCTTGAGGAAGGAAAAACATAAACATAAATGAAGCCAGAGAAAAAGGCCACTGACCTTTAACTCTGAAATCAGTGAAATGCCAGCAGATGCAATAACATCACTTCCACGATAGGAATAGAACCCCTGCACTCTTACCCAGGCCATGAATCCAGCAGCCCCCGCAGCAGTTAGAGCCTCTTCAGAAAGACTAAAACATGATTGAGATAATGCTTTTGGGTCTCTGTCCTTTTCTGTCCCTTCCTCTCCTTTTTATTTTTTTAATTTGTTTTTTTAGATTTATTTATTGTTATATGTAAATACACTGTAGCTGTATTCAGACAAACCAGAAGAGGGCGTCAGATCTCATTACAGATGGTTCTGAGTCACCACGTGGTTGCTGGGCCTTTGAACTCATGACCTTCGGAAGGGCAGTCAGTGCTCTTAACCGCTGAGCCATCTCACCAGTCCCCTCTCCTTTTGCCACAACGCCCTCCAAGCTTTGCCATTCTTTGCCCTTAAGAGAACAGTTTGAGAAGTTCAAAACACTGTCAGGCTCTTCCGATACATCCTCTTAGACATCCCACTGGGAATGATGGGGCATTCTCAGAATCCCCAGTTAACCATTTATCAAGTCCCTCGCAGCTACCATGCATAAGATGACCTTGGAAAACAGTCTCACTCCAAAGTTCATGGGGATCTCTTTATTCCATTTCTACATATCACCCGTTAGACCCATGTCAGATGGCAGGAGCTAGGTATCCTTTTCATAGTGCCTGAAATCCAGGCTCTGCGCAATAAGTTTCAGAGTTGGGTGTGTGTGTGTGTGGGGGGGGGGGGTCCAGTGCCAGACAAATACTATAAGAGGTGATTGCAAAACGGGAAAGAAAGAATTTCCTGACACACCCTCCACTCCACGCCTCCTCGGCTGTCTCGACCAACCTATACTGACAGGATGGTGAGGCTGGGACAGAGCCCACGCTGCTACTAACGGCTCTAGGTGCAGGTGTGGACAGTCATACAAATCTGAGTTAAGGCAATGAACATCCACAGAAGTTCACCTGAAGATTTGTAGGAAGCCAAAGCGCGGATGCGGTCTCCTGCTGGCAAGGATGCCCCATTCGCTTTAGGTGTCCGGCCATTCAAGATGGAGCCCTGGGATGTGAACATTTTGTTCTGTGGAAAAGAATCTGCCCAGACTGCCAAAGCTGATGCAGCTCCACAGACTGACACCAGCCGTTATTGGTAATGCTTTGGTCATGATTTAAAATCAGCAATTCAGCAAAACCTGGTCCATCTAGCAATTTCTTAGAAATCCTGAGTTCTAGTGGGGCCTCCCCAGCCTCTTCCACGAATGGACACAGGAATCAGGTTGAAGGATCCACAAACCATTAAGGAGAGACCCTCTTGGGTATGTCCACCCTGAGGCCCCAGGGCCACATGTACCCCAAGATGAGTACAACCCAATAAAAAACTGTAAACTTACTTAAGACATTGTCTTTTGGCTTTTTGGTTTTCATCCGCACTGTTTGGAATGCGAACCCTGTGGCTGGCAATGCCTGCCACAATATCAGAAGATTGGACAGGCCTACAAGGTAACGAGTTCCCAAGTGCCCACAATCTTACGACCCAAGCCAAGAAAGGCCTTGGGAAGCTGCGGTGACTGGTCACCCTAGGCTGGGAGTCCTGATTGTGGTTTGTTTTTCAGATCTATTTTTATGTTTTAAATCCTGTGTGTGTTGGGGGAGGGGGGCAAATGTACACATGGGTTCCAGACACTCAGAGGCCAGAAAATGACATCAGATTCCCTGAACTGTACTTACAGGTGGTTGTGAAACACATGTGGGTGCTGGGAATTGAACTCTGGTCCTCTCCAGAGCAGCCAGAACTATTAACCACAGATCAATGGCTCCTTTTGGTTTTTCTCTTATTAATTTTTAAAAATTCACTTATACCCCAATCGTGCCCCCCCCACTTCTTTCCTCCTGATCCAACCTCCACAAATCTCTTCATCAACCCCTCCCCTTCTCCTCAGAGAAAATGAAGTCCCTACTGGGTACTACCCCACCCTGGGATATCCCCAGCTAGGCAGGAGTAAGCACCTCCCCACCACCACCACTGAGGCCCAGCCAGGCCACCCAGGTAAGGGAAGGGGATCCAGTGTCAGCAAGAGAGTCAGAGACAGCCCCGGCTCCAGCTGTTAGAGGACACACATGAAGACCAAACTGCACACCTGCTACAGATGTGTGTGGGGAGATTAATGGTTCTCAGCTGAGGTGAATTCTCTAGGCCCCACAATGTTAAGAGAAAATTTCAGTTATTGGGTTGTTTCAATTTTAGACTATAGGTACATATACATTCTAAAATTTATTTTTATATAGTTTAGAACATATAATTCTAAACTATATAAAAATATTCTATATAAAACTATAAAAACTTCTATACCTATAACTGTACATAATGCAGAATAATTATATAATCAATTTATACAAAATGTCTTATATAGAGATATAATTATAATGACGAGGAGCTAAGGGTTATACACATTCTAGGTAGCTCTACCACTAAACCACACTCCCAGGTCCTCAACAATGACCAAATTTTTAGTAGTCTTGTCTCAAATATTATAATAGACATACTTTATATTAAAAAAAAACCCACAATTATTATAGGAAATTAAAATTTAAGTTATTTTGGTAAACCTGTCAACTAAAACCTTCAGGAAATATCCAGCACAGCAGAGCTTAGTGGGTGGAGGTTGTTTTTGTCATTAGATGGGTAGAAGTGGAAGATGCTGTTTAATGTCCCACAATGCACCAGTGCACACGGATGCACATGATCGCTCCCACAACAAAGAGTTATCTGGCCTGAGACATCAGTGACTGCAGAAGGTGAGGGAACCTATCCTGCACTCTCTGGACACCCCTAAATCCCCATTGTCCCCTGGAAAGTACTGAGGGACCACATGACTTCCCTGCTTCACACACACAGGTCAAGCAGTGTAATGTACATTTCCGACTTTTAATGCTGTAGGTCAGAATCAAACAGCCGCCATTGTAAGGAGCATCTAACAAGCAAGGCATGCTGGGAGAACAAGGTGGGGCTCCGTGAAGCTGAGGTCAGGGAGGGCGCCAGGAGCCTCCATTTCCCCAGGCTGACGGGGATATTGGCTCCCTGAAGCTTATCCTTGGCTTTGGCAGGAGCCTGAGGATGTCTTTGTTGCTTCACACACACCAGCACTGAAGGAAACCAAAGCGGTGGGAAGTTTGGTAAAAGTGGAATAAGGGGCGCTTTATTCACTCCGAAGCACATCCTTCCTCGTTGTAGCTCAGGGCCATAGAAGGGCTTTGTGCTTTCCTCTCTCCCTGCGGTTCATACCGGGCTACAGGAGGCGACCGCTCTGTAGTCCACACGCAGCCTCGCCAGCTTGAAGGGATGGAGAAAAAGAATCATGAACGAATAAATCAAGTGTCAACTCTGTGCCCAGTTCCCGAGGTGTAAGATGTGAAGTGCAGACCCCTGGCCATCTCCTGAAAGGACTGGCTGTTTGACTCCTCACTGTTACAGGGAAGTGGGAATTAGTGTCTGTGGGACAGAAAATCAGTGGGAAAAGCAGAAGGTGCACAGAAGTTCTACAGTTGTGGTAGATGACAATATGGTTATATTTAATAGTTAAGACTTTACACATGAAAGTGTCTGAGTGGAAGAATTTATGTGGCCTATTTATATATATAATATATATTATAAATATTATATGTTATACATCATATCACATGTCATATGTTATATGTTATATATTTTTCCTATATATGTATACACACATATATACATACATATGTATATGTGTATATGTATAGTGTATGTGTATGTATATGTGTTGGCATCGTGCTGATCTGGGCACAATAGGTATTCAGTAAATGCTTCAGGACTCTGATTCACCCAAAGTTGATGTGAGTTTTTCATATTTTCCTCAATAAATTGTCCAGTGGCTTCATCCTTAGAGTTACCTGGGTTTTGCCTGTGTCTTCCAACTCTTGATTCTCGACACAAACTACAAATACAGGTCTCTGTCTTCCTGTAAAGCTATTATCAGAGGGGCCTCAGGACTTTGTATAGTTCTAATTACATCACAAAGTAAACACCCCAAAAGTTGATGTGTGAGTTTGGGGATCAAATTTGTGATACAAGGACATTTTTTAAAACAATAGTTTTTATTATAATTTTTTAGGTTAGTGTACAAAGCAATGGATTTTGCTACGGAAGTTTCACAGATACTTTGTTCCTGCTCTTGCGCCATCTCCACGTCCTAAACCCCTTCCCACTCCTCCTTCCTCCTTTCTTCTCTTCCTCCTCCTTTTCCTCTCTTCCCAACCATTCCTTAAAATATTTTTCTCCTCCTGTAATCTCAGTATACGTTTCATGAGCAACACATAAACACACACACACACACACACACACACACGGTGGGGGGCAGGTTCCTAGTGAACACAAGACATGACTTCACAGATTGCTCTCAGCCCGCACCTCTGATTTCCATGCTGTGACAGTGACATCTCTTAGTTTTGGGGCCACTTTCTGCTGAAAGCGGAAAGTGACAGTCCCTGAGAACCTGAGTAAATCAAGCTGGACATCTCTTTCCTCCAGATTCCTGGGCCGACAGAGGGCTCCCTGCTTTGGTGACATCTGCCAGTGTGAGGTATTTTAACCACAATCCACTCAAACAAGTATCTCCTTCCACTCTGATGCCTCCATGCTGCATGTCCCTAGGGCTGGGTACAGTTGGAGCACCGGACAAACGCTTGGTGCCTGGCCAAAATGGAGGTGGTCATTTTGCTTCTTCAGACGCATGCGGAAGGGCAGAGTTCATGATTACACTGGACTTTGTTAAGTCATGCTGAATGTCTCCGAGAAGTTTATTGTCACCACCACAGCTGACTCATCTGGCACTGTGCCCATGTGACAGCTGCTCATTGGCCACTCTGCGTCAACTGTCTCCCTACCTACCCTACTAGTATCTTCTGGAATCGTTCCTCAAATGAACCCAGGCTTTGGATTCAGTCCTAGTCTCAGAGTCTTTGGCTGGGGATCAGAGCACGAGGCTGTCCCAGGCCTGGGGATGCCAACATAAGGCAGTCCCACGGCTGGGAATCCTTTTGGAAGACTGTCCCATGGCTGGGAATTCTGGTGTAAGGCAGTCCCATGGTTAACGTCCAGTAGGAGGCAGTCCCATGGCTGGGGATCCCGGTAGAAGGCTGGCCCATGGCTGGGATCCTTGTCTGAAGTCACCCCATTGTTTCTGGCTCAGGTTCAGTTCACAACAGTGCTTATGACATCCACAGGAGCAGAGGTTCTTGGTCTTGTATAAGGAGTAGGAGGGCTTCCCACTAGCTGTTCACCTTAGGGAAGATTTTGAAAAGATGGGTGGTAAATTCTTTGTCCTCTGTGCTGAAGGGAAGCCTATGCCACAGCACTGTCCTTTCAAGCTCTTAGCCTGCTTGTCCAGGGTGGAGCTTGGTTCAACCTGCAGTCTTTGGTAAGCAACATGGTGGCTGTGAATGAGAAAACACCTGCAGGACACATTTGCGGGTCCATCCTCAGCACCCATCCTCCACCTTCCAGCCAATGCCCTCCTTCTCCTTCAGGACCCACCCCTTTCTCTTCCAGGTGTTTTGTAGTGGACAGACAGACACACCCACTCCAGCTCATGACCCATTTCGAGACAGTAGGACTGCATCTCAGGTATGGATAGTAGTTTAGTTATTTAGTTACTTTTCTCTTTGCAATGGCAAATACTTGACAAAGAGCAATCGGAGGGGTTTGAGGACACTGTCCCTCACGGAGGAGAGATGTCCATCACGGGTGAGTGATGCACATCATGGAGGGGAGGCATGGCAGCAAGGGCAAGAAGCAGCTAGTCGTACTGTATGTTGACTGGACTGATCTTGCACAGGGAGCCACAGCAGCTGTGACTCCATGAGTGTGGTGGTACCATCACATCCAGAGACTATTGCTTTGCCCTATCCTCCTCACCCTCAGGACCTTAGAAACACCTTTTTTCAGGTGTTTACCTTCTTGAAGCCCTTGCAGACATACACAAAGCTAAGTTTCTGCCCAAGGGCTTAGAACACTATGGTCAGCTGGTTCTATATTTCAGCCCTGGCTCTGCCACTGGATTCCTGTGATCATGGGAAACACTTGGACCTTTTTGAATATCCCACAGAACAGGGCTCATGACATCTGCCTTGGGGGATCATCATAAGGATAAAACACAGAAGTCATGCAGATATTCTGTTTGCTGTAAGAATTCAATGAGAAAATACTAATATCAGGAGAGGGTTGTCTCCTGCTCATGAGGTGTCAGTCAAGGAGAAGTGACAAAGAGGCGGGCTGTGGCCACACAGGCTACACTCACAGGTGAAGTTGGACAAGAGGGAATGGTATAGCCTATAGCAAAATGGACAGTGTGGTACCTGTCAAAGACAGCAGTTGTTTGGGGGGCTAGCCAATAGATTCCAGGAAACAAGGGGTGATGTCGCTTTTTAAAGTGAAGCTAGAAGTACAGATCCCCTCTTACTCCAGTCCTCCTGATTGTTAAATGGTTTCAAGTAAGTAAAAGAAAATTGAAACCTCTATATTCAAACAAGATCACTGTCAGAGCCTACTCAAGGAACAGTATCAGCTCGTTGCATTTGCTTTCAAGTTTGGAGGGCTGCAATGTGGGACAAATGCCGAGGCCATGTAGCTTCTGCCCTCATTCATCTTCATGCACTCATTCACCCATCCATCCACCCACCCATCCATCCATCCATCCATCCATCCATTCACCCACCCATGCATGCACGCATGCATCCATCCATCCATCCATTCACCCACCCATGCATGCATGCATGCATGCATACATACATACATCCACCTATCCATTCATCTATCCATCCAATTACCTCCATCCACCCATCCATGCATCCATCCATGTATTCATCCATCCATTCACCCACCCATGCATGCATCCATCCATCTATCCATCCATCCATCCATCCATTCATCCATTCACCCACCCATGCATGCATCCATCCATCCATCTATCCATCTTTGTATTCATCCATCAATTCACCTATCCATTCATCTATCCATCCATCTACCCATCCACTCATCTATCCATCCAATTACCCATTCATTCATCATCCATGCATCCATCCATGTATTAATCTATCCATCTGCCCATCCATTCATTCATCCATCCATTCCTCCACCCATCTATCCATATATCCATACATCCACACATCCATCTATTCATCAATCTATCCATCCATCTGTCTGTCCATTCATCATCCATCCATCTACTCGTCCAGCCAGACAGCCATGCATCCACTTACCCACCCACTTACCTACCCACCCATCCATCCACCCAACCAACCATCTACCAGCCATCTACCCACCCATCCATCCATCTGTTCATCTATCCACTCATCCATTCATCCATCCATCCATCCATCTATCCACTCATCCATTCATCTATCCATACATCTATCTACCCATCCAACCATCCATCTACCCACTCATCCATCCAACCAACCATCTACCAGCCATCTACCCACCCATCCATCCATCTGTTCATCTATCCACTCATCCATTCATCCATCCATCCATCCATCTATCCACTCATCCATTCATCTATCCATACATCTATCTACCCATCCAACCATCCATCTACCCACTCATCCATCCAACCAACCATCTACCAGCCATCTACCCACCCATCCATCCATCTGTTCATCTATCCACTCATCCATTCATCTATCCATCCATCTATCCACTCATCCATTTATCTATCCATGCATCCATCCATCTATCCACTCATCCATTCATCTGTCCATACATCTATCTACCCACCCATCCATCCATCTGTTCATCTATCCACCCATCCATTCATCTATCCATCCATCTGTCCATCCATTTATTCATCCATCCATCCATCCATCCATCCTGATCAGTGTTGCAAGGCAGAGGCTATGCTTATGTAGGGTAGGATCTTCCCATGTGTAGACAGTTGATGTCATGCTGTAAAAACCATCAAGAGGACAGCAGTCAGGGAGAGAGATGAAAGTGTCCTAGCCTCCTTCCCTCTCATCCATTCAGTCTGTCTCCTGGGGGTCTGAAAATCAAACAGCTTTAACTTGATTGTCTCAGTTGCATTTTGTAAATGTCAGCACATGTATAGCACCAGGCTAGGCTGTGAAGACACATTTTGCACATCTACTGTGGGCAGGCACATGTTGGGAGCTTTCGATACTTTGTCTAATGATACCATTGCTAATTAAATCCATAAAAAAAAAGAAAGGTTTGAGGGGTGAGACCAATTGCCCGAGGCTCCCAATCAGTGGATCCCAAACTGACTTCTGTAAGCCGGGATTTTGGGTTTGATGTTGTCTTTGGGTTCCCTCTCTTTTCTTGACACACAAAAAGGAAGGTGGAGAAGTCACAGCCAGTGTGCTGTGCAAGGCAGTGTGGAACAGTGGCAGTCAAGCAAGCTCACACTTCAGTGTGCACAGTGTGGGGTCCTGTCACTCTGGCTCTGGGTTAGCAACTGGCATGCTTTGGGTCTGAAATATTCTGTGCTCAGTATACTGGAGCACCATCCTCAGCCCATTGGACCATCGTCAGTCCCAGGCACGTATGCAGTTCAACTCTGCTGTGACAGGCTGCCTCACCACAAAGCAAAGAGGCCAGCTTATCACAGACTGAAACCTCCAAGCACCAAGACAAACCTTTCCTCATGGCAACAGGAGACACTAACACAGCACAGGTCTGCTGGGCTCCAGAGCTGCATCCTGAAGAATCTGCCACCCACCCTGCAGGGTTGGGGGATGGGGCTGCCGGCCAGCCTCACCTGCTGCACTGTGTCACTTTCTTAGAGAAACAAAGCTGTATTCCACCATTGTAGACTGGCCTTCCTCAGCCTTTTTAGAAGAGCCACCTGGTCAGAGTGGGGTCAACCAGAGGAGGGCATGGCTGGCCAGGTGAAGCTGTCACTGTTCCTGGCAAAGCAATTCCTGTACCTTGTAAGATCCAAATGTGGTACCCAGGACAAGGCTTTAGGTGTGACCTGGGATGAGGCTGCAGGTGAGAGGCGGCCATTAGCCCTTTGTGATGCATCTCAAAGTAACTCCAGATTGAAGACCATCTGTGCCCTCTGAGCAAGGTAGCCCATTGCTAGACCCTCCCTCCACATTGTTCCCAGCGTAGAGACAAGTTCTAGGACCCTCATGGATGCTTGAAAGCAGACAGTACTGGTGGCTGCGTTCACTAAGTTTTTACACACACACACACACACACACACACACACACCCCTATGATTAAAGTTTAGCTTGTGAGTCAAGCACCGTGAGAAATGACCAGCAGTAACAGTACAGTAGACAGGAAAACAATACCCAGAAGCAGATGTTCCACTTGTGCTCCTGGCTGTGTCTCAATAGCCTGTATTCACCCCTCCCCCCCCCCACCATGCTGTGACTCACAGTTCAGACCCTGGTTGCCCATGCGTAAACGAAACCACAGATAAGAGGGGTGACTGTGCCAGAGGAAGGAGGATGGGCACAGGGGCAGTCCTACCTGGAACCCCTTGACAGGGTTCCTGACCAGCAGCTGTAAGTGTTGGTCATAAAGTTCTGTCCCAGGAGAATTACCTTCAGCCATATGGAAGCTGACTCTCCCAGAGGACTGTCCTGTGATACTCTTTTCCCTCCCATGGGTGGCTTCTAGGAGTCATGTCTGTGTTGTAATCAAGTCTCCAGTGTGCTGAACACTTCCTTGTTCCCTTCCTGCTAAGGACACTCCCTAGGGTAACCTCATGTACTCGAAATCTTGATGCAGGGTTTGTTCATGGGAACCTTA
Source organism: Apodemus sylvaticus (assembly GCF_947179515.1). Taxonomy (NCBI): domain Eukaryota; kingdom Metazoa; phylum Chordata; class Mammalia; order Rodentia; family Muridae; genus Apodemus; species Apodemus sylvaticus. Next base: position 3,294,109 of record NC_067478.1, read on the forward strand.
CTTGAGGGGAAAGTTCCCACAGGTGGGTCCTGCAGGTGACCTTTGAGCCCTCACAAAGACTGTGTAGCAGGCACTATTCCTGGGAGAATAAACTGGGGATCTGTATCTGAGAGAGTCTCTGACTAGATGACAAACAGTTGGGTCAGGACTGGTGTGTGTGTCCAGGAGCGTCTCTGTCCAGCCTTTGCCAGGGTCTCTGCTTCCACACAGGCTTACACACAGTTAGCATACTGCCAGGCACACGGTCTGCCTGGAGGCGAGGCTTCTGTCTGAGCAAGAGACAGTGGAAGCCATGGAGGTGGCTTCTCTGAGGCCCTGCTCACAGGCTGCTCACACACACAGACCCCGGGGGCACACAAAGTCCCAAGGAGGGGCGCGTAAGTGCACCCAGATTCTTTGGCTCAAGGCAGTGGTCATTTTTGTCTGCAGCCCTCTCACTTTTAGTTCTCTGGACACATTTGCACGAGAGTGAATGGAGCCTGCGTCCTGGTCTAGACTCTAGAGGACATCGGGCAGAGCAAGACTCAGAGGGACAACAAACAGATTCCCAAGCACATGGTTAGCCAAGCCCCACCTCATCTTCTGGTATCGCTGTGCATGCACATTTGTGTGAGGTGTGTGTGTGTGTGTGTGTGTGTGTGTGTGTACATGGATCTGTGGATGGGTGTGAAGGCCAGAGGTCGGTGTGTATGTCTTCTCTAATTGGATTGCACACTAGTTTTTGAGACAGGGTCGGTTAGTGAACCTAGATTGGCTAGGCTGCCCAGCCCATGAGCTGCAGGCATCTGCTTGTCTCCTCCTCTCCAACACTGGGATTGAAGATGAGTCTCCATGCCTGACTTCAACACAAGTTCTTGGGAATTGAACTTAGGACCTCACCTTTGCATGGCAAGCACCTTATCACCTGAGCCATCTTCTCTGCCCCTCACTGTGCACATTTTAAAGAGGTGCCCTGGTCCCTTTGGGGGTCTGGGAGATGCAAGATCCCTTGACTTTGGGCAATGGTGTGGGACCGAAGCCACAACAGGGACAGGTCTGTGAGATCAGCAGCCAGCCTGCAGAAGATGGACAAAGTATGAGCTAGAGTGTATGCAGGACATGTGGTGTGCGGACATGCGAGTGGTGTGTAGCATGTGTGCTGTGTGTAGTGTGTGGGATGTGCACTGGAGCATATGATGGTGATTGTTCTCCAGAAGCCTGGCCACTTGCATCAGGCTTCCGAATGCAGGGTGGGTGTGGGGCAGAGCCCAGTCTCCTGGCTTCTGTATGTGACGCTTCACTCATTCTTCAGTTCTCACACTGGGTGGAACCCGTGGGTCTCAGAACCCAGTCCCCACGACACCTCCGATACAGATGCTTGTATTTATCTGCAGAAATATCTTTCCCTGCTTGTTTGCTTGTTTGTTTTTAAGGATATGAAGACAGTTTGGGAAGGAGCATGTTGGAACTTTTGGGATTATGTTTTTAGATCCACCATTGCGAGAAGTTCTCACAGTGGGTCTTTTAGGAGAGTCAGGAGTGGTGACTCCTCATGTCAACTTGGCTGGGTATAAAACAGCCTAGGAGACACAGCCCTGGATGTGCATTAGGGAGCATTTCCTAATAGGTTCAGTGAGGAAGGAGGGCCTATCCCTGACCCCACGGACTGGAGTTCTGAGCTGAACCAAAAGGGGAAAGCCAGCAGAGCACCGGCATTTGTCTGTCTGCCTCCTGACTGCCGATGTATCTAACCATCCCCTCTTCCTCTCCCCAATCCCCCATTAGCCCCCATTTTGAGGCTGAATCCCTTATATAGCCCAAGTCCAAACAAACCTCCTTAGAGATGCTTTTGCAAGAGTTCTGTCACTGTAATGGGGCAAGTGACTAATGCGGTGCCTCCTTTCCCTCTCGCTAGCTTTTGGGGCTGCCCCATAGGCATGGTCTCCAGATATGTTGGCATGTCTTCTGGCGGCAGGGGACAGGGAAGGGAAAGGAGAGCTTTGTGTTCTAGTCAGGGCTGTGCTTTAGGGAATGAAGATCTAATCAGCTCTGTGACTCTGGGTTTGCAAAGGCACAAATCACAATAGAAGATCTCGAGAAGAGAAGTGTGGGGAAGGATAAAGAAGGTTGGTCAGTGGGTACCAAGCTATGCTTACACAGGGAAAACAGGTTCTACTATTCTATTGCATCATGCTATGGCTATAGAAAGCAGTGAGTGCTGAGTATTTCAAGAAAATACTTGAAGAAAGGACTTGGAGTGTCTCCATCACAGAGTGATGGCTGATATCCAGTCAGGGTTAGCCTCTCTTCAACATCACAGGGCGCCTGGGTGCATCAAAACATCATTTGGTACTCCACAATGATACCTACCATTTTTGTGTGTCAATTAACAATAGACTTGGGTAGAGCTGGAGGGACGGCTCCGTGGTTAAGAGCACTTGCTGCTCTTCCAGAGGGTCCAGGTTCAATCAATTCTCAGCACCCACGTGGCAGCGCATAACCTCCTATAACTCAAGTCTCCCGAGGATCTGCTGCCCTCTTCTGGCTTCTGCAGGCACCAGGCATCACACGGTGCATAGATATACATGTAGACAAAACATCCATACATAAAAAATTTAAAAAACAGGAGGCTAGTGATATGGCTTAATTGGTAAACTATATGAAGTCCAAGTATGAGGACCTAAGTTTGGATTCCCAGCACCTACATAAGAGCCAACTGTGCTAGTGTATGTGTGTAGTTCCAGCACTGCGGGTAGAAGGTAGAGACAGGAGGGTCCTGGCCAGCCAGTATAGCCAAACTGCAAGTTTCAGGTTCAGAGAGAGGCCCTACCCCAAAAATTAAGTGAAGATCGACAGAGAAAGACACTCTGGCCTCCACATGTATATGCACAAGTGAGCACAACCTCTTACACACCACATATACACACTTGTGCATGTGTACACACATGCACTCACACATGCACACACACTCACACATGCACGCACATGCATGAACACTTATGTGCACACATATGCATGCACATGCATGCACGTGTGTATGTGCATACACCTGATGTACATATGTGTACACATGCATGCATGCATGCATGCACACATACACAAACATACAAACATTCGAGCACATGCACATACACACACTTATGCATGCATGCACACCCATTCACACACATTTGTGTGTATACATGTACACACACATATACATGTACATATATCTGATACACACATGTATACACATGCACACATATATGCACACACAAACATATGCACATTCAAGCACATGCATGCATACAGGCACACATGTGTGCACACACAAGCACACACACACACATGATAATAAAGATATGAAAGAACCAAACAGTGGGAATACTGCTTGTGTCACATTGCCTGCCTTTCCGTGGTAACTGAAGCCCATGTGAGTGCCCATAAGCACATACATTTCCCTCAGCATCTCTGGACCTCTTTCCCAGAAGGAAGAAGAAGCAAAAATGCCTTTCAAACTTCAGGCAAGTAGAGCAACCCCAAAGAACCCCGACATGAGAGGACTTGTATGGATCTTGTGGAATGTCAGGGCACCTGACGTTGGCACCTGACTTTGGCTTTGACTTGGGGGCTAATGAACACACACATGGTGATGCTCTGGGTCCAGACTTGGCCAAGAATATATATTCAGAAAATAAAAGAGCCCCCAAATTAGCACCCATGACTCCTAAATTAAATGCAGATGCTGAAGACAGCCCTTAGACAGTGGAGGCTGTACAAAGAGCTGCCTTCACAGGGGCCCTTGAAGAGACGAGCACATCCTTTCCTCTCAAGCCAGCAGGACATCACTGGGACAGAAAGAAAGTCTGAGAGAGCCTCTTGGTCATCAGAGGCACTGAATATCAGCATGTGGCCTTAGGACCAAGCCCGCCTCTGTCTCCTTAAAAATGTTTTAATGTTTTAAGGGAACTCCTTAAAAATGCACTTTCTAGGTGGGGCATGTGGGCTTAGCATGCAAGAGGCTGTGGGTTTGATCCCCATCACTATGCAAAACCAGGCACAATGAGGCACAGTTATAATCCCGACAGTCAGAAGGTAGATGCAGGAGGCACAGAAGTTAAAGTAGTCAAGCTACCCTTGACTACTGGGCCATCTTGGGCTCCAGGAGACCTTGCCTTAGAAAGAGAAGCAAAAGCATGTTCCTGATCCCTACCTCCAGGTGAGACCGTGTTGGATGTCGCTACCTTCTGCCGATCACTGTATGCCTACTCAAGTGTGAGGACCTATTTTATACCAACCCAGGACTAGATCCAGCCTTGAGCGGTGTTTTGATTGACTGACACACTGCTAGAAATATTTTTGAACTGTTCTCCAATGTTTCAAAATATTTTTCCCCATGAAGAAAACCTACATTTCTGGCTTTTCTTGGGAGAAAATAGGAACAGGATGTCCCAAGGGACCTACGAGCCTGCTTGGCAATAATGGTCTGTAGCTGAGGAGAGGCTCCTGACTGTAGAACAGACACGGACCTCCTGGGAGCAGGGTCCCTTGTTATCCGTCTGGCTGGTTCACACATTTCCACCTGGAGGTATCTGGGCCACTGGGTGACTGTAAGTGTAAGATCTAGTGTCAGTGAAGGCTCAAGGCCATTCAACATGCACCTGAAGAACCCTGGAATTCCTGCGCCCTGTTACCTTCTTCTGTCCTTGACCTTTAGCATGCCTCCCACCCAAACCTCCACCTCTTCCACTCGTCACTGAGATCACTGAGGTGTAGAGAATAGCCAGTGATGCCCAGAGCACAGCCCTGCCAATCACTCCCTTTGTTCAGCTGAAGCTTCCCTCAGCAATCACCCAAGAAAGTGATTCATTAGCACCTTGGGAAGGCTTTGATCTGCACTTTGAGGTCATCGGAGTTGGTGACCTAGCTTAGGATTTCTTGGACAGTTGACATCTGTGAACAGGTTTCTCTCCCCTGAGCGCTGGGTTGGGCTGAGACACAGGCAGGTCATGGAGCCTCCTGCTTTGTTTAGCTAACAGGCTGGGTCAGTAGACAAAGGTCAGTCTACACTGTCAACCCACAATGCATGGTCCTATTCTTCCCTCACTTGTGGCAGACAATTGACCTGCTATTCTGGGTTCCTTTTTTCAAAGGTAGAGACATCTATGTGACGACCCCTGGGTCAGCTGGACAAGTGAGAGTAGGTTCCAGGGAAAGAATGAACAAATTGAGGGGCGTGGTGGGCTTAGCAGAGTATTGTGTTTGGGTAGTGAGGAAAATAAAATGTGTTTGCCCTAGATATGAGAAGTCCGAGGCATCCCCACCCAAAAATAACTTTTATCTCTGGGTTCTCATCTCTGAAGCCAGCTCCTGAGCCCCGTACCCACTAGGGTCTGATGTCATATGGGGATGGTATTGATCAGGTTCTTCCCGAGAGACAGAGCCAAGCGCTATGTCCTAGCATCTGTCAGTCTGGCTGTCTGTCCACCCATCATTTTTAGCTTTCATTTGTTCACCTATATTATCTATCTTCTTCCTCTATCATTTATTCTCTATCGATCAATCAAAAATTATCTCAGTATCTGTCAATAATCTATATATCTATTTATCTGTTTATATAATTAACTATCATCTATCAGTCATCTATCATTTATTTATCTCTCCATCTATCATTGATCTATTTATCTACCTATCAATCATATGCTTATCTATGTATTCAGTCTCCACTTATTTATCTACAAGTTATATACATCATATACATATATATGATCACATCTATCATATATTTGTATAATCTGTCTACCAACTATCTAACATCTATCTAGCTACATGCCTACCTACTTATCTCTATCTCCACCCATCAATCTTTCTATCAATCAGTGAGTGTGAAGGCTCATTAGAGGACCTGCTCGTATTGTTCTGATGTCTCAGAAGTCCCATAATGGGGTGTCTGCAAGCTGGTGTCCAAACCTTGACAGGAAGCTTCAGAACTCTATACTAATGCTGTAAATCTTGGTCTGAGGCCAAAAGCCCGAGGAGCCTGGGGTTACTACTGTAGCCACAGAAGTCTGCAGGCCCAAAGCTTGGGGTTTAGATACTCAAGGAGAGGCAATGAGATAACCTGTACTGCGAGCAGGAAGCAGAGAGAACAGGCTGGAGATGGTGGGGGTCCTTTAAACTCCTGAAGTCCACCTCCAGTGACACACTTCCTTTAACAAGGACATATCTCCTGATCATCCCCTAATGGTGCCACCATCTAGGGACCAAGCACTCAAATGTCTGAGACTGGGGGACATCTCATTCAAGATACCACATAAAGTCTCTCACAACACTGGATTTTAGTAGGCTAGGCTGGCTGGCTGGTCAGTAATCCCTGAAGACCCATGTGTCTCTACTCCCTGAGTGTTGAGGTTACAAGTATACACCACACACCTGGCTCTTTTATATGGGTTCTGGGTATCGGTTTGGTCCTCATGCATGCATAGCAAACATTTGAAGGATGGAGACATCTCCCCATCTGCTCCCCTCAGTTTTTATCTTTTTCATGCCAAAATTGCTAACTGCCACTTTTCACTGCATTCTTGTGGACCATTCCCCGAGCCTCTGACCCTCATTAGCCAGAGTCCCATCAGAGTAATCAGACAAAAAATATGGAAGACACTGCCAGCCCAAATGACAGCTTTTCTTTCCCACTACGGAATCTTACAGGTGAAGACCTGGGCTCAAAAGATTAAGCACCCTTCCTAGTCAGCATTTCTGGGTTATTTGTGGAGATTTCTAAAGCTATTTTAAATTATTTATTGATCTGTATCTATATGTGTGTGTTGGGAGGTGTGTATACACATTGGTGTCTTGCACGCGGAGGCCAGGAGAAGGCGCTGGATCCACTGGAGCCACAAGCTTTGGCTTCTGTGTACAAAACTTGGGTCTTCTGGAAAAGCAGCAAGCTCTTTTGACCACGGGGCCTCCCTCTACCTTCCTGGGGTGAAGTTCTTGAAGGATAAGTTTGCGTCCAGGAAGCTGGAGCTGTGAGAGGCCTTGGCTTTCTGCTTCCACCAAGGTCCTTCTGTTGCTTGTCCGTTTCAAGCAAGGTCGCAGCATGAAGGCTCTGCTGCGCCCAACAGACATTCTTTAATTTGCTCTTCGGGGAGAACAGCCATGCGTGTTGGGCCAAAGCACTGCAGTCAGCAAGTTCCATGCCCACAGAGACAGCTGGCCTGGCCCAGCGCACTTTCCCCAGTTTAACACTGTACCTCATAGCTCAGAATCAATAAAGCCAAGGCAATTTCCTTAACATCCCATCAATAAGGGATTATGGGAGGGGGGAGGGTTTTCTTTAGAAGCTAATGCCTTACTAAAGTTCAAATGAGGCAATATATAGTAAAATAAATTCAATCTCTATTTTCACTCCTTGGCGATTTTACCGAGGACTAACTGAAATGGAGCCGTGTTGATCCTAGCCCGCTCAATCTATCTTCACTTCCTAAGCACCAAGGTCATTCTTACCTTCATGGGAAAGGGAGGAAATATAAAATACTCACCCACGCCTAACAGAAATGCATTTTGCTGGGTTTTTTCTTTGGAGTCAGGTAGATGACTGATATATTATGTAATTCATTTTATGGCCCAGTCGAATGTGTATTATAGATAGTGCTTAACCTTGCCAATTCTGCTCTGAGATAATCCCCCTTCTGAGGATAAAAATCATATATTTAACATAAAGGGGGCTTGGAGGGAGGGTGGCAGGCAGCATAGTGTGTCCTGTATAACAGACCGCCCCAAGTGACTTACAAGGAGCGTGTGGCGCATGTGGTGGATAGCATTTGGCTACTGACCACAGCTGACAAGACCCCCAGGCAGGTGCTGTGCTCTGCCCTGAAGGTATACTGTGGTTGGGGTGATTTATTGAATCAGGCCTTCCCCACCCCGGATTGAACTCCCTTCATTGTGGCATGAAGAATTATGGTCCTTCCTGTAGTTCACAGTCCTGGTGACTTGTAGGTCTTCCACCTTCGCCTTTCTCCTTCCTAATAGAAACAGGATTCTGTTAAGGTGCTTCTTAATGTGAGCGTGTTCGTTTGCACAGGTGCATGTCTATACGTGTGCATGCTTTAGTGTGCAGGCTCACACATGCACATAGAGGTCAGAGGACAACCCCATGTGTCCTTCCTCAGGCACCATCCACCTCATGGTTTTGAGAGAGGATCTCCCATCCACCCAGCACTTGTCAGCTAAGCTAACCCAGTGAGCGTGAGGGATCTGCCCATCTCTGCCTCCCTGGAGCTGGGATTACAAGTGCCTACCACCACACTAGACTTTTTCTGAATGGGTTCTGGACATTTACTCTGGTTGTCATGCTCACAAGTCAAGTGTTTTCCCAGCAGAGCCATCTCTCCAGGACCTAGTTAGTTTCTCTAATCCCCTCCTTTTTCAGAGGATTTTAATCCATATTGAGAAATTTATAGGTGTCTCTGGCACCTGTTGTTGGTCCAGGGAAGGTAACGTGATTTCAGTTGCTCCAATCAAATTACAAGAAGGATATATGTGCGGACATACAGAGTTCCAAATGCCCCAGGTCACCATCCTGCAGTCACATGGGAAGCTAAATTTGATAGTCAGGAGACTGACATACATGGAAGCAAAGGATGCTGGGAACTTGCAAACCTCCTCAGCCACACTGTGCCCAGTACCACCCCTTATCCAGACTCCCAGCCATGAATGGATATGACTTATCAAAATGCGGTGATAAAGTTATCATTATGAGCTGGGACTTTCTGTTAGGGGTAGTCCAGAATTTAAATGGTGTTACCTTAGCAGGACTGCTGCAGGGATTATGGGGAAGACACACTACATCTGGCTTGTCCAGTGGAAATTATTGTGCCGTTCCCTATCTATGCTGACCAATACAGCAGCCATTGCTAGTGCGTGACTCTTGGGGACTTAGGATGTGGCTAATGGGGCAGTTGCCACATTAAATTTTGTCTGTTTGTCTATCTGTCTTTCTTTCTTTCTTTCTTTTTTTAACTAATTAAGAGTAGAAATTTAAACCGCTACTTGTGGCTGGTTGCTACTGTGATGTACAACAGATTCATCAAAACATCTGGCCTGCACTGAGATTCCAGAGCCATTCAATAAACACTGCCTTTCTCCACACCCTTTCTACATCGCCAGAGTTCTGTTTCTGTTTCTGTGATAAAAATATCCTGAAAGAAGTTATTCAGTTTACAGTTCCAGACTACGGTCTATCACTGTGAGAAGTCAAGGCATGACCTTGAAGCAGGCGGTGGCACCTGCAGTCATGAGCAGACAAGGAATGTATATCTGCTTCCTTGGCTCGGCTCCCTCTCTACACTTACACAATACAGGAGCAAGCTCAGGGAATGGTGCCGCCCACAGTGGGCAGGGCAAGCTCAGGGAATGGTACCGCCCACAGTGGGCGGGTCTTTCCACCTCAGTTAATGCAATAAGGACAATCCCCCATGGACATGCTCACAGGCCAACCCAATCTATACAACCCCTCATCAAGAATCATTCCAGGTGGCTCTATTTTATATCAAGGTAGTGATTAAAACTACCATGAACACTGTTCTGAAAACTCATTTGGACACTAGCTTCCAAAATGCTGACAAGGAGAAGAGGGGAAGGTTGGAGCCAAGAACTAGAAAGAGAGCTGAATTTCAGGATCTAACTGAAACAGTGTTTTTTAATAATATGTCTAAACTTTGATCTTAGCCTAGTAACTCCAAAAAAGCAGGACCCAGGGTTTGTTGACAGACTATAGGAAAGCCAGTTCTTGCCACTGTGTAGCTGTGAGCAGAGTCAGATAGTGGCATGAGTACACACCACACACACACACACACTGTGCTGGGTAGTTTATGACAACCTGACACAGGCTACAGTCATCTGAGAGAAGGGAACCTCAATTAAGAAAATACCTCCTCCATAAGATCAGGCTGCAGGCAAGCCTGTAGGGCATTTTCTTAGTGACTGATATGGGGAGGGCCCCGTCCATTGTGGGTGGCGTCATTCCTGGACTGGTAGTCCTGCGTTCTCTAAGAAAGCCAGATGAGCACGCTATGGGGGCAAGCCAGTATGCAGCACTCCTCCGTGGCCTCTGCATCAGCTCCTGCCTCCAGGATCCTGCCCTATTTGAGATCCTGTCCTGACCTCCTTTGATGATGAACAGTGATATGGAAGTATAAGCCAAATAAACCTTTTTCTCCCCAGCTGGCTTGTTTTTTGGTCATAGTATTTATTTCATCATGGCAATAGTAACTCTCTCTCTCAAAAATATAATAGATATATAATAAAACACATATAATAAAAAGACTCTGGCTAAGCATGGCCTATGGAAATAATCTAGCCCTTGATACATTATACAAAATAATGTATCAAGTTTGATGGAGCACCACGTTGGCTCAGTTGATCTCTGCGGCCCCATAACAGAAGGAGAGAGCCATCTCGCACATTGCCCTCTGACCCTCACGTGCCCAAAGGGACAGGTGCTCCCCCCCCGCCCCACCCCCACACACAAATGAATAAACGAATGTAGTAAACTTTCTTTAAAGATTTGCATTCAGCATCCACTTGGCTCACCCCAACAGCAGCAGCATCGCTGTAGCCTTCAGACTGGAAGAGTCCCTTGCCCCTCTGCACCTCCTACTAATCACCTATTGGTGATTGTAGAGTGAACGTTGTTTACCTGGGTGTGGGCTTTGTGTTATGTGCGGAAGCACAGGCACGCAGCGCACCCAACTGCAGGAGCTGATTCTCTCCTCTCTATGTGTCCCAAGAACCAAACTCAGGCCATCAGGCTTGCCAGCAAGCGCCTTTAGCCACTGAGGCATCTTGCTGACCCAGATGAGTGAATCCAAAGCCTCTGTCCTAAGGAGGTGCCTTTCTCTGCTTGTGGAGTTCAGAGGCGTCTGTGGAGGCTGCAAGGATCCTCGTCTTCCAGGAGGATTTCTCCAGTAGCAAGAGGAGGCCGAGAGACTGCCTTCCTCTCAGGTGCCAAGGAATCAACCAAGGAAAGTCGGAAAAGTTGTCGCCGTCAAGGGGAACCCAAGGAGACAAAACATCCCGGTAGGTCCAGGGCAGGAAACAGGGGTTTCTGGGTGAGGTCCCAGACAGGAAACAGGGGCAAAGGAAGTATGCATTTTCATTAGTTAGGGGGAAAAAAGTACTGGAACCAAAAAATGGCTCTTGCTACCTAAGGATTTCTACGGGTCCTGAGGTCCCTCCCACTCCCACCTCTGCAGCCAGTCATAAAGTAGATGCTGCCTGTGTCTGCTGATTGACATCCGCCCTCTGTCTCACAGCTCATTTCTGGGATGGGTGCCCTTGAAGATCTGGCTGCATGACAAAGGTCATCCATCGCACAAGAGCTTGGCACGGAAGGCCGGTGAAGGACCAGCATAATTCCCACAGAACCTTCCACCAGAGCCCCCACGCCCATCAGCTCTGTGGTCCTAGGGGTGCGGCTCATCCTGCTGAGTTGTGTGGGGGCGACGGTCCCTCCTGTGAAGCCATTGTATTTGGTCAGTGAGGAGTAGGCAGAGAGCATGCTCAATACCCAGAAGAGGTCAAGAATTTGTGGTTTCAAAGGAGGCCATGTTGGGGCCTCTCAGGACCTCTGCCTCCAACTTGTTTTCTAAGATGAGCACTCATCCATCTCCCTCCCCCCATCTCTAGCCCCACGGCTCAGACTTCTAGCTCCTTATACATGGAACATTTATTATCTCTCTTGGCCTCAGGTGTCATTTTTATTGATGTCTAAAAATAAAAATAAGAGTAATTTCCGGACTGTGAGCCAGCCCGAGCTTTCTGTCTGGGGTGTGCTGTGGAAATCCATTCCCACCTATCCAGATGGCAGATCTCTACCCCAACACCAGCCTCCAGTGCCAGTGTGAGGCAAGGAAAGAGAAAAGTCGGCAGCCCGAGGGGGGAGGGGCTGCTAGCCTATGTCCAGCCTGCGTCCAATCTGTGTAAACCCAGTGTCCAGCCTGTCTCCAGCCTGTGTCCACCCAGTGTCCAGCCTGCATCCACCTTCAGCCTGTGCCTGGACTCCTCTTCTAACTAGCCTTCTCCCTGAGTACTGGGGAGGGGCACTGAGGGATGGAAGGGAGAGGTATCGAGTCAAGGAGAGGGAGAAGGGAGAGAGAGGGGAGAAGTAGGGAGAGAGGAATGAAGGGGTAGCAGACCCTGAGAGCTTCTGAGGGAGAGAGGCCATCGTCGTGAGAAGGTGTGGCTCTCCAGTGCAAGACTGTTGATTGCATCATCCTGAAGCATTCTGGTGCACCCGCGCTAAATGTGGGAGATTTTCTTTAGATTCTGTGCCTGGGAGCTCCCGCATCTCTGCCCCAGGTGGCCAGGGCGATAGCAAAGTATTGTGCATTTTAAAACCCTCTGTAGGTCGCTCTGGACACTTCCTGGTGAGTTGTCCAGTTGGGTCTGGCTAGTCCAACAGACCCAGGGCATGGGAACAGCCGGCAGGAGTAGGGTTGTACTGGTAGATTCTTGAACACAACCCTTTCTGGGTGGCCTAGCATCCCTCATTCAAGCAGAGACTCTGGGATCTGCTTGGCAGAGTCATGGCTCAGGAGACCCAGATTCCCAGTAGCTGATGTGTGGTCTTAAACCGTTTAATTATGTAAGTAACACCTGGATGCATCCTCCTTACGAAGACAGGATTAAAGCAGAGTGCTATAGTCCCGCGCATGCGTCATCAGTTCCTCCCCAATCCAGGCAATAGTGGTTATTGCAGGAAGGCTTTTCCAGAACTTTCAACGAGTTCCTATCTGCACACAAAAACGGATGGCAAAGTAACCGTTCCTAAGACTAGTGTGCTCGTCTCCTCAATCCCCTCCCCCCCTCTACCTCTCCTCAGCCCCTCCTCCTCTACCTCCTGCCTCCCCTTCCAGAATCAACCTGGCCTTCTGCAGGAGTGTCTGCCTCCTTGGGCAGAGATAGCCAGACATTCATACGCCAGTCACCTTCAACCTTTGACTTGGGACTCCCAGAAATAGCAAGGTCACAACTGGGACAGTGTAGTAAGTTCGAAAAGCTCTGAAGCAAGAGATGTCTGCTCCTTGAACTTCTGATGGCTGAGGGGTGAAGTTCTCTCTTGACCGGATTCCTGAGTGGCATGTCACCATGGCTGTCTTCTGAGTGTCAGAATCTCTTTATGTGACATGTGTCTTTTTCTCAATGAAGCGTGTTCCTCAGAGTGAAGTCATTATGGTGGATTCAGCCATTCTCCTCCTAACAGGCTGCTGTTTTCCTCTTTGCCTTATCTGTAACGTGACCACTGCCAATCCCTTCCCAGTGGACATGGGGTTATTTCCCTCCTTTGGTCATTACCATCATTATAAATTCACATATTCTAGGCAAACCACACTCAGTGGGCAACACACACACACACACACACAGATGCCCTGCCACAGAAGTGTAGGGGGCTGACATGTCTTACTTCAGGGCTTTGTGGAATCATGGCCCTATTCCAGATACAACTGTACTTCTGGGAGTCCCCTAATCAGATATCAAAGGTGGCTGGCATATGACTCTGCCTATTTCTGCCTGAGGAGACGGGCACTTCCAAATGACTGTATTAACTCTGGCCACCCTGGACCCCAGAGGTCAGGGTGGATAAGGGTCTCAGCTCTTCAGGGCAGCCTTCCTCTGCTGGCCCCCAACTCTGCGGGGCTTCATCTCTTGACATCTGCTCCTGCATCCTCAGAAGGTCCCAGTGCCTTAGCCTCACCTGGGCCTTTGTCTTCCGTTTGCCTTGCTGAACTTTGACCAGGCAAATGTAGAGCTTGTGAGGACAGATTCTGGGAACAATCAAAACTGGGCATCAGGACCCCTCACTGGCTCACACGTTTCAACATGCGGTTCCCTAGGAAGCCAAGTCTGGCATCTCAGGCCCTGTTTCCTTTCCTCTGTACCCGTGCACACGCCTTTAACAAACCACCAGCCCTTATCTTGCCATCACTCCCGAGAGAGAGCCTTTTCCTGCTGTTTTCTTGGGGAGGCTGTGGGTCTTAGGCAACATCCTCACAGGCACTCCAGGCCGCCGAGGCTCCAGGCAACCATCTGATTGGCCTGCGGTCACATTCTCTTCCATGCTTCGGATTACTTCAAGGAAGCACAATCCTCCAGCTGGCACTTGACTTGGGAGGGACTCTGTTTCCTTGGAAACCCAGGCCCAAGAGAGAGACCAAGTATCTAGGAAGGCCCAGCTAAAGAGAGTTATGCCTGGAGTGGGGTTGGGGGTTGTGTCTCCCTTTGAGGCAGAGTGGCAGCTTCTTTGGGGGCCCTGACAGCAGGAGTTCTCATAGTCATCTCCTCCTTTGATGTGGTCATTGTTCCCACCTCAAAATCGGATGCTCATTAGGAGTTTGGGGATGTGTCTCTCAAGCTTTTGATGAACAGCTTCTGTTATGAATCCAAATGAAGGCCAGTGCCCTGCCCTTAGCTCTACCAAGAAGCATGGCGGGAAATGCCTGGCTCTGCTCTGGGAGGTATACCTTTCCTCTGAGTGACAGAATCCTCAATACCCACAAGCTGAGGCGGGAATGGCCATTGTGTGTACCTGCAGGTCTGGGCCACGTCATTGTGTATGAAGTTTGCTATTGCCTATGAACCTGACCAAGTGAGAGTGTGGGGCCGCCTCTGGCTATGGAGCAGCCCTGGAACCTCAGTGAAGGGCTGAGCCTGTACTCGCTGGCCCTGCCCACTGGGCAACAGAGCCAACAGCCTGAGGGTGAGCCTGAACATGTAATTTGGACAAGCAAGAAAATAGGTCACCCTTCCTGTTCACAGGCTATATTTTTTAAAATTAAAAAGAAAAGTCAGCACAAATTTCCTAGAGCCCCCATGGGAAGTGTTAAGATGACAGTGATAAATCCAGGGTAGGGTCCCTTGTTATTAGACAAAGCATGCCTAGCCCTCTAGCCCCATAGCTGTCTGGTCCTGCCTCCACACTTGTAGAAAGTGATGGAGAATGAGGAGACATATCAGTCAGCAAAGTTCTTGCCACAAAAGCTGGAAGACCTGAACTTGATCTGCAGAATTCACTTTTTAAAGTCGAGTGTGCTGACTCGCATTTGAAGTCCTAGTGCCACAGAGGTGGACACAGGTGGATCCCTGGGGTTTGCTGTTCAACCAGCCTAGCCTAATTGATGAGTTCCAGACAGTGAGAGACCCTGTCTCAAACAAATAAACAAAATAACAAAAGACCATGGATGGTACCTAAGGAACCTTGTCATTGGTTACTTTTACATCAACTTGACACAAATTAGCATCCTTAGAGAGGAAGAATTCTAGGCTAAGAAAATGCCTCATCGGCTGTGGACACTCTTAATGAGTGATTGATGGGGAAGAGGTGGGGCCCTCTCTGAGCTGGTGGACCTGGCTTCTTTAAGAAAGAATGCTGAACAAGCCATGGAGAACAAGCCAGTAAGTAGCATCCTCCACAGCCTCTGCATCAGCTCCTGCCCCCAGGTTACCACCTTGCTTAAGTTCCTGCCCTGACTTCCTCCAGTGATAAACAGTGATGTGGAAGTAAGTGTAAGCCAAATAGGCCGTTTCCTCCCCAAGTTGATTTGGTCATGGTGTTTTATCATAGCAATAATGACCCTAAGACAAACATTGTCCTATGGCCTTTATATGCACACACACGTGCACTCCACGCACATATGCACCGCACACACGTGTGCATACTCAAAGTGGTAAAGTGATGGAGACTGGATTTCCCTTCTCCACTCACAGCTGCTCTCCTGTGTGATCCTGCCAACACATCTGACCTGTGAGTTCCTGTGACTGTCCACTCAAGCCACCAAGCCTCACCTGGTGACATTGCTGCCATCCCCAGAGCTGCTACTGACTCTATCTGCCTCCTGAGAAGCCTCTGGCCCATCCAGGCTTTCTGATGTCTGATATTCCCCAATGTACTCTTTTGTTTTGTTTTGCTTTCTGATCTTTCTGGTTGGGGACTCTGTCAATCTGCTCATGGTGGGGGGGATGGGGGGAAATTCCATCTCCTGTCTTTGGGCAGCACAGGTAACTCCCTGCAGCCTCCAGTCTTGTGTGTGCTTGTGTGGGTCTTCGAAGCCTGTGCCCTCGCAACCTCAGCATGAGTGTGCATTCTGACCTCCCATTACAGCTGTCCTGAGTCTAGGTATCTTCCCACCACACAGGTTTCCAGCAGGAGTTCCTCCCTTGTTTCTCCCTTTTCTGTAAGCCCAGTGTGCGTTCTGTCTTCTTCCTCCTTCCTTTATCACTTGTCTCCTCTTTAGAAAACTAAGCAAGGCGGCCAAGGCTGGTTAGGTTCCCTCCTGCATTTCCACACCCTGATTTACCTCCGCCCTTCCTACAAAGTTTGGTAGGGAGCAGCTGTCTTGGGTCACCAGGTTAGGTGGCAGGTGTCTTTCTGCCATTAGGTTTGGTGGCAGGTGTCTTGGGTCATCAGGTTTGGTAGCAGGTATCTTTGGCCACTTAGCCACCCTCCTGAATCCTTCTCTGGCTTCCCCGTACCAATCGCTCATTCCTTGTCTTCAGCCGGGTCTCCCGCCCCCAGCTAACACTTGTTTTCTCATTATTAACAGCCTAACGCCACTACAGGTGCTATTTATCATATTTACCGTAGCCCAAGTATTTTGCTAAGCACTTTCATCACAGGCTCTAGGTGGATCCTCAGAGCCCTATGCGGGCAGGACTATGACCCTGTGCTCTAGTTAACCCTTACAATCCTGTGAAGGCAGGGTGAGGACCCCGTGTCTGATAACTTTCTTTTAAAGGTGTCCAGCATTTAAACCTTCCAATAGGATACTGCCGGCCACACGTATACTGTGCTGCCTCATGCTATCCCCGGAGCACAAGTGGGACCCCTCTGCTGTAAAGCATCTGCCTTGAAGCAGAGCCCCCTGAGACTGCGCCTCGGTCCCACCCAATGCCATTTTCTCAGGTTTGACCCACCCCTCCTGCCTGTGCCTGCCCCGCCCACATCATTCTTGCCTCTCTGGCACTCAGCTCTAATGATGGAAGCCGCAATGACGCCATGATTGACCTCAGTAGACTCATCCAATGACTGTCCTGGGCTTATCTGCTCAGCCCACAGCTGTCTCTGACACGGGTGGCCTCTCCTCCCTAAGGTTCCCTTTCCAGGCATTGTGTTCCCGGGACTCTGTTCTTAACCCTTCCCTCGCTCGCTCCATGCTGGATCCCCAAGTATCTCTGCTTTACCTTAACTACAGAGCCCACTGCTGCCTCAGTTTCTCCCCTACACTCAGGAGCTATGTGGCCAAGGCCTCTTCCCCACCTCAGTGGCTTCCGTGAAGGCAAATCTCCGTGTGACCTTCAGGCTTCGCTGTCCCACGCACATCTGTCCCGCACAGATCTGTCCCCACACCTGTCCCCACACCTGTCCCCACACCCCCTTCCCCTTTGAACTTCTCTGGGACCTGCTCCGTGGCCCAAATGAAAACACCGTCAAAAGTTTCATTCATCAACAGATACATGGATAAAGAAAATGTGGTCCCTACATACAATAAAATTTTATATTGCCAAAGAGAAATAAAACCATAGCATTTGTAGGGAAATGGACACAAATGGAAATCACTGTTATGTGAAATAAGCCAGGCTTGAAAAGATGAGTAACACACATTTTCTCTCATGTGTAGAACCTAAATTAAAATGATAAGTGTGTATTTTTAATTTACATTTATTTAATTACTCCGTGTGTGCATTTTAAAAACTTACATCCATTGTGTTTGCGCACAATGGTGTTCCTGTGGCGGTGAGGAATCCTGGCCTCCTTCTACTTTGTGGGTCCCAGTGGTCAAACTCAGGCTTGATGCAAAAGCACCTGTGCCCACTGAGTCACATCATCAGCTCGTGTGTGTGTGTGTGTGTGTGTGTGTGTGTGTGTGTGTATGTGTGTGACATCACTAGCTCCTGTGTATGTGGGTCTGCATGTGTGTGTATGAGTGAGTGTGTGTGAGACTGTGTATATATGTGTGTCTGCATGTGTGTGTATGAGTGTGAGTGTATGTGTGTTTGCATGTGTATGAGTATGTGTGAAACTGTGAGTGTGTATATATGTATGTCTGCATATGTGTGTATGAGTGAGTGTGTGTAAGACTATGAGTGTGTATATATGTGTGTCTGCATGTGTGTATATGTGTATGTGTGTGTGTGTGTGTGTGTGAGAGAGAGAGAGAGAGAGAGAGAGAGAGAGAGAGAGAGAGAGAGAGAATGTGTGTGGCCAAGAAGAGACTGATGTGACCTGCACAAAGGGGACAACGTGTGTGGGGCGTGCTGAGCCTGGAGTAACTGCCTCCTCTCTGACTGGACAAGCACCCGGTCAGCTCCCTGGGTGAGATGGCCGGAGACTCTACTGTGTGGGCTTGCCTGGTCTTGTAGCATGGGGCCAAGTAAAAGGCTCCTCTGACTTTTGTTTTGTTTTGTGTTTTCTTGTCTAGTCTTAGTACTGTAGACTAGAGACAACATGGAGAACAAGCGGCAGCAGCAGTGGCAGAGGCGGTGGCGGTGGCAGCAGCAGCAGTAGTGGCTGAACCATAAAAGCAGCAAGAAAACCAGCTGCTTCAGCTAAAGGGAGCATTAAAGTTAAACATGCCAAGATGGCATCCCTTGGTAAGAACAGGGGAGATGGCGGAGTTATTTAGGATGAGCATCTATAAAGAGGCAGGAAAGAGAAATGGCAGGGCGTTGTCACGGAGAGCTAGCAGACATCTGGGGGCTGAGGGTCTCAGATGCTCCTGGCTATATGGGGACTCATGACTCCTGTGCCTACACCAAGGCTAAAGGTCTCCAGATGTGAGGCTTGCCAGGCAGCTGTGAGACCAGGAGGTGCCATCTGTTGCTGCTCTCAGCCCAGCGCCCTGCCAGCACCACCCACGGCTGAAGGACACTGGGGGATCCCGGGATTTGGCAGCTGCTGAAGAGCGGCCACACGGAACTCCTTGCTTCTTTGTGATTCTCATCTGAATAGAGCAAAAGGACTAGAAACTTGACCCAGCGCCTTTCCCTCCCAAACCCCATCTCCTCTTCTTCCTTGGCCAACCTTGACAGATCCCAACTAGCTGACAGAACTGCTCCCCTTTCCCTACTTTTTGAGAAGGGACTCTGTAGCTGTGGGAAATGCAGTCGTCAGCATGGAAGGGCCAGAGAAGGCTAGCACGGCATACCCAAGAGGCAAGTGTGTCTCTGTCTACCAAGTAGCTTAAGACCTATGGATTTAGGCAGGAAGTTGAGGCCTGAGAATTGGCTTTGAATGTTACTCTCCAGACTCTGAGCAGATCAGATTTCCAGGTGTATGTCCTGCAACACCAAAGGACTCTCTCAGGAAACAGAATCCTGATCACACAGCCCAGGAGCGAGTTCCATCCCGGCAGGACAGACTGCACAGCAGCCGCCATGTGTGGCTCTGTCTAGGCTGGACTGCTGGAGGGTGAAAGATAATTTATCCAAAACTGTCCTGCCACTTAGATGGTCACAAACTCATCCCCCCAAAAGGAGCCACCGCCTGCAAGCTCATGATTGATGAAGCTCACGATGAAGGAAACACCAGATTGATTTTGCCATCAACCCCAGCCTAGGGGCTTTACGTTTATAGCTGTTTGCAGCCACTAAACCGATGCTGAGGGCAGAGGATAAGAGAGCAGAACTCTCAGCCCTGAGTGGACCGTACCAGGTGTACCCTCTCCTCCAAAGACTCGGGGATCATTGCCGAAGAAGGGGAGCAAGGAGTATAAGAGCCAGAGGCAGTGATGGCTATGAGGAACCGGCATCCTCCAGACACAGCAGAGCGTGTCTGCACATGTGAACTCTCAGAGGCTGTGACAGCACACAACACCTAAGCAAGCTGAAACCAGACGAAATCCCAGCATGGGGCGAGGAGGTAGGCACAAAACTCCACACCTGAGAAGCTATTGGCAATTGTCAGCAGCTCCCAGCACCCCCTGAGGAAGGGGGTGGAAGGGGTACAAAGTTGGGCAAGGAAGGAAGGAAGGAAGGAAGGAAGGACGGAAGGAAGGACGGAAGTGGGACCTGGGGAGAGCTGGGGAGGAAGGCAATATGACCAGAACCCATTGTATGCATTTCTCAAAGAACTAATTATGTTTTTCAAAGCTAAGAAACTAGTCAACAAGAAAAACCACACACAAAACCAACGTCAGCATCTATAACCAGAATTCCATGCAGCACATCGGAAGTCAAAGACGCAAGGCACCAGGGCTACCAAAGGCTGGCTCACGGGTCAGCCAGCCAGAGAGGGAACAAGGCACAGAACACAGAAGTCGACTGTTACCATTGATGGATTCAGAGTGACTGATAACCAGGTGCGGTCCTGCCCTCGAAAACTCCAAACCTACCCCATTCCTCCACGGGCTCCTGATCCACCCACTCCTTTAGGCCTCCCTGTTCTGGGCAAAACAACAAACAGGGGTTTGTTTTGCACTCAGAGAGGAAGTTCACATTTTACAAGACGGCAGCCTGTGTCTGAACCCAGAACTGCTTGCTCAACTTGGAGTTTAAGGGGCCAAGAGGGAACAGTGACAGACAATGACAGGAAAGAAAGGCGGTGCTGGAGCGAACCCACGCAGAGGCTCCGTGCCTCCCGCTTTCAAGGGCAGAGCAGGAAAAGTAATAATTTGCTCTGGCAAGGCCAGGGGACAGAAAGTTAAATATAAACAGCGCCTGCTTTTAACGGTCTGGCCTTGAAGGCTCCATGGCAGGGATAAGGCTCAGAATTTTGTGTCTGGCATGGATCTTAATGGGTTGGCTTGTGGGAGATCTCTGTTCTCCACTTGAGTACCTCATTTTGTGTTTATAGTTATGTTTCACTATAGGAGTAACAAACACCTGGATGTATTCTCGGTGCAGAACCGTCAGAAGACAGCCACGTGGCCTCTGCTCTGCAGAAACAGCCAATGAGCATCCTCAGCCTGGCTTCCTTTACCAACAGCTACCCAAGAAAGTGACCTGGCTTCACAGACTGACCTCCCTTCGTGTGCCACGTGCTCCTAAGTGGTGATTCTTTTCTCAGTGACTAGTGTGTCTGAGAGAGCTTTGTGTGTAAGCACACAATGGGCAAACAAAGCTCCGCATCTTCAACTGCTTGTCACTCAGTAGTCTCAGCCTTCCGCTGTCCAAAGGGACCTACTGGTTACCAGTTCCCCACCCTACCCAGTCATCCCCTCTAACCCCGCCCTTCCATCCTCTCTAACCCCGCCCCTCCATCCCCTCTAGCCCCGCCCCATTATCACCTATAACCCCGCCCCATCATCCCTCTAGCCCCGCCCCATTATCACCTATAACCCCGCCCTGTGGCACTTCCTCTCAGTACCACTTCGAAGTTTCTGCTGCCAAGCACTTGGTTAGTTCTTTTCTCTTTCTCTCCCCTTTTCTCCTCATGTGCAGGTCTTCTTGGATTCATCTCAAATATCTAAGTTATGTCAACTTCGTGATTACTACACTACCTTTATTTTAGTCCAGTTTACCTTTGTCTCTCCCAGACTACATTAATGGCTTCCTTCAAGGTCTTACTGCATCTATCCTCACCTTGTCAGCACTCAAGATAAAATGCATTCTGACTCACAGAAAGGTCCTAGCAGGAGAAAATTCCACGTGTCTAAAACCCAACAGAGAATAATGTTATCAATAGCGATGGTGTTTCCATGAGCCTCTCCCTGATCTCGCTTGCCTCCCTCTGATGGTTGTCCCTACCTTTAATCCGAGGTTGTTACCATCACCACGCATCTTTATGCATTTACATTTTAAACACTCACAAACAACATGTGTGTGTGTGTGTGAGAGAGAGAGAGAGAGAGAGAGATGGCTAATATTCACTTTCAACTTGACTGAATTTAGAACCAACCAGAAGGCACCTGTCTGAGCACATCTGTGAGGCCATTTCCAGAGACATTTAACTGGGGAAGGAAGACCCCACTTTGAGGGTGGTGACAGTATACCATGGGCTGGGGTCCCAGGCTAAATTTTAAAAGGGGGAAAGGAGAGAGTGAGCTGAGAAGGAGTGTTCTCACCCCTGCTTCCTGACTGAGGTGCAGTGTGACCAGACACCTCACATTCTCAGCTCCATGAGTTCCCCATCACAACGGACTGTACCACAAACTGTGAGGCAGGATAAACTATTCCTTCCAATATTGCTGCTAGGGATTTGATCAAGCAGATGCATGGAGGTATGTAATATGCACACATGTACACACGCACACACACATACACACACACACCATTCCATGCATTACAACTTTGCATATACCACATGCCCCAGTTGGGCCTGACTTTGCAGGAGTTAGGATTCCCAAGGTTAGACCATTGTCCGACCTCACCCCTTTGCCTGATGTTTTCCTGTGGCTTCCCTGAGCTGCTGTGGTGTGCTCTGCTCAGTTGCTCTGAGACTTCACCTGTGTCGTCATCAGTGTGCACTGGGCCTTTGGAGACTCACTCTGGATTGACCTCCTTTTGACCTCTCTGGCTTTGCCCTTTGCTCCTCCCCACTGCCTTCTCTCTGACGATATATGAACTCATGTTCATGTTTCTGTAAATTATTACATTTTAAAATAATTGGGCAAGGCCTAGGTCAATAAATGCATAAACAGCACTCCCCAGAGGGAAGAGGGAGACTGACCCAATCTCCTTACATGGCTGGTGGTAAACTGAACTCTTTTTGCATTCAGGATTCTCTGCAACAACTGGCCAGGTCACCTTGGATGATCACAGAGGCTAATCTGATGTTTTAATAACATTTTAGGATTAACTGCATTATTCAAAACTGCTTTAAAGGAGCCCAAACCATAAAGCAGCTGCTCAGACACCTTATCGTGCAATGTCATCATAAAGATGTCCCCGCCCTCCTTGGCACCGTGGTGACAGGTGAGACAGAGATGCGGAAAGTTGCTCTCAGGATTCGTATTTAGGATGTAAGGTTTTTAAAGCCATCTCTCTAAAACCATTAGTCACTTCAAAGGGTCTCAGCTTTGATCTTCAAGGAGAAAAAGGCACCGTGTTGAGTTGAATCAGAAGACAGTACCTCCATAGAATGACAGACAATATAATAATAGGTTTTCTGACAGACAGAGGCCAATGTGAAGGAAGATGAGGCTTCTTATCTCTGAGCTGCTCCACGCCGCAGGGCTGGGCCAGAGGGCTTCCTTCAGTGACAGGAGGAACCTGCTCACAGCCATGATTGAGCAAAGGAGGAGTGTTTGGCTGAACCAGGTGCTTTGTGAGCCATCCAGCCCTTTTCCTTCGGCAAGGGATTCCCACGCCGTGTCCCTGAAGTCTCTGTCTTAGGCCTCGCCCTGGCTATAGGCATATGCACAGCCTCACACAGGCACCAGAAGTGGTGAGGAACCAATGCTCCCAGAAATTTTACAATGAAGATTGCACATATATGGACACACCATAATAGATAACAAATAAAACATGGTCTGGACAGATGTCTTGGCTGATAAAGTGCTTGCTGCATAAACATGAGTTAGGGCCCCTAGCACCGGGGTTAAAGCCAGGTACAGGAGTGGTGTCTGCCATCCCAGAGCTGGGGAGGTGGAGGCAGGTGGATTCCCACAGCTCACTTGCTCTGCTGAATCGTGGGCTTCAGGTTCATTTGAAAGATGTTGTCTAAAAAGATAAAGTGGAGAGTGGTTCAGGAAAACACATGCCCATGTACACACACACATACATATACACATATAAATACATACACACATACAAACATACACATACAAACATGCACATACATACAAACATAAATACATGCATACACATACACACATGCAAACATATACACACAAACATACATAAATATATACACACACAAACATACATACACATACACACATACAAACATACATACACACATATACACATACATACATATATATACATACACACATGCAAACATATACATACACACACAAACATACATACACATACACACATATATACACATACACACATGCAAACACATACATACACACACAAACATACATACACATACAGACATACAAACATACACACATACATACATACACATGCAAACATATACATACACACATACAAACATACACACATAAGCATACATATGCATACACATACACACACATAGAAACATACACCCATACACACCAAAAGATAAATATTAGAAAATAATAAATAGAATAAACAGTGCCTAGAATTGGCAAGCAAGCACCCTGTCTCTCTTGCGCCAGAGTGGACACAAAGCTGAAGTGCAGGTTGCTACACAGCACTGCTGTCTACAAAGTTCATGCACCATGTGACACAAGTTACACAAACAATCAGACAATGCTGTAAGTATGTTTACCATTTTGTCATGGACTACATTCACAGCCCACAGGTTGGACATGCCTGATCCTTCTCCAGGGGTTCCAGCAGGACCACCTTCTAGTAGCCACAGCAGGAACACTCCCAATCTCAAGACTGCCTCTCCTTCCCTGTCTTCCGTCCTCACCTCTCCCCATTCTGAACCCCAGGTTCCCCTCCCAGCTGAACTTCCGCACTAGAACCCTTGTCCTACCGTCAATTTCTGGAAGGACTTACACCTGTGCACACTCCTGTCCAGATGATAGTTTTCGTAGCCTGTTTGTCTTAGTCACTGTTCTAGCACTTCAAAGACACCATGACCAACTCAACTCTTATAAAGGAAAACATTTAACTGGACGCTTGCTTACAGTTTCAGTGAGTTAATTCATTATCACCAGGGCAGGGAACAGGACAGCAGGTGGGAGGGCAAGGTGCTGGAGGAGTAGCTGAGTGCTACATCCTGATCTGCAGGGGTGGGGATGGGGGGAAAAGCACACGCATGCACGTGTGGTGCCCCTTGAGGCCAGAAGAGGGCGTCGGATCCCTTGGACCGGTTTCGGATGGTTGTGAGTCACCATGCGGGCACTTGGATCCAGGCTCCTGTCCTCTGCCAGAGCAGCCTTAGCCTCTGAGCCCTATCTCTAGTGCATGTTTGCATTTCTTTCTAAAAGGATGGAGGCAGAGTCTGTGATGCTAATTAAGGGAGTCAAGGTCTGGCAGATTTGAGGACTCTGCTGCCTTTCCTTAAGCTCTCAGCCTTCTCTTGAGTGAGTCTGTGGCAAAACCATTCTCGCATCTAAACTGTTAATTAGAGCGATATTCACATGTAATGAGCGAAGCATCTCAGCGTCTGAGACAAAATGGCTAACTGTGGCCGATACAGTCCGTTCTGCCTTCCACATAAACTGTTAGATATACACTGTATCCTTCACAGTTCTGAGATTCTGCCAGTCCCATTTGAAAGGCGATATTTTATAGCAGGCATGAATAAATACTCATGAGTTTGGATTCCATATTCTAACCTGCCTTTCCTTCCTACACAGAACTCCAGTGAGCTCAGCTTCCCACTGGCCAGCAATGGTCAGAGGAAGAAGCCCTGTAGGAATGTCTTACATTCCTCCTTGCCCACCAGACTGCGTATTCTGAGAGCAGGGCTCACATATTTTGTTGTCCTCCATGTTCTTAGATACAGGGGTGTGTTCAAGGCTTCATGGAAACTCAGGGAACTTGGGTTGGGTTTTACTGACTTTCCTCAAGGTCATCAGCCATGTGCAGAGGGGATCAGAGTCCCTGAGAGAGAGAGAGCACTTCTTGAAGGAACAGGAGAATTCCGTTTGGGTCTGAAGACCCCAAAGTCTAACGTGTGGCTGATGGTGGACACGTACAGATGTCCTGTGCTTATTAATCTATTCCTGTGACATCTTTTACGCAGCAAGAAGCCATAGGAAGCCATAGGGTGATCTCTTAGCTCGTGTCGACACCTTTTCAACGCAATGCTAGGAGTCTGGTGTAGTTCTCGTGCTAGTAGCATGAGGCCCACCCTGCCTGTGTGCTTACCACCCTCCTGTCCAGCCCACGTCAACAATGGCAGATGGCTGGACGCAGACAGAGCTCATGAGGGCAGTAATCACTTAGACCCGCCACCTCTGTGGAGAGGCTGGGGCGGAGCCAGCCTGAGAGGGGTCAGTTGGAAAGCAGATATCGTTGCCCCTGGAGCTGGCTCTGTAGGATTGCTTTTCATTTGGATCGATTGAAGAATGGGGCAGAAACCCAGGTGTGCTGGCCCTTTCATGTTCAGATCAAATGCTGCCGGTGAGTTCCCGGATGTGGGTTGGGCAGGGTGAAGGGGGAGAGGGCAGGCAGCTGCTCCTCGGAAGCAGGGCTAGGGCATGTCCAAAACACAGCTGGCTGTAAATCCTAGGCAGCGATTTTCTGGGGCAGACAGGTAAGAGTGCTCCTAGATCAAAGAACCAGGGCCGACGAGACACAGGGTAGAAACGCAGTGGGTGTGCCTGTTCTTTATTTATTCCTTCATCCGTTATCTTCACAAGCATCGACAGCCTTGTCCAGGAAGCATCATCGCTCGTGGGCCTGCAGAAGGATCTTCCACCTGGCAAGCCTGCACACCCTGAGGCCCACCCCAGTCCTGCTGAAGCACTTACCACCTTAACTACAAAGCTTGGGGGGCTCTCATTCACATGAAAGGCAGAAGGCCGGATCCCTGGGAGAGCTCCGACCCCCTAAGTCGCGCTGCCCCTAGGGCTGCTGGGAGGGAGCACTTGGCAGGCCTCACATCCCACTGTGAGGTGCTGGAGACAGGCGGGTGTAGCTCCCGCAGGTGTTCCTCCTTCTTAGGAAGCCACGGCCACGGGTGGATTATTATTGCTTTCAGTGTTCCACTTACATCTGCCCACGCTGGGACCCATGACAAGAGCCCTTGCGTCGGCAATGCTGCGGGGGAGATCCGAGGAGCCTCCCTCCTCCAAGTCGTGAGAAAGGAAGCAGTGAGGGGGGAGTGCACAGTCCTGTCCCTGGTGGCTTCTCCTCACCCTTACTGAGCCTTCCCAGCGCAAAGAGAAGGGATGGCCCCTTTTCTCTGAAGGGACTCTTCCAGGAATGTCCCCTCCCTGGAAATGCCAACTAGCAGCCGCCCAGAAGTGGTGCCAACAGAGAGCAGGGCCTGACAAAAACCCTCCCAACATGGAGCTCTGAGAGTCTGCAGTCACTAGGTGAGTGTCCTGCACCCGCCTCCTGGATGAAGAAGGCGCCGACTCATTGCTGCTGTGGCTGAATCCTTAGCTGCAGGCCCAAGCTCCTTTTTCCAACCCTTTTCATGAATTCAAACAAAATGTTATATCTGGAGTGCCTTGCTCCCTTTTGGCATGTGCATGCAGTAAGCATGTATGTTTGCATGTGTGGTGGCCCACGTATGTGCACACATGTTTGTGCTTGTGGGGGAGGGTGGAGGATGGGACTGAATGTCTTCCCTGATAGCTTCCACATTCTTCACTGAGGAATGGTGTCTTGCTGAACCCCAGAGCTCCCTGGCTCTGCTGGTCTAGGCACCCAGCTTGACCCCAAGGACACCCTGTGTCTGCCTGCTCAGCTCCAGGATGACAGGCAGGCTGCCACACAACTTAACCTTCATATGAGCCTTGGGTTCGAACTCCAGTCCTAACCCTTTTGCAGCAAGCCCTTTATCTGCTGAGCCATGTCTCTAGCCCCACGGCATCTTCTTCATGTTTGAAATTAAGAAGAGAGAACTGGAATGAGGAAAATTGTTTCTTCTCTCTCTGCCCAACTGCTAATTCCAACCTCTGGAAAAGCACAAGGTTCTGGTAAAGGGACAACACCATGGGAGAACCAAGAGCCCCTCCCCCTCTCCCTCCTCTTTCCCCCTCCCCTCCCCCCCTCCCCCTTGGCTTCACACTCAACTTCTTGACTCCATGACACCTCTGTCCTCCAGTGACCAATGCTAATTTTCCCAGCATGCCTCTCTTCTGGGACACACAGGACAGGGCCATTTCACCTGTATAGAAAGTCTACGGGAGTCAAGCATTTTTTTTAATGGTGGCCATGTATCAAAAGCTGAGGGTCACAGTGTGGCACAGCGTCTGGGGGCGTCCCTCTCTTCCCCCTGGGACTCCTGCTCACCTATCCCTCCCCACCCTGGAAAGTTCCAGCCAGCCCTCCCTCCCGAAAAGAACCCCCACTAAGCCATCTACTCAGCTTGCCTAGTTACCCAACCAAAAGTGTCAGATGTTCAGGACCGAGGAAATGCCCCGTGCCTTTTAGGGACTTCAGGCTGCAGTCACTATTTTGCCGTTGAATAAGCTATTTTATTGACAAAGTGCACACTAACACAAAGTGCACACCTCAGTGACACAATGTTTGATGACTTCATAAAGTGCACACACCTCGTGGACCAGCAGCCAAACTGAGAAATAGATCATCCACTGTCTTTGGCAGGAGGTTCCGTGTTAAATGTCGCCTCAGGCCAGGGATGCTGAGACCGTGAACAGTGCAGGTGTCCTCTGAATGCAAGAATCCTCCCACCGCCATGTCCTTCCTGCTGCCCAGCAGAACCCACTCAGGGTAGAGAGATTAGAAGCCCACTCCTGCTTCCCGCCCAGTTACTCTTTGAAGTCTCTTTTCTGTGTTCTCAGGTGGCCCCAGAGCCCCTGTCATCTCTAATCTGACTGTCTGTCCTTCCCCATTGTCACTGGCCCCAAGTGTTCTTGATGGAAAATGTACTCCTTTGATAACCCCCACATGAGAAGGACCACAGGAGTGAAGGCTTGGGGGTGGGACGGTGACACATGCTCTACCAAGAGTGTCCCTGGGATCAAATGGCAGTTAGAAGGGCAGAACGGTAGTGTTTGCCTGCCTAACATACATGAGGTCACATGTTCCATTCCTAGCATCCCACAGGCTGAGGGCAGAGGTGCACAGCTGAGATCTGAGCAGTACAGAGGTGGAGGCAGGAAGATCAGGGGTTCAAGATCACCTTCTGCTACATAGAAGTTTGAATCTAGACTGATCTCAAATAACAAAGCCTGTCTCAAATAACAAAGCCTGTCTCAAATAACAAAGAGGGTGGAAGAGAGACAGAGACAGACAGATGCACAGACACACAGGAGAGAGGGGGGGAGAGGGTGAGGGAAAGGGAGAGAGTGGGGAGAAAGCATGTGAGAGAGGGAGGGAGGGAGGGAGGGAGGGAGGGAGGGAAGGAGGGAGGGAGGGAGGGAGAAAGTGTGCTTTATGAAGGGAGGGGGGCTTGGGAGTCTTCCCGCTCCCTGAGGGAGGATATTATTTATATAAGCAGTAAAAGTCTTCTATAGGGAGGAGGCTCTTCAGTAGTGTAGCTCTCAGGAGCTTTGGAGAAGCTGGGTGGGGCTTTGCAATGCCACAGCTATCCACGCTCCCTCCTGTGTTTCTGCAGGTGCCTGGGCTTAGACGGGGTGGCTTCTTTGTCTGGGGTGAATAGGCATCCTGAGGGGAAAGGCACACATGCTGTGTCATCAGAGAAGTGGCTGAAAGGCACACCTCAGAACTGCTGGCCCCGCCCTGGATGCCTTCCTGACTCCTTCACTTTCTCCCCAAGAGAGTATGAGCAGCAGCATCTTCTTGCCCTGAGTCAGGCAGAACCTCTCACTGGCAGAGCTCGCCAGTCT
Source organism: Apodemus sylvaticus (assembly GCF_947179515.1). Classification (NCBI taxonomy): domain Eukaryota; kingdom Metazoa; phylum Chordata; class Mammalia; order Rodentia; family Muridae; genus Apodemus; species Apodemus sylvaticus. Next base: position 3,323,601 of record NC_067478.1, read on the forward strand.
GGTCTACAGTGTATTCCTTCTCTTTCTTTCTGAAAAAAAAAAAAATGTTTATACTACTTTATTTATTTGGGGGGAGAGGCCCACCTTGTGGGCCCTGGGGATTGAATTCAGGTTGTCAGGCTTGGCAGCAAGCCCCTTTAAGCACTGAGCCATATCGCCAGCCCTTCCCCATTTTCTTCTATATCTTCCATTAGTACTGGAATCACTGCTTCCAAGTAGTCAAGATACTTTTTTTAAGTTTAAAAAAAGAAGCATTAAATGAAAAATAAAATCTGACACATGCAATAGTCTCATTCCTGAGACACAACTGGATTCTCACAGCAGTGTACGTAGGTCAAGATCTAGCCTCAATCCAAACACAAATGTTGTCAGAGCCTGAGCCATTGGCTACCATTCCGGAGAGGAAGTGGCTGGACATTTCCAGGGATTCCCTTGGTGAGTCCTGCAGAGGCACTGCCTGGAGGAGACTGACCCCAAATATAGCAGGTGCAGCTGGCCCCAGGCTGAAATGCAATCCACACCTGTTCCTCACCCCAGGCCAAGAGGGGCTCTGCCTGACTGTCCTCTTTTCTGCTTTCTGGACCATCAGGGTGACATATTCCAAATCATCTCTCCCACTTTGTTACAGAAAATTACCGAATGACCTCACTGTCCACCTCCCCTGACGACTGCCAAGGACACTTTGGGCTCTTTTTCCGTTAAGTCTGATCCATGCTAAATACACTAAAAATCCAAGCAGAGAGCTGCCGTCCCGAGAGCCTACCAATTAAAGTCTGTACTCAGGGCCTCTGAGGGTAACTGTCACGGAAGACCTCTGCTGCGCAGATGAAGAAGGACAGAGCGGGCCTCCGAGGATGCCCCTTCCGTCGCTTCCGCGGCGCCTTGGGCATGAACCTTAGTAAAGGAAGCAGCAAGAGCCCGCGGTCAGTCAGCCATCAACGTAGTTAGCATTGACGCATGCGCTGGAAGTTCAGACGTGAGGCCAGGGCCGTGCGTCAGGGGCTCCACGTGTGCGTCCTGCTTATCAGGCTTTCCTGAGAAATAGACAAAGATGGATCAGGTCCGGAAAGGATAATAGAGAGAAATGGCTTTGTATGTTCACATCACGAACCTAACTACAGAATTACAAAGACAGTCCCACCAAACACAGCATAGTCTGATTTAATAACAGCAACGACACTTCCTTGGATGGGCTTGGAGACATCACAGACACGGGTTCTATGTTTTCTTTTCTTTTTTTTCTTGTTTTTGTTTGTTTGTTTGTTTGTTTGTTTGTTTTTCTGTTTTTTAAGACAGGGTTTCTCTGTATAGCCCTGACTGTCCTGGAACTCACTCTGTAGACCAGGCTGGCCTTGAACTCAGAAATCTGCCTGCCTCTGCCTCCCAAGTGCTGGGATTAAAGGTGTGCACCACTACTGCCTGGCTCTGTTTTCTACCTACAAACAGATCTGACTGCCATTTGACGGAGTACTACTGGCTGTACAAAATTACCCACGACGTTTGGACGTAGCATGTGTGACTTTACCCTTGTGTGAGCCTTGCCCAGCTCTTTAATCTGATTTTCACGTTTCTTACAATATAGGATAAAATCACAGGAGATACTCAGCGTCTCACACAGCTGCCTGCTAAAATAAACACTTGAGCATATTGTCCAGCTCGAGCTGTGCTGTTTGGTGGCATGAATATATTCGATTAAATTTTAACATGAGGGCTAGAGAATCAGCTCAGCAGTTACAGCTTGCTGCCCTTGACAAGGACCTGAGTTCAGTTCCCAGCACCCACATCTGGCAGCTCAAAACCTGTAAATCCAGCTCCAGGGGATCTAACGCCCTCTTCTGTTTGCTTCAGGCACTGCACACATATATGGTATGTGCCAGTCAGTCTCAACATTCCTAACAATGCAACCCTTTAATACAGTTGCTTCTTTATAGCTGTAATGTAGCTGTTATGAACTGCAATGTTAATATCTGTTTTTTAGATGGTTTCACATGTGAAAAGGTCATTTGACCCCTCCCCCAAAGGGGTAGTGACACATAGGTTGAGAACCACCGGCTTATACAGGCTTATACAGGTGGGGGTGGGTGCGCGCGCACATACACATAAAATTAAAATAAATATTTAAGAAGAAAATTTCAACTTACAGTATTTCAAGTATAAAAGATGGTTGCTCAGAATGTAGCCCCCATTGAAAGCCAAAGAGCATCTTCAAAAGTCATGGACATTAAAATTAAAAGCAGCATTTTAAAGGAAGTGGCAGTGCACACCTTCTAGTCCCAGCAAAAAGAATGGAGAAGGCAGATCTCTGTGAGTTCAAGGCTAGCCTGGTTTACAGAGAGTTCTAGGACAGCCAGAGCTACACAGAGAAACCCCGTCTCAAAATAACACCAAACAAAACAAAGAAGAAAAAAAGCAGCATTTTAAATACCAAAGTGTAAAAATATTTTAGGTACCAATTATGCAAAATATATCCAGAATATGTATGCTAAAAACTACAAAACACCAATGTAATAAAGAATTCTAAATAAAAAGATATATCATGTCATGAACTGAGGCTGGGTTTAGTTTACACAAAAATTCTCTCCAAATTGATCTGTGCATACAATGCAATTCCAGCTGAGAAAATGATCTCAAACTGTATTTTTAAATGTAAGAGACCAGAAAAGCCAAAATTATTTGCAGAGGATTGAGACCTGTCAACCCGCCCCCCAGATCCCAGCGCCTCTGCAGCTCTGTTCTGCCACTGTGACAAAACACTCAGGCCACAAGCACGGAACAAAGGGACTTTTGTCAGCTCCACTCACAGCTCATCGCTGGGGGAAGCCATGGCAGGAACCTCAGACAGGAACCAGGAAGGAACTGAGTGCTGCCTCCCTCACAGACACCAGCTTCCCTGTAGAGCCCAGGACCACTGTCTAGGGACTGCAGGCACCAGAGTGGGCGGGGCCTTCCTGCCTCTACTAACTCACAATCAAGACAATACCCACAGACTGGCCTGCAGGCTGATGAGGGCAGTCCCTCAGCCGAGACTCCCTTCTCAGCAAACTTCGTGAAGCATCAAGTCGACAGGTAAAGCTAATTAGGACAAACTGTGATTAGGAAACCGATTACATTGTATGTTTGGGAATATATAAGCGTGAAGATAAGGGGAACAGAAATATATCCAAACATGATTTTCAACAAACTTAGCAGTCTTCTCAGCCAAGGATGTCGAACCATTGGGCGTTCCCCTCATAAGCAAACCATGAAAGCCTCCGAGCCACGCCCCACCCCACAAATGAAGGAACCTTCAATAGATCTCTGATCTCAACTGTAAAAGATAAAACTGAAGAAAAAAGTCCAGGCCCATCAAGTGCATGCAAATAAATCTATGCCCAGACATTTGGGGGGCAGGGAGGAGCATGTGGGCTAGACAAAAATACTTCTTAAATCCAAACCCAGCCCAGATCTGGAAAGACAAAGGATCGCACTGCTCTTGTGGAAAACCCGTGTTCTCCTTGGGCACCTGCACACACATGCATTCCTACATACAAACACATACATATATGCATAATTAAGAATTAAAATCCCATTTTTAAAGTGAGGGATAAAACAGGCGTGGAACAGGACACAGCACACTCGCTATAACAGTCACTCATCAAACAGGCATGCGGCTGGGATTTCATCAACTCTGCTCACACTAGAGTCACTTGAGAGGCAGGAACTTCTGCTGGGGAGCTGCCTCCGTCAGATGGGCCTGTAGCATGTCTGTGTGGTATTTTCTTGATTGTCAGTTGATGTGAAAGGGCTGAGTCCCACTGAGGGCTCTGCATGGGATGTGGGCACAGGTGTGTAAGCAAGCAGACTGAGCAAGCCATCGAGGAATGTTCTTCTACGACCGCTGTTTCTGTTCCTGCCGCCATGTTTCTGCCTTGAATTCCTGTCCTGACTCCCCTTTATGAAGGACTATAGCTGTAAGATGAAATAAACCTTTTCCTCCCAAGCTTCTTGTCATGATGCTTATCACGATAGAAACTAGGACACAGGATAAAAGGAATCCAGAGTGCCTATGGATACTACGGGGTAATTTGGCAAGATACACAAAACAAGCTTTTATGCGTTGTCTTAAAACAGGCAATTCTGTGTCTGGGAAGGTGTCTTGTGGGCACTCACCCAAGAGCACATACATAAAGGTAGTTGGGAGTTTGCAGATTGCTGTGGATGTCACATTTGCTGTGGATATTGGTGACAGACACCACAGGTGGCCTGGATGTCCTCTACTATGTGCACACCTGCCAGACCAGGTTTTCTCCAGCCTTAAATAAGATGCAGATTTCAAGTGTGGCCTCTATACTTGTCCCTCATTACGTCTGACTCTGAGTTTCTTATTGGGATTAAAAGTTCAGCTGGCAAGAATGGTGGTAAGCTTTATGACACAGGTATCATTCAGTACTTTCCAGTGGAATTTAGTTTCCATTATCAGCTTGATGGTCTTGGAATTACCTAGGAGACAGAAGGTGTTTCCAGCAAGATTTAACAAATTGGGCAGACTACTGGATGGCTCCTTCCAGCAGTTAGCTCCGAGACACGGAGGTCTAAAATCAACATGACCTTACTGGCGGGTTTTGTGTATCAACTTGACACAAACTAGAGTCATCAGAGAGGAAGGGGCCTCAGTTAAAATAAATGCCTCCGTGAAGTCCAGCCGTAAGGCATTTTCTCAATTTGTGATCAAAGGGGGAGGCCCAGCCCATTGTGGGCGGTGCTATCCCTGAGTTGGAGGTCGAGGGTTCTATAAGAAAGCGGGCTGAGCAAACTGTGGGAAGTCACTAAGCCACACCCCCCATGGCCTCTGCATCAGTTCCTGCCTCCCGGTTCCATCCCTGCTTGAGTTCCTGTCCTGACTTCCTTCAATGATGGATCTGGAAGTGTAAGCTGAACAAACCCTTTCCTCCCCAACTTGCTTTTGGTCATGGTGTTTCCTCGTAGCAATAGAAACATGACTAAGATGAGTTGGTATCAGTATAGTTGGGTATTGCTGGAACAGACCTGACCATGTTTTGGTTAAGATTGTAGTGCCACTGAGTGTTGAGACCTCAGTGTGATGTTCCGTAGGAGCTTTGAAGATAAGAATATTGTACAAGTAGTGCAGAAGACAGAGGCCTGGCTTGTGAAATTTCAGAGGGAAAATTGAAGACTTTATCAGGGATGTCGCTATTTTGATTTAAGGCTCTGTGGTTCTGATTTGCAGGGGCTGAACACTTCTGCTGTGATTGATAAGATACCAGAACTACTGAAGTGAAACCTTTACAGTACTGGCACATTTGATACTGGTTAGCTGGAGCTAAGAAATTAGCAGTGATTAAGAAGAAACCAAAATCACTGAGGTAAAATCTTCTGGGAAGTGTTTTCTGAAAGCACAAAGAGACTGTGTTCCAGAGGTGGCCAAGGTTGTACCTCAGGCTGGCAGCCGGACTTGGTAATGTGTAAGAGTCACCCAGGTGGTACTGGTTTTGAAGGCACAAAGGAGAGCAGCTGAGACTTGGCACTGTGAGAGGCCAGGCAAGGCCACAGGTGACGGTGCAGCCTCAGTTGTAGTTGACGGCCCAGGGCTGAACAAGACAAGGCCGAAGCTTAGCACCAGGAAGGGAGGCTATGAGAAGCTCTTGGAGAAAGTACCGCCAAGTTACAGCAGAAGACACCAGCAGTGTAGGAGATGCCAGTACTATGGGATGACCACCAACCAAGAACAGCAGGAGCAGGGAGTGGAGCCAGGCAGAACCTAGAAGTTGAACTGTGTGGTACAGACGGCAGAGCTGGAGAAGTGACCAAGCCCTTTGGAGGAGTCTGGAGGATCATGGGTGGATCCCCGAAACCAGACATTGAGTTATTTATACTATTGGGGTTTGGTTTTGCTTTGTTCAGATTTTGACTGCCCTGGTTCTTCCGACTTGAAGAAGGTATTTAATTCAATTTTGATTTTTCTTTTTTTACAAGTGCTCACAGCTGAAAGAACTTGAAGAGAGTTTGGATTTTTAGAAAGACTGTATATTTTAAAGAGATTGAAATTTTAATGTGTTTGAATTTGTAAAGACTTGAGACTTCTAAAGTTATGTGTGTTTTTAATGTGAGATCTTGGGGAGAAATAAGAAAGGAAGGGTTGCAGCTTGATTGTGATGTGTTTGTGCGTCAAATTGACAAGGGGTCTGTCATTGAAGAAGAAACCTCAGTTTCTTCTCAGTTGAAGAAAATAACTCTATAAGATCCAGCTGTAATGCATTTACTTAACTAGTGATCAGTAGTGGGGAGGGCCCAGCTCATTGGCGGTCCTAGTCTCTAGAAGAAAGTTAGCTGAGCAAGCCAAGAGGAGCCAGCCAGTAAGCAGAACCTCTCCATGGCCTCTGTGTCAGCTCCTGGCTCCAGGTTCCTTCTCTGCTTGAGTTCCTGTCCTGACTTCTTCCAATGATGAACAGCGATATGGAAGTGGAAGCTGAATAAACCCTTTTCTCCCCAACCTGTTTTTCGGTCATGGTATGTTATTGAAGTAATAGAAACACTAAGACAATTACTATGTCACTAAGGGTTTCTTTTGGCTCAATGAAACACCATGACCAAAAGCATGTTGGGGAGGAAAGGGTTTATTTGGCTTCCACTTCCATATTGCTGTTCATCATTAGGAGAAGTCAGGACAGGAATTCAAACAGGGCAGGAACCTGGAGGTAGGAGCTGATGTAGAGGCCATGGAGGGGCTCTGCCTACTAGACTGCTCAACTTAGCTTCTCAGTCTGTTTGCTTCCACACCTCATACCTACCTGTCCAAGGCTAGTCCCGTCCACAACGGGCCAAGCCCTCCTCCATCAGTTACTGCTTAAGAAAATGCCCCATAGCTGGATCTTACGAAGGTGTTTTCTCAGCTGCTCAGAGAACGAGCTTGTGTCAGTTTGACATGGTCATCAGCCCAGTCACCTGCTGGCCTTTACTTCTTCACCAAAAGTGTTGTTGCTACTGCTGTTGAAGCCACCATCCTTTCCTGATACCAGACTCTGATATCTTCATTCTTCCAATGTGGACCAAAGACCAGAGCCTCCCTGGGAAATGTTCAAGCCTTCCATGCCAGGTTGGGAATACAGAGGCATCCAGATTTGTGGACAGAGCAGCTACAGTATTCTTGTCACATCATGTGTATGCCCACTGTTGGACTGACTATCCCCTCTTGTATGAGCCAGTCTAGTAAATTCCCCTTAAATATATAATTATTAAATATAGAATATATATTCAAACACACACTACTGCTTCTGTTTGAGAGAACCTTCTCTAAGCCAATACTTCCTTCGCTGCTTGATTCTTTATTCCTGGGATTCTCTCTTTGATAAGGCAGCTTATAATTTGAGGCTCCATCATTGTAAGTCAAGGCAGGAACTTCAAAGAGCTAAAGCATCGGCTCCATAGTCGGGAACATGGCGTGCAATTGCTTGGATGTGCTCCGCTCAATTTCTCTGCCTTTATACAGTTCAAGACCCTCTTGCCTAGGGAATGGTGCTTCCCACAGTGGGCTGGATTTTCCCATATCCGTTAACTTAAAACAGCGTCCTACAGACACACTCATAGGCCAACTGAATGCAGACAATCCCTCATGTGAGGCTGTCTTTCCCAGGCGACCCTACATTGTGTCAAGATGACAAATCTACCACAGAACCATAGATGGGGGAAAATAATGATCAGGCATGTATGTGGAAGAGCAGGGTATAAGCAGGTCTTGCCACTGGGATCTCAATCATTGTCATAGAGTACCTACTCTGTCGACATGGCTGCTGGTTCTCACTGTCCCTGCCCTACATTAGATAAAGACCTGTCGGCTCTCCCAGGCACCAGCAGTCCTCGCTCCAGGATTGAAACTTCACATTGGAATCGCAGCTTATGAGCAACTGCCTCAGGTTGGAGATTAATAATTTGTGCCCATTCTAGGACCACAAAAAGAAACCAGAGGAATTGCTGCTTAGGTTGTGAATTTTAGAACATGGTGGGTCAATTTATCTTCTAGAGACACTTGGTCAGAGCAGCTGCTGTTTGCAACATGGAAGATAAGATTTTTTTTTTTCATAACCCATAGTAGACTTGGCTCTAAAGACACACCACAAGTTTTCAACATATGTACGTCTTGATTTCAAACCTTAGTCTTCCTAGACCCTGCGGGACTGGTTTAGCATGGGTTGTGGAGGTTCCTGAGTTAGAAGGGTATGGCAAGGTCAGTGTTGTAGGGACAGGTATTGGCTCAGGATACCCCCAGACTGAGTTCTCAACACAAAGATTTATTTGCTCCAGAGGAGCAAAGGGCAGAGAATAAGAGACAAAGAGAAGGGAGAAAGGGAAGGGAATGGGGAGGAATAGGGGTGAAGAGGTACTTGTCCTAGAGGACCAATGGCTGCCTCTGGATAGAGAGGAGACCAATGTAGCCCATAGGAAAATGGCAGTTTGTACAGGGAAAAGGGGAAACCCCATGTTAGGATGAGGCTTAATTTTAATTGGGCATGTTAATTAGCCAACTGGGCTTTTGATTACTAGACTCAATGCTTTGATAGCTGAACCTAGGTGGTCAGCCTCAGGAGGAGGAAGTGGCCAAATAAGGGAATAGACCTTGGTGGCTAGGATTAGGAAGGTAATCTAAAAGTTTCTTAGCAAGGCAGAGGGAATGGGGGAGAAAGTCAAGTCTTCCAGAGGCATGTTTGCAAAGTTCCAGCCTGCTAGAGTCCCTTCAAGTGTGGTCGTGGAAGACACTGAACAACCACTGTGTTGACACTGTGTCCTTACCACCAGCCACTTGTAGTGGAGAGGTCTGTCAGAGGTTGTCTATTAAAGGTGGACTTGTCCTAGTTGAATGGAATGTCACCAAACCACCTGCCGTGCCATCCCGTGGAACAATTAATGAATACTGTTAACCGTGTGGCTTGACACTAGAGGCTGTGAGGGCTGAAGGCAGCTGTCACAAGGTGGGGTGGGTGGCAGGCGCTTGTCTCAGACACTCAGTTTATTCATGAGCTTCAGTAACGAGTTGTCCTGAAGAATTAACTTGAAAGAGAAACTCTGATTATAGGAGATCATTTCTGTGACACATTGGCCCCATGTTACCCAGCTGTGGGCCACCTGATAACAAGCTCAGAGTTTGGAATAATTTTTGCAACATGTGTCTTGAAAGAGTCTTAGTCACGGGGCCACACACGTTTTTTTGCAGAATGAGTCCCTGTAGAACGCTGATCAATACAAATCTTGCACACGTATCAGTTGCTGTGGTTTGAGCACACACTCTCACTCATCCACATGTCAGAAACAATCTCAGAAGCAAGTGTGTTGGGGGTGGATGGGAGGGTATCTCTGACTGGCAGGTGGGGCCTCTGAGAGGTGCTTACCTCTCCTGGGCTCTGCCCACATGGACATATAAATGTCCGTGTTATGAAAATGAGTAGACACACGCACACACACCCCTGTGCACTGACATGCAGGGATACGTACCCCATAAGCCACCGGACTTTATCACCTTTGCATGGTGGGCTCTTCTACCCAGGCTGCTGCTCCCCAGGGTGTCTCACCTTCCCCACGGTGTGGGCCCTGTATTCCTTGACGGTTGTACCAGCTGCCTCTCTCAACAATCATAAAGCACTAGGAAGGTGGAAATTTACTTACTGACATTGTATCTTAACATATAGGGCCAGGCTTGGTACAGAGAGATATCTGCTCATGAAATTGTTGCTGGGTGGACGGATAAAGGCAGGCTGTCCACATCTATCATACACTGTGAGCAGATGAAGGGGCCACACCCTCACCCTCCTAGGGCTCTACCAGGCCAGGTAATGATATGGAGTTGCCTGAAATTGCCAGTGGGGCAAAGGGAGCAGCCAAAGCCTCTGGGAAACCCTTGCTGCCGAATGTGAGGGGAGATTTGCACTGAGAGAGCCTTGCTGGTCTCTCCCCAGCTGGTTCTCACCTCCTGAGATGGTGGCAGCCATGATGACAGAAGCACCCAGACCTTCGGCAGAGGGTCCCGGGCAGGTCTCCATTTCCAGAACTTTCCCCCTTTAGGATTGCCCTTCATTTACTCAGGGAAGAGCTGTTCAACTTTCACGGACTCTGTTTTTACCTGAGCAATATTTACATAGCTCCAGATACATAGGTACAGAAAACAGTATCAGTCAAACACTCACCAATACGAAGTCATAAATTTATCTCAAAGGAATTATTTAGTACATGTATCATCTTATCATTTATTAAAGATGAAACCAAATTTGCGTTCCAATGAGATGGATGAGCAAGGTTATTTTTACATAGGATTTAAATCTTGGCTGAATCTTGACCCTGCAGGATATAGTATATCTTCAGTGCTCCCTCGGAGTTAATCAATATTTTGATTTTATAACTGTCAAGGCCAAGAATGTTTGTTCACATAAACCCCATAGTACAAAATGTTTGAAGCATATTTAGGGTCATTTCAGAAACAGTTGGAAATTCGGTTGTCATCTCAAGTCAAGTTTCATTTAACATTTTTTTAAAAATAAAATCAAACTCAAATCATCAAACAAATTTGAACAGAAGATTTAAAAGTCAAACATTCTAATGCAACCCAATCCAAAACAGACTCATTTGATACATGCTGGGGATCGAAGCTGGGAAGATTAAAAGCCTTAGTTTTTTTGTATCTAATCATTGTGTTTCTGTAAGAGCAGAAAACTTTGTATGGTGAAAACGTTGCTGCTCGAGACCTGACGTAGTCTTGAGAATGAGGTTTTCCCAGCAGCCATCATCAGTACTGCAGGATGCGCGCTTTGTATGACGCATGCGTGTTCAGAACCAAGGCCGCAGTGAGGCAACACGGGTGACCACGGCCAGAAGCACTTTGTGTGCCTGATTCTGAGTTAGCTTTGGTCACTGCACATCTGGAAACCTTTTATGGTGCTACGTTTTCGTGAGTCCTGCATGTAGTCATCTGTGCGCTGTACCCCGTCGTTGAAGAATCTTGGATTTAGGAAGCCGTAGTGACCAGCAAGAACAGCAGCTTCAGCTAAGGTATCAAGAAGCTATTTGAATGTGAAGGTGGTTTGATGAGTTATTGGAGAATTTGGAAATGGAAATTATGCTTCTAATTATAAGCATAGGAAGCTGAAACCATCCGGAGCAAAAAGGCTCATCATGAAAAATGGAATCAGGGAGTGAAATAAAACTCTCTGCTCAACATGGAAAAAACACCATTGATATGGGGAAGGCCATAGAGAGCTAACTATGCGGTACGTGCTCATAAGCCAGGCACATTCGAGGCTGAGGCAGGGGGATAAGGATTTTGAGGTCAGTTTGAGCCACTTAGAGAAACCCTGTCTCAAAAAAATTTTTCTTTAAAAATGCACAAATTAACAAAGAAACAAAAAGAAAAAGGCACACGCTTAGAAATAGCCTGTCAAATTCAGATTATTTTTAAGAACAAGGGAAGAAATTGCAAGTCATTACATGGATAAAAATAAACAAAGTTGATCACAGCGACAGCTTGCTTTTTTTTTTTCCCTGAGACTCTAAGGATCAAAGGAAAATGGAACATGGTTACTGCTTCCAGGGAAGGTAAACGAAGAGATGAAGAGATGTTTCCAGAAAGACAAGGCTTTCTGAAGAATAGTTCCCACTTCTGTTCTTCATTCTGGTTTCTGAGACCTGCAGTCTCAGAACACCACAGTTAGATGTAGTGACTCACATCTGTATTCCCAGTACTTGGGAGCCTGAGGCAGGAGGGTTGCTAATCTTGGGTATAGAGTGAGACCCTGTCTCAGTCACTCAGGTCTACCCAGGGAGGAACAAAGGAAGGACAATCAAGGCCACCAGGGTACTTCCCTCCCATCCTGTTCTGTGCAATAAAGAGCCCTGGGTGGGAGGAGCCCTGGGTGGGAGGAGCCCTGGGTGGGAGGAGCCCTGGGTCGGAGGTTCCCCAAAGTGACACCAGGAGTGCTTGGGGAACCTGAAAAGGGCCTGTACCAGGTCCGGGGACACCTGTTCAAAGACAGAGCCACGACATCAGGAATGAGCAGGAGTGAACTTGCATGTGTTTGGGTGTGTCCTGAGGTCTCCACATCTGCACAGTCATTGTGTCACATCTACATGGGACACGGGTGTGTTTCCTTCAACCAGTGGTGACCATCAGCTATGTTCCAGGCATTTATAGCATATGCTTCAGATTGGGATTCTGTGTATTACATCTGTGTATGTGTGTATACATGTACAGAGTGTGTGTATGTGTGTGTGTGTGCACGCGTGCATTTACAGACAATAAACCACAATAGAATATATGTATGTATGAGTATATGTAGAGTGTATGTGCATGTACATACAAAGTGTATGTGTATGTGTGTGTACATACACACAATGTATATGTATGTGTACATAGATATCAACTGTTGAATAGCTTCACAATGATTACAGTCCCTCCACTCCTTGTAGCTCCTCCCAGATCCCTCTCACCTCCCTCCTTCCCCTCAACTTTCTGTCTTCATTTTCCCCATCAAGTCCAGTTTGTGCTGTCCATATCCCCCTGGGTGTGGTGCCATCCCTGGAGTGTGGCCACCTACACGGGACACACCCTAAGGAAAACTGATTCTCCCCCCCCCCCCAAAGCCATTGACTGTCCATAGCTCCTTTGTCAGGGTGCGGGCTCATGCGCCCCTCCCCCAGTTGGCCTAGAATGTGAACTGGCTTTACCTGTTCAGCTGCTGTGAGTTCACCAGTACAGGGCCCTGGCATGTGCAAAAGGCAGTTTCCACCCTGTGCCCCCCTCCCCAGCCTCTGGATCTCACAATCCTTCTGCTTCCTCTTTCTTGAGGGTCTCTGAGCCTTGGGTATGTGTGTGGTGGGTTTGAGGGTGGGGGTGTGGAGTGGAGGGTGAGGGGGTGTAGAGGGTAGGGATGGGTTAGAGGTAGGGAGGAGTGTAGGGGATGAGGGTTGGGGAATGTGGAGTAGAGGGTAGGGGGTTGGGGAGGGGAAGTGGGGTTGGAGTGTAGAAGGGTGGGGGTGGGAAGGAGTGGGTGAAGGGTGAGGGTGTGAGGAGGTGAGGGGTGGGAAGAGTGGGAGGGTAGGGGTGGGGGGATTAAGACTTCTTGAAGTTCTCCCACTGATGATGACATCTTTTCTCCCAAGAACTATGTGACCCCAGGTTAATATGTCCATGAAATAGATAGATATATAAATGAAACATTTACAGACAATAAACCACAAAGCGATTTATTTTAAAGCAACTTGTCATACATTTAATCTAACGTGTTGGAGAGGAAAGCAAACTTGCGTATTCATGAGACAGAGGGCCTGCTTGTCTAATACAATACAATCTAAAGATGTGCTTATGTGCTTAGGAATGACTGAAGATGCTGAAAGTCCTTGTTCTCCATATGCAAACCCTTCTGTGAGGGCAGAGAACTGTTGTGTGTAAGTGTACACCCCTTAGTTTACAACGCGCAATCTTCTAGGTGTCATGTGGTGTGCATGGTAAGGACTCCCCATGTCACATGTTCATGTCACCTGTTTGTGTCACGTGTTCAAGGCTGCTGTGACCTCAGCCTTGAGCTGGGGAGCAACACAGAATGAAGACCCGGTGCACTGTGGATTTGCACTATGTTTAGATTTTTGAATTAATGTTTGTTTATTGGACACTCTGAAGCCATTCACCGGGTGTGGCTCAGCTTCGTGACCCACCACGGACCTCACATAAACACGAGTGTAAGGGTTTGTGTCAGATCAAGAGTCATCAAACCTTTTCTACAGAGTCAGATAGGAGATATTTTGGCTTGTGGGCCATGCAGTCTGTTGTAGCTACAGAGTCCTGCTAGACCAAGAAGTTACAGAAGACATGTAAACAAGGAGGTGTGGCTGTGTCTCAATAAAACTTTATTTAAACAAGTGGTGACCTGGATTTGGCCCGTGCTCCATCCACTGTTTCAGCTGATTCGTATGTGCTGGAGACTCTGAAGGAGTTCACTTTCCAGGCTCCTACAGGGAACCTCCCATTACCCTCCACAATTCAAATTATCTTTTCTTATTTTCATTCAACGCCTGTAAGTTTTGTGGTGTGGATGCTGGTGTTTGGGGCCGGCACTCACACAGCTGGGGTTCAGCTTCCAGCAGTAGCAGTGCTGGCTGCAGACCGGACCTGTATCTTGAAGCCTGTGCCCACACATGCGCTTCACGGGACCACAGGCATCATGGCTCTCACAGGACCTTCTGCTAATGACAATCTTCTGCTACAGTGCTGGTGGGAATGTGCGCCGGGCTGCCTGACCACATTTCAGACATTCCCCAGGGAGTGAAGCTCCTGCAACCGGGCAGTAACACAAACACCAGCTCATTTAACACATTTCCTGTGCACACAACAGCCAGTTTCACATTGTGGGTGGGAAAGGAAGGCGCGGACAATTGGAGGAAAACAGCAAGGCATGAGGTTGGGAGGAATCCCACAGTAGAATAGCCTAATTATAGAGTCTCCTCTCCAGGCCTGAGAATCCACTGAGGCAGGAAGTTAGAGATGCCAGACTGGTTCTAGGGAAGAGCAGTGCACCCTTGCAGCAGGGTTCCCTAATATGGCCCCACTGAGGCTCCATTAACTGTGGAATCTCAGTGGGGCCAGAGATTCTGAGTTAGCCAGATTGCACTGTCTCGCCTAGCCTGAGGGACATGACAGACCACCGCCTACTGCAAAGCTCAGGCCCCTGGGGGGGTGGGGGGGTTAAGTCATGTGTTGCCACACACACACAGCTTCTTAGGCAAGCCTGGAGGATGCCTGGACCTCATGCTCACAGCAAGCACCTTAGCAACCGACTCCTCTGCCCAGTCCCTCCTGCTTGTCTGACATGGTGGTTGTCCTGAGACCGTGGAGACCAGGCAGCTGCTTTGGGCTACGAGGAGGTCTAGGGTTGTGGCAGGCTCTTCCCTTGGACACTTCATGTCATTGTGCTCTCAAGGAAATGCAGCAGACGTTTCCATTTCTGTTCCTCGGGTCCTGAGGTGGACTGCACTGGTGACCGTCTGTCACTGACACGGATGAGCGTTGGTAAGACGGACGTTGGTAAGGAGGAAAGGATGCAAAAGGCAGAGGGGAAGAGCCGTGGCATCAGAACAATCGTGGTTTGTTTTGGCTTTTTTCCCCCAATACTGAAAGAAAACAGCGGGATTTCGTCCTCTCACCCACTCTCCCTGCGTCCTCTGTTAGGCCAGCTCTGCTCTGGGAAGGATGTGGCCAGTCCTCCCATCTTCCTCACCCACGACTTCAGGCTGATGTAAGAATAGCTGTGCCCACTCAGGGCCCAAGTGTCTGGGGTTCAGGGTTTGTCTGCCCTTTTGGCCCGAGTGCCAGGGCTGGAAGCCTCCTGCACGTCTGTGTGTCCGCTGTTCTCCATTCCTCTAGCTTTTCTCTGGCCTAGTTTCCTGTTCACCTCTGTCCGGAGCTGTCTAGCAGGCTTGAGTCACAGGAAACCACAGCCAAGTCACCTGGTGGCCTGAGTCACTCTCCCGTGCAGCATCTTAAACAATAATAAAAGTCAAGTAAGGAGGGAGTTTTGCAATAGATGGAGTCAAGTATCTCTGTGCACAGTTGTTCTGGGAATTCCTGTGTGTGTCAGGTGACTGTGACACAAGCCAATTGCTTTATCTCCTGACAACTGCCTCCTCTCCCCCATTCCCTTTCCCTCACTCCTTTGTTTCTACAAATACTTGCTGGCTCCCAGACAGGACCTTTGACCCTGTGAATAAACTAAGCATATAGTTCTGTCCTGTGCAAGCTCCTCTGCACAGAAGGGCATAGCAAACAGATAAAAACAAGTCGGGCAAGCTTAGGGGATCTGGTAACCCAGGGAGGCACTGAACTCAGCTGGGGAAATGTCTTGCTGGCCTGTGAGTCAGGGGAGACCCACAGAAAAGATTCCAGTGAGATGAGGTGACCATTTGTAGTCATCTTCAATGTTCCTTGTGTGTGTGTGTGTGTGTGTGTGTGTGGTGAGTGTGGCTCTGTCTCTCTGTCTCTCTCTCTCTCTGCCTCTCTGTCTGTCTGTCTGTCTCTCTCTCTTTCTCTCTCTCTTTCTGTGTGTGTGTGTGTGTGTGTGTGTATGTGGTAGGTGTGTGTGTGTGTGGTGGATGTGTAGGTTCTTCTCTGTCACCTTCTGGTCAGCAAATCCAGTGATCCTCCTGTCTCTGCTACCCACAGTCCAGGCTAGCACTATGGGCCGGTGTGTATGAAACCAGGCCTGGCTTTTTATGTGGGTGCTAGGGATTGGAACTCAGGTTCTGGTGCTTCTGCAGCAAATGTTCTTACCCTCTGAGCTATCTCTGCAACTGTAATGTGGGCTAGGAGAAGTGCCTTCTTCTGGGTCATTTGAGGATACAAAGTATCCCTCAGCACAGGCCTCTGCAGAGGGAGGGGGTAGGCAGGCTAACAGGCTAGAAGGAAGATGGGAAGTGGTCCATTTCTAAAAGTCTCCATCCTCTGGCTTAGGCTGCATTGAGCAGATCATCCACCTGGGAGCACCACCCAGGAGCACCACCCGGGAGCACCACCCTAGGCAGGAGAGGGACAGAGGACTCAGAAGCACTACTTGCCAGTAGCTTTCCGCACCTGTAACAGAGTTGCTCACCCCTGACTTTGTTACATCTGTGGTTTGCACATTGGTCTAGTTCTCAAACACAAAGGCCCTTCCTTGACCTCAGTTTATTCTCCTTTCTGAAGCGAGAAGCTCACTCAGACACCCAGCCTCCATTCTCTGGATGGAATATTCTAGAAGACAAGAGCCAGAGGTTGGGATGGAGACAGGAGAAAGATGTCTAAGGCTAAATCAGTGAACTGTGGGAAGAGGGGGAGACCTGGATCAATATAAAATAAATAAGCAGAGGATGATACAGACTTTCGATGTTGACCTTTGACCTCCATGTGTACACATGTGTTTAGGGAGCCGTGGGAGGGGGGCTGTTTGGCAGGAATCTGAC
Source organism: Apodemus sylvaticus (assembly GCF_947179515.1). Taxonomy (NCBI): domain Eukaryota; kingdom Metazoa; phylum Chordata; class Mammalia; order Rodentia; family Muridae; genus Apodemus; species Apodemus sylvaticus. The sequence goes on from NC_067478.1 coordinate 3,340,566, forward strand.
ATTAGGCCACGACAAGAAATTAAGCTCAGGCAGGAATGACATTAGGGCCTGACAAGAAAGTAAGTTCAGGCAGGGATCTAATTTTAGGCAGGGAAGTCAGTTCAGGCAGGAATCTTTTTTTTTTTTTAAGATTTATTTATTTATTATATGTAAGTACCCTGTAGCTGTCTTCAGACACACCAGAAGAGGGCATCGGATCTCATTACGGATGGTTGTGAGCCACCATGTAGTTGCTAGGATTTTTGAACTCAGGACCTTTAGAAGAGCAATTGGTGCTCTTAACCCCTGAGCCATCTCCCCAACCCCCAGGCAGGAATCGTAATCTTGGGGTGGAACAAAAGAAGCAGGCTTCAGGCAAGAATGATTCTGGGCTTGGACGTGGAAGTGGCTCAGATATTTCAGTCCTTCTGTCTGGGGAGTGATCAGGGCACGCTGATCACCACCTTGCTTTTCTCACTGTGCTGTTCACCCTAATACTTGCATGTGATTAAAAGGGGGAAAAAATAAACCTGCCTTCAGTCTGAGGAGTGACTGGGGTCATGCTACAATGTTGTCTGTCTTTTTTCTTTTTAATCCTCACTCCTGTGCTGGATAACCTGTTGACTGACTGAGCTGATGAGCTGGCTTGGTCACACATGTGCACATGCTTCTGCACACACATGAACTTGCACATGCAGACACACACACACATAAATACTGATAATAATAATTCTCACTGCTTACCCCAAACCTGCAGCAAATCCTACTATCCACACATCGCTGTTCTTTAAGCAATGAGAACAGAAAAATCAACCACAGGCAGCTGCTGTGACAGCGGGGGTGGGGCAGGGCCATGAGGCCAGCAGAAGCAGAGGGGACTTGAGAGAGTTTGGAGGAAGAGGATGTGCTAACAATTCTCTGCTTTTAGAAATCCAGGAAGGGGACTGGGGCTCAGTGGTTAGGAGAACTGACTGCTCTTCCTGAGGTCCTGAGTTCAATTCCCAGCAACCACATGGTGGCTCACAACCATCTGTAATGGGATCTGATGCCCACTTCTGGGGTGTCTAAAAACAGTGACAGTACACTGACATACATAAATTAAATAAATAAATCTTTTAAAAAAGAAATCTGGGAAGAGGTCTTGAGATTTCAATTTTGTTTCTATGGGTCTGTGTTCCTGGATTTTATAAGACACCAACACTTAGCAAGGGTAGGAGCAACATGACATAGTAAGATACTAGATAGTTGGCAAGAAGAGTTCACAGACACGTCTGGAACTCACTGTGCTTTGAGCCAGCAAAGAGCCCACCAATTTGGGGAAGCTTTTTAATTCAAGTTTATCAGAGAAGTAGCAATTAAATTTTAAGTATTGCTCTTTTTTAAAAATCCATCACACTTTTTAAGATTTTTTAATTTTTGAAAAGAATAATTTTTAATTAAAAGTTAAAAATTATTTTTTAGGGGATAGAGAGATGGCTCAGCGGTTAAGAGCACTGACTGCTCTTCCGAAGGTCCTGAGTTCAAATCCCAGCAACCACATGGTGGCTCACAACCATCTGTAATGAGATCAGACTCCCTCTTCTGGAGTGTCTGAAGACAGCTACAGTGTACTTACATGTAATAAATAAATAAATCTTTAAAAAAAATTATTTTTTAAAGGTTTTTAGTTTATGTGTGTGTACAGGAGTGAATACCATGTGAATACAGAATCACAGGGATCAGAAAAGAGGACTGGGAGCCCTGGAGTTAGAGTTAAAAGCTACTGTGAGCCGTCATGTGGGTGCTGGGAACCAAACTCAGGTCCTCTGCAAGAGCAGCAAGTGGTCTTAATGGCTGAGCCCTCTCCTCTTTCATTGCTCTTAAAATGCAGAAGCTTCTGTAAATGAACATGTGAGTGGAAGCAAAATAGTGGAAGAGGGTGTCCCAGGATCAGACTCCATGTGACAGTTTGATAGTCATTCACAGACAAAGTGCTCTTGTGTCAACCTTGGGACTAAGGTCTGAGATTGTAAGGCACCTGGGAGACCAAGACAGAGATGGCAGGCCACTAGCCTACACACATACACACACACACACACACACACACACACACACACACACATATGCACACACATGCACACACGCATGTATACACACACATGCATACACACACATGCACACACATGTATACACGCATGTGCGCATGCACACACACATACACGCACACATGTACATACACACACTATTAAGGTCATTAATCATTAAGAAACTGCAAGCAGCCGGGCGGTGGTGGCACACGCCTTTAATCCCAGCACTTGGGAGGCAGAGGATTTCTGAGTTCGAGGCCAGCCTGGTCTACAGAGTGAATCCCAGGACAGCCAGGGCTACACAGAGAAACCCTGTCTCAGAAAAAAGAAAAAAGAAAAAGAAAAGAAACTGCATGCTACAAACAAGAGTCAGCTCTGTAGACATTAAAACAGCTCAAAGAAGAAGTAGTAAAAATACCAATGCCATCAAAGTTTGCTGATTTGTGAGAACAGCTGTTATACAGTGTTGTAGGAATGGAAACCAGAACTGTCGCTCTGGAAAATGTTTGGCTTTGTCATCCAAAACTAACCATGCACTTGCCACGTGGCCCCGAAATTGCATTTCCAGACTTGTCAAAACCAACACCCATCCCCCAAACGTCAGCGATATAGAATTCGTATAATCAATCATAGCAGAGGTATTTGTAAAGGCCCCAAATGGGAAACAGTGCCTCTCCACGTAGAAATAAACTAACGGCAGCCCTCCATCTACTGCAGTCTCAACCAATAAAAAGGAATCAAATATTAATTCACACAGCAGCCCAGATGGGCGCTCACTCAGGGTGTATATTGTGGGTGAAGGAAGCCAGACTCAAAACACCAAGTGTGGTTTGATTTCACGAACATCTCTGCCTTCAACTGAGTAAATACTGAAGGTGAAGCGGCTTAGAGTGGAAAGAGGGCAGACGGCAGGACGGGCGCAGGGGTCTACATATGTGACAGAAAGACACACTGAACCAAAGTTGCTTTCCTGGTCTTTTCCTTGCGATGGAATACGTGGCTGGAGGCCCTGGTGAAAATGGTTCCCTCTCTGCACTCTGCAGTTTCCTGTGACTATAATCAGTTCAAAATGATTGGTTTGGTTGAGCCCGGCGGTACCGGCTGTAATCCCTGAACTGTCTCTCTGGCTGAGAGGCTGAGACAGGACTGAAAGTTCAAGTGGGAGCGGGGGCAGGGGCCAGAGGGGGGAGTATAGCGGTTAAGACTCACCTAAGCAAATTATTTGAGACCTGTCTCAAGTTTTAAAGATACAAAAGGATTTGGTGCTTTTCCAGAAAGCAGGAGGGCTAAGCTCATCCCAGTTTGTGGTGGTTTGAGGGAGAAGTGTCCTCCACAGGCTCAGGGGTTCAACACTTGGTTCAGTTGCTGGCGCTAGTTGAGGAGTTGCTGTACCCTTGCTCTTGCTGGAGGAAGTACATCACCAGGGGTGGGCTTTGGGAGGTCATAGCCTCATTCCACTTCCGGTCCACACTCTCTGCTTCAAGCTTGCCCGCCTTTGAAAAGGCCATCTCTTTGCTTCCTGCAGCAGCCACCTGCCACCATTTCTTGGGGCTTTTAAGGACTCTGATCCCCTCTGAAACCATAAGCCCTAAGAAATCCTCTCTCCCTTAAGTGGCCTTTGGCTACAGTGTTGTATCACAGAGATAGAAAGTAACTATCTCCCTGACCTGCAAAAGAAAAGAAAGGGAGGAGGGGGTTGTTTGTTTTTTGTTTGGTGATAAGCCAAACTCACTAGGAGAATTGAAGAGAGAGCCTCAGAAATCACCTTAAGAGTTGTGGCTTAGGAGTCTCCACGCAGTGAGTCTCTGTACTGAGCAAGTACCGGGCCCCTAAGATTAAATACTTTGTTCGTGCTCCTTGGTCCCCAGACGTGTTTAGAGTGTCTGGATTCCACGGAAAATTCAAAGTTCAGCAAACTTCTGCTTAGAAATGGCACACCTGTGGCCAACACACACACACACACACACTCACAGGTCCGCAAGACACTGGCCTCCTGTGACACTCCTGGTCAGTAACACATGACCAGCGCTTGAGAAAACTCCCCACATTAGAGGAAAACAATTTCTCACAAATCAAAACTGAAGGAGGGGTCCGGGGTGATTGCGGCTTCCCCAGGGGGGAAGAGGTACTGCCCCCTCCCCACCAGCCATATCTCACTCTCCTTCCCCAGAGCCACTTGAACTTGCAAGCTGTTGAGATGCTGTTTCTCCTCTGGCTCCTGAAAGCCACAGTCTGAAATGTTATAGCCTCCAAACCTAGGGATTTGTGGCCATCCCCGAATGATCGGAGGGCTGGGCCAGGGAGGCAGCTTGCGGGCAGAGCACCCTTTACGATCTTGAACTGGAAGTGAGTGAGAAGCTGGTATTTATTTAGCCTGGTTCTCTTGACACTCAGTTATTGGGCCCAACTTATTCTCCACCCTGGCCATCCTGTGCAAGGCTTGCACTCTTTGTCCCTTCAAAGACTGTGTTGGGGAAAACAGACCTTAAATAAATAAATACACACAAACCTTTGCCTTCTAGAAGTTCCTGCCAAGGTACCAGTAGCAGAAAAACAAACATGGAAGCAGAAGGGGGCCAAGAAACTCCTGCAGGGTGGAGCCCAACAGACCAAATGCCAGGAAGGACAGCACTGAACAGGGTTGAAGCCACCCTTGGTGAGGTTGGGTGCGAGGAGGGACTTGGTGCTTTGAGGGTCAGAGGGCGCTGGTTCCCTGGAGCGGGAGCCTAGGGACGGTGCTGAGATTTGCCCGCTGCCTCCCAGCACAGCTCCAGTGAGCAGGCTGTTCACAGGCATCTGCACAGACCCCTCAGGCAGAGCCATATTTTGTGGGGGTGTGGCGTAATGTTTGAGCCCTGCCCATAGGGAATTCCCAAACCACAAATGAAAAGCACAGTGGACTTCAATGGGGAGTGCTGTTTTCAATCTCTGAAGGGGGGGGGGGGCTGCCGCTGGAAGAGCCGACTGGGGTCTGCAGCTGTGAGACATTAGTGGGGTCTGGGGGTCTATCCCTGAATGTCTCCCCTCTCCCTCTTCTTCTACCCACTCCTCCCCCTTCCTCCTCTCTCTTCTCACTCCCTTCCCCTTACTCTGCCCCCTCTCTTCACATTAAAACAGAGAGGAAACACACATACACACACACACACACACACACACACACAAAACCACCCTTAAAAACAATCTTGTTTACTCCCTGAGATTAGAGAGCTTGAACCGTCTTGGACAGCACGAGCAGATCTTTTAAATACTTTGTGGACAAAGTGCCTCTAATTGCTAAAATGTGAGGCGTGTTCTCTGTGATTCTGCACAGAGCAAGTGTTGTCTGGCTTTTCTTATTTATTTTCTCTGTTCGAGGTCAGATTTTTTACTTCTAAAACTATGGATTAAGACACATTCTCTAGCTCCACGCATGGCTCGGGCAGTGGTCTTAAACTTCCTTCCTGCAGCAGGCCGGTCCAGCGCCCAGCAGCATCTCTGTCATGGCAGGTTGCATGGTAGGAGACCTGGTGATTCCCAACCGGCCCTGGGTGGCAGGGCAAGATGAGCGAGTCTCGGGGACACAAACAGCCGAAGGGAGAGCTGGAAGCATCAGCTGTGCCTCTCTCTTCCGTTCACTGACATGCGCAGGTGTGTGTGTGTGTGTACACGCGTGCGCGCACGCATGCACAGGTGTTCTGTGTATGAATGTGCTTGAGCACATCTGTGCAGGTGCACATGCGTGTGTCTGTATGTGCATAAGGAAGCCAGATGCCAACATTCCACATCATTCTCTATCATTCCATGATAGAGAATAATGCTTTTATCTGGGGGAGGAGGGGAGGAATAGACACAGCCTCGCTAGGTAGATTTGACTAGATTTGAGCTTGTAGCTATCCTCCTGCCTCCACCTCCCATGATGGGGTTGTAGGTCTAGGCCATCATGCCTGGGTCATCTCTTCCTCCAATGTTAAGTTCTGAAGGCACTGCACAAACTCGCCTTCCATGCTGTGGCCATGACTTTTTGCAGTGTGGATCCTTGAGCTCTGGCTGGAAGTCAGGGACAGGGTGTGAGGGGAGAGAAGCCTGGCGGACATATGCTGTCTGCCCCGAGAGAGTCCAACATGTCGGCATTCATTCTCCAGCCCAGAGTCCTCATTGGTGGGTCCTAGCTCCCGATATATTTTCAGAAGTAACTCTCTTACACTGCATGCATTAAAAATGTATGCGTGAACAATGACCGTTCCCCGTCCCAGCCTCCTCCCATTCATCTCTAGAGGATCTGATGCTCCCTCCTGTCTCCTCTGTCACCTGCACACATACATTCACATACACACAAACACACACATGTGCACACATACATGCACACATGTGTATATACACACATGTACACACATACACATATACATGCACACACATGCATGCATGCATAAACATACACACACAGTTAAAAATAAAATCTTGATATTTATAATCCTAGGTTGAATTATAATATTTAAAATAACTACTTTTTTATTAATAAATTGATTTTGTCTTTTCAAGACATGGTCTGAAGCTGACTATGTAGCCCAGGTTGGCCTTATACCCATGGAAAACCTCCTGCCTCAGCCTCTCGTGTCCTGAAATTACAAGCATATACCATCCCTCCCATCTGAGATAACTTTAGGTTCAATGTATTTATAAATTTAATATTTTAAACAATGAAAATCATTGCTTCTCAGGAACGTTTTGTTTTTAAACTCAGAAAGTTTTTTATTTAAGTAGGAAACTAAATATGTTGCATATCAAATTAAGACTATCTGAGAATGTCCAATGAGTCCTATGCTGTTTGTAAATGGGACCAAACACAGCATCATTCCTAGGCCCTGTCTAAGATCCCGAGACTTGCAACAGGATCATAACATTTCTAAATCAACAGTATAAGGAGGAGATGGATGCACATAAGCCAGGACCAGGTGGTCCCACGCTGCGCAGAAGGGAGAAACTGAGCTGAGCCCCAGCCTTCCTCTCTCTGCTTCCTGGGGGCAGATCCAGCGTGACCAGCTGCCCCATGCCCTATGGCCATGCCTTTCCCAACATGATGGACTGACTGTACCTTCAGACTCTGAGCCAAATGGACTCCTCCTTAAGCTGCTTTTGGCAGGGATTTGGTCACAGCAATGAGGAACGTCACTAATACCATCAGGCTGGGTAGCGTTGGTTAGCCAAATGCTCTGGCTCCCGGCGGGTCACACATACACATCTTCCCACGAGCTCTTTGGATTCATGAATGAAAGACACACACACACACACACACACACGTGACTTGCTCAAAGGTCAAAGGCTGGGCACTCCTAAACCTTCCCCTGGTAGTAAAAAGGCCAGTGTCTACTTACCTGAATTCTTACATAGTTGGTTGGTTTTTTCTCTTGCAGTCCTTCAGTCTTATCCTTCTTCCCACCCTGCCCCATCCCCTAATCACAGTAATTCTCTGTCTTCCTTTTTCCCAGTTTCCCCCAAATCTAAAGGTCCCGCCTCAGTTTATCTGCCCAAACATTGGCCATAGGCTCTTTATTGATCGATCAAAAACCAATTGGGGACAAGGATCTTCAGAGTTCAGACGTGCAGATTCCTGATTTGGGAGCCCAGATTAACCAATCCCCAGCAAGGCTGCATTCTAGAAAAGAGATAAACCAGGAACTAATAGAAACCAGGAAAAAAAAAAGAAATGTGAAAGCATGTGCCTTCATCAGTGTCTGTGTGGAACTGTCTTAATAGTTAATGGATTCACGCCCACTGTGGGCGGCAGCACTCCCTGAGCAGGTAGTGCTGAACTGGGTAAGAAAGTGCACAGCAGGTGCTTGAGGAGGAGCCAGCCAGCAAACACAGGCCCTTCATGGTTTCTGCTTTGAGCTCCTGTCTTGGGTTCCTGCCCTCATTCTCACAGGTGATGGATTGTGACCTGGAAGTATAAACCAGATAACCCTTTTCTCTCCTAGTTGCTCTTGGTTGAGATGTTAATCACAGCAACTGAAAGGAAACCAGTACACTACTTAATCCAAGAATTACAAATGAGTTGCCTTTAAAACCAAGGCAAGAGACTCTAAGTAAACAAAATTTGCATCTGCATAAAGTTCAAACACACTCAAAACCAAATAGTGGCTAACTGTTGTTTCTGATGATGTTCATTCAAACATGCACCAGGGAAATAGAGGCAATTAAAAACCAAGGCAAATAAAGCATCACTTTAGAACTGAATTCAAGACCCAAGCTGTGAAATGAAGAAAAGACTGAGCAAAGGTAGTCTTTGGGGCTTAAAGCACAGCAGAGCAAAGGGGGAGCACTCAAAGGGGAGCACCAAAAAGGGGGAGTACTCAAAAGGGGAGCATTCAAAAAGGAGAGTACTCAAAATGGGAGCACACAAAAAGGTGAACACTCAAAAGGAGGAGCACTCAAAGGGGGAGTGCTCAAAAGGGGAAGTACTCAAAAGGGGAGCACTCAAAAGGAGGAACACTCAAAAGGGAGAAAGCTCAAAAAGGGGAGCACTCAAATCACAGCAGCTGCAGGTTCCTTAATCTTCCATCATCTGACGTCATCAAGGAGCTAAAAAGCTTTCATAGTGAAAAGGTTTCAACAATAGCTGGTTTAGTAGCTCTATGTGATTGTATTCTACCCTGAAAAACATGTCTCAAAATTAATATACAGTCTTGGTGTGTCAGCTCAGACAGTCAAGTGCTTCCTGAATAGCATTCAGTCTTGAGTTTTGTCCCTAGTTCTGGGCATGTGGCGTGGCCTGAAGGTGACACAGGAGGGTCCTTGGCCTGGAGGTGACACAGGAGGGTCCTTGGTGGCCTGGAGGTGACACAGGAGGGTCCCTGGTACTGGCTGGCCAGACAATCTAGTCTGAGCCATGAGCCTGAGTCTCAGGGAGAGAGCCTGTGTCAAAGAACATGGTAGATGACTCCTAAGAAACCACGCCCAACGGTGACCGCTGACCACCACAGGCATGTGTGTGCACATGCACATACACACATGAACACACATGCACACATTCCAGAATGTCAACATATGTGTTGTCTTAGGGTTCTACTGCAGGGAAGAGACACCATGGCCGAGGGCAGTGAATTGAGGGCTCACTTACAGTTTCAGAGGTGTAGTGCATTATCATAGTGGGTAGCGAGTGGCCCTGGAGAAGTAATTGAGAGCTCTGCACCCTGACCCTCAGGCAGCAGGCAGAGAGCCACTGGGGCTGGCATGAGCTTTGGAAACCTAAAGGCCCACCCTTAGTGCCACACTTCCCCCCCACCCCCGCAGGGTCACGCCTACTCCAATAAGGCCACACCTCCTAATCCTTCCCCGGCAGCCCATCAGCTGGGAACTAAACAGGCAAATATAAGAGCCTGTGGGAACTGCTACGCCTGTCCACAGGGAAACTCCCACAACTTAAGAGCTCCCCGATGCCGGGCCGCCACGTTCCTTGAAGACTGCAGCTGGCACTGTTCTCGCCCACCCCCTCTCCACGAATGAATAAATCAAGACTTGATGTGCGAGGAGGGCCAAGGAAGGGAGAAGAGATGGAATTGTTGTTACAGAATGGCTGCCATGTTCTGGAAGCTTCTGTGTGCTATCCACACATTCGGGACTTTTCCTTTCTCCACACTCAGCCCAGCCCCAGGCAGGGGTGGTCCCATCCCACTGGGCAAGGGCACAGGTCACTGGACTTCACATTTCCCCCAAAGCTCCAGCAAGCTCCATTCCTGTCTGTCCCAGGAACCACGGTACCTGCTGCCCTCCCATTCAAGGCCGAGTTCCACCTCCGGAAGGCTCTTGCCCACTGGGGTGTTGAGAGGAGGGCCACCACAGCCACACTGACCCACTTCCCAGCAGCGCTTCGAGATGACATGACTAATTACAAAGGCTAATAAAATATTTACAGAGCTTACGGCGCACTTTGGAAGTGTGAGGGCTTACTTAATGAAAGCGACGGCAGCGTTAGATCAACACGGCCCCGCAGCCCAGAGCCCCTCTGGAGAAGAGTAAACAGCTGGCCAGGGCAATTTCAAGCTCTATTAGATGCCTGCAGCAAATATCACTGTTCTCTAAGAGGAGACACAGTGTGTCATGTAGGAAACCCTTATGGAGGCCAGGCCCAGCCATGCGAAATGTTGCCATCTTATTAAGATGACTGGTGACCTTTCGTGCAGGTGCCACTCTCCACTGCTCTGTTCCAATCAGGAGGCAGAATGTGAGTTGGCTTGGTGACCTTGAGCTCACACTCCAGGGCACTGCTTGCTTTGTGAATAGTCTGCTCTCTAGGAATCTGAAGTCGAATCCCATTTGGGCTGGCCAGGCCCAAGGGAGGGCAGCCTTGGGACAAGTCTGTGGCCTTTTGGACCATTTGGAGTGGGGACCATAGAGTAATACAACCTGGGCATCAAAAGTGGTCCAAAGCACATGAGAGATTCAGGCAGGAAGCAGACCCTATGTCGGCTGTTCCAGACAGAAACTGGGGTACAGTAGAATGCTGTGCTGGTAGTCAGGAGGACCCCAAGATTGGTTAGGACTGGATGAGCAAAGGTGAGGGAGATAGAAATCTACCAACAAGGCACAAACACCACCAGAGAGCTCAGCTGACAGTGGCAGAGGTGGCTGCCCCCCACCTCTTCCCGAAGGCCTGTCTGCCCTGCCCTCCATTGGCCAAGCCTACACAGAAGCTGGCAGAGCAGGAGACCCAGGAAGTGCAGTGTGCACAGCTGCCATCTGTGACCCAGGGCAGAGCAGAAAAGAATTGAGGGACAGAGCCAGGTGCCCCACCCAAAGCAAAGAGTGAGCTCAGATGTCACCTGGGACACTAGATTCTTCCTGAGCACACAATAGGGTGCACTGACAGGTCTTTAAGCAGATTTCCCATTTCTCACAATCTGTAGAAACAGAAAGCTGGGACCTCTGGGCTCTGGTGCCCAGTCAGCTTGAGGCGCTCCTCTGCTGAGCGTGGTCTGAACTGCATCCCTTCCCCCAAGAGAACAAACCTACCCTCAAAGGATGTGGTTCTCAGACTATGGAAACTCCAGTGCTGGCCACACCTTGGGGTTATATTAACTTTTCCCCTGACTTAGAATTCTGACCTTTTAATGCTTCACAGGCCATGGGCTACCCATCTTAAACATGGGCTGCCTGGCTTAGACAGATCCTTGTACTATACAGGCATGAATCTCTAGTCAGAAATATGTACCTCTTCACCCAGCCCAAATCATCAATACCCAGTAAGTAGACTGAAAATATCAAAACATGTCAATCAGTAGGGTGACCCTAGAAAATTCCAGGGAAGACCTTAATTTAGGTTTTTTTCCCCCTCAAAAAGAATATTTAAGATGAAGACTCTTACCAATCCAGTGAGAGGGGTGGAGTTCATGGGGTGTCTTGGGTTATGGGGAGCTGGAGGAACTGTTTACATACTTGGTGTGATGTTTGCATATGCTCGTCCCAGGGAGTGGCACTATTAGAAGGTGTGGCCATATTGGAGGAAGTGTGTCACTGTGAGGGGGGGGCTTGGAGATCTTCCTCTTAGATGCCCAAGGATGCCCAGTCTGATCCTGGCTTCCTTTGAATAAAGATGTAGAACCCTCAGCTCCTGCACCATGCCTGCCTGGATGCTGCCATGCTTCTGCCTTGATGACAATGGACTGAACCTCTGAACCTGTAAGCCAGCCCCCATTAAATGTCTTTTATAAAACTTGCATTGGTCATGGTGTCTGTTCACAGCAGTAAAACCCTAAGACACTCAATTAATATAAAAAATAGAGACCAGAATCCAAGACTCCAGCCCAGGACCATGCCCATGTGACAGAATAAATTAAGAGTGCCATCTCCCCTCTGTGCTCTTAGACAGTGACCTGATGAGGAAGACCCTGTTCTGCAGAGTCTGCCCCAGGGGAGATGTAAACAAGACCCCAAGAACAAGCTAACGTGAGATTCCACAAAGTTCACCCCAGGAACCAAAGAGTCTATTAGCCTTCCCTACAGAGCACAGGGGCAGGATTATTCCCTGGAGCTCCAGTGACCCTACGGCCGCAGCCGCTGTGTGGAAATAGCATAGTTGACGGCTGGCTTCCCACTGCCTAGTAGATGGAGCTTCCTTGGCCTGTTAACTCTTGCACCTCGTGAGACCACAGGCAGCTAGGGAGCACCTGCATACAGCTGCCTGGGAGAGACGGCCACCCTCAGGCAAGGGTCCACTGGCCCTCCCCAACCCGCTTACTTGAGGGAACGCCCCTAGTCCTCAAGACCACTAGTGATGATCTTTTTGGTAGTGGGCACAGCTAATCGGAAGAAGACGGTGGCAGTTTGTCTAGGAGGATGGTCCTATACAGCAGGCATATATATGATCAAAGTGTACGTATGGAATCATCACAAGGAAAACACATCTGCCTAGTGTGGGTGCCGGGGATTGAACTCGGTTACTCGGCAAGTGCAGTAAGCGCCCTTAACTGCTGAGCCCTCGCTCTATTTGCCTCTTCTTTGGCCAAGCAAGTGACTGAAACTGCAGTCCTTTTACTGTGATCGGCAGCGCCTGAAGCACAGGCCCCTCCCTCATGTGGTTATTTTCCCACTTCCGCCTCTCCTGGGGACAGGATGCCAGGTGGCCTCAGTGTGTAAGAGATGAGGTTGAGAATGTCACTGTCCTTTCTCTTCTCCCAAGCTTGTGGAGGTACATCCCTGAGGGAACATGTCATGGTGATAAGTGACATTTTCTTTCTGGGTTATTTTTAATTCGTCTGTTTACAAATAACATATGTAAAATCTAGGCTGGGCAGATGTATCCCTCTAGCTCTAAATCAATGAATATTGGATTTCTGACATTTTAAATGAAGCAGTAGATATGGCCTTTTGTTTTTTTTTATTATTATTACTATTAATGTTGTTGTTTTGTTTTCATTTTATCTTATGTGCATTGATATTTTGTTTACATGTAGGTCTGTCTGAGCGAGTCAGATGCCCTGGAACTGGAATTGTGAGCTGCCATATGGGTGCTGGGATTTGAACCTGGGATGTCTGAAAGAGCAACCAGTGCTCTTAAAAACTGAGTCATCTCCAGAGCCTTGTTTTGTTTTGTTTTTGAGACAGGATCTCTCTTATGTAGCCCTGGCTGTCCTGGAACTCACTATATAGACCAGGTTGGCCCCGAACTCACAGAGATCCACCTGCTTCTGCCTTCCCTAAGTGCTGAGATTAAAGGCATGTGCCACCATGACTGGCTATAAAGGTTCTGTGTTTTAAATAAAGCCCATCTCATAGGCCAACTCATAGTATTCTAGGCTTCTCTCTCTCTCTCTCTCTCTCTCTCTCTCTCTCTCTCTCTCTCTCTCTCTCTCGCACATCCCGCCATCCCTGGATCTAGTCCTCTCTCCCTTTCTTTTAATTTACAGTCCAGCCATTGCCCCTCTCCCGTTCCCCTCCCACAGTTCCTCATCCCCTTCTTCCACCACGTCTCCTCCCTCCCTTAAAGTTGATTCTTTGAGTTTTAAGATGCTTCCATCAATGTCGTTTTTATTAAATGCAATTTATATAATATTTTATACTTTTGCTCTTAATGAAATGAGGGCTTTGATTTAATAACACAAAAACAGCAATTAATGCATACACTTATGCAATGGCTGATTTGAACAGATTATTGTAGTTTTCCTCTTTTATTAGATACTACTGTGGCATGTGGCATTACATTTTAAAGTATTCAATATCAATAATGTCATTGTAAATGCCATCTTTTTTTGGTTTTGTTTTGTTTTGTTGGTTTTTGGTTTTTCAAGACACCTTTAATTTCAAGTGCTGGAATTAAAGGTGTGCACCACCACTGCCCGGCAAATGCCATCATTTTTTAATGACAAATTTCCATCTATCTTGTTGCTTTGTATAATTATTTATAAACATCCTGAGTTTAAATTAAGTATTTAAGAATGATGTGGCTTGCCAGGCGGTGATGGCACACGCCTGTAATCCCAGCACTCTGGGAGGCAGAGGCAGGTGGATTTCTGAGTTAGAGGCAAGCCTGGTCTACAGAGTGAGTTCCAGGACAGCCAAGGCTACACAGAGAAGCCCTGTCTCAAAAAAACCAAAAAACCAAAAAAACCAAAAAAACAAACAAACAAAAAGAATGCTGTGGCTCTATAGCCTGTGGAATCAAGGCAGTTCTTATTCATGAAACAGTAATAACCACCTCCTAAAGCCAGATGGTTTTGTTTTTAAGTAAAATCTAGGTTAAAATGTACATAATACTCAAAAATAAAATCCTAAGAATTTATTTCAATAAATCTTATTTAAATTTTAATTTGAATGACACATGGTTGGGCGTTGTCCTCATGTGCGCCCGAACACTGGTAAAATCGGATTGCACTCTGCGTTTTCAAAACACAGGTGAATCTTTCTTTCTTTTTTTTTTTCTTTTTTTTTTTTTTTTTTTTTTTGGTTTTTTGGATTTTTTTTTTTTTTTTTTTCTGAGACAGGGTTTCTCTGTGTAGCCCTGGCTGTCCTAGAGCTCACTCTGTACACCAGGCTGGCCTTGAACTCAGAAATCCGCCTTTCTCTGCCTCCTAGAGTGCTGGGATTACAGGCGTGCGCCACCACCTGGCTCAGGTGAATGTTTCTAACCAATTGCTACTATTTGCTATTTGTGTATTTAGAGTTTTAGTGACCACCGGTCACAAAATACTAGTCCCCACACAGCATATGGGAACAGGTGGTCTCCCAGGATTCTGGGAGCCATGAACCTGAGTAAACCCTTCGATCACTGACTGCTCATAGACGCCTTATCACACAGCCCTTGTAAAAGGAACTAAGGTGCATAACCCACCTGTCTGAGTGTCTTCTCTGCTGCTCTGATTAAAAAAAAAAAAAAAAAGGCATCTTAGGAGGAAGGGGTTTATTGGCCTTAAGGCTTACAGACCATCATCCAGGGAAACCAAGGCAGGAAGCCGGAAGCTTGAACTGAAGGGGAGGCCGTGAGGGAACACTGCTTCCTGGCTCTCTCTCCAGGGCCTGCTCAGCAGCTATCTTCCCTAGACAGCCAGGCCCAGCAGACTGTCCACAGACCAAACCGACAGGCACTTCCTCAAGAGAGATCGATTCGTCCCAGGAGTGTCTAGGTTTGTGTCAAGCTGACAAAAACCTACCTATTCATGCTCACACACCTTGAAAGTGGCTCAGACAGGACATGACTGAATGAATGACAAAGCTGCCCGGGCCCTGACTTTAACTGTGTGTGCCCCCTGCTCCTTCCTTGGGGAAGAGAGTCTTGCCTTGCTGCTGTGTGTGGTAGGAGTGCGTTCTCATTCTTCTTCTTCTTCTTTGGCCGGGAGCTTGGGGTGGGGGCGGGTGCAGAACCCCACGCTGGTTTGCTGTGAAGGCTTGGAAGGCCAGTGAAGGTGATAGTTCCTTTCTCCAGTCCCTTTCATTGTCTGGGGCTCTGCACAAAGCAGCAGCTGTGCCCACTCCTCCCTACCCTGGAGACAGCCTTCCCTTTGTCATCCAAATCCCTTCTAAACAAGTTCCTCTGACAGAGCAGGCCCTGGTGTGCAGCCTTGAGCAGCTGTCTCTTCTGGCCTGGCCAGCCGGAAGTGTGCCCACAGTTGAGCGGCAACCGCTTTGGAACCGCGCACGTGGGCCTGTGTCCCAGCCACTCTTTCTGGGCTGGGCACCAGAGCAGACTGCCACCGCCTGTTGCCTCTGCAGCAGAAATCCCTCCGGTTCCATCCAAGCTGATTTATCCTGTAAGCTGTCTGCCAGTTTCTCTGTGTTCGCAAAAAACCTTCCCTTCATTTCAAGTACACAATAGGTGGTATCCATCAAGGAGGCAGAGAGGTAGATTAAATGTGTAGATTTGGATGTCATCTCTTTCCTGAACGGAAGAGATATGGTCCATGCTACTTGGGGGACTTCCAGAATATTGCTCTGAGGCCTCCTCAAAATGAATAAAACCAGATTCAATTGCTTTTTCCACAGACATGGGCGTGGAGAGAATTTAATTGACCACCATTTTCAAAATGGTAGATCTAAACAAAATGGCTTTGTCAAGGCAGATTGTGGTGACCTCCAGTAAGGGCCAGATTTTCATGATGTTTTATGAAGTGACAGTTAGAGATGCATTTGGGGATGAGGCAGAGATTCAAAAGTAACACGCTCACCCAAGCGCACGTGCTAGAGGTCCATAAAGCTAGAGTTTGAGCCAAGGTTCACATGATCCTAAAATCCATGCTATCTCCACTGAAAAGAGCCATTTAGAGATCACACGTGTGTACATCAGGACGTGTGTTGGCTACATGCAAATACTAGGATAGTTTACATAAGAGACTGAAGCATCTGAGGTTTGGGAACTGGCAGGGCATTAGCTAAGGGGTTCAAGAACCATTCCCAGGTGGCTGCAGAGGAGTGACTCTAAAGAGACCCCCCTTTCAGGAAAGGAAAGGTCTGGAGCCTGTAAACACAGCCTCCTGGGAGTGGGGGAAGGTCTGGAGCTGGCTTCCTGGGTGTGTGGGAGGTCTGGAGCAGGTAAACGGGTTCCACAGGATAAACTGATCAAACAGGCTGGGGGTAGGGGAGTTGCTATTTCTCCTTCAGGTGCAGGACGACCCCAACACACACTGGAATAATAAATTCTCTTGCTTTTTGCATCATCGATTCTCCACTCCATGTTGTTTACTCAGAGGGTCCCCCGAAAGCCAAAGCTCTCTGGAGTCTTACACCACCACACAGGAAAGTGGGCACCAGGGATGGCACCATGGGGAAAGTGCTTGTTGAGCAAGTATGGTTATCGGGGTCCTTAGCTCCCAGATAGCCTAGGGAGCGTACACCTGTAATCCCAGCGTTATGGAGAACAGGTTGGGAGGGCAGAGACAGAGGCTCTCTGCTTGCCAACCTAACTGAAAAAGGCAATCTCTGGTTCGGAGAGAGACCCTGTCCCATGCTGTTTCCTGTCCAGGGCCTGCACAAGATCAAGCCAGTTAAAAGTCTGCATGGAGTCAAAGCACAAGGCTTCTGAGGGGCTGTAGACAGCTAGTGTCTGCAGTAACAGAAAGGGTCACCGCTTTGTAAGGATTGGCTGC
The DNA here is from genome assembly GCF_947179515.1 of Apodemus sylvaticus. NCBI lineage: Eukaryota > Metazoa > Chordata > Mammalia > Rodentia > Muridae > Apodemus > Apodemus sylvaticus. The sequence continues at coordinate 3,357,661 of NC_067478.1, forward strand.
TAGTGGATGGCCCCACAGCCGTGCAAGTGTGCACAGCACTGAGCACACTCAATGGATCAGTAAGAGAACAGATAAGGTGAAACTGGAAAGGGGCTACAGTAGGCTGTTGGGCTGTGAGGAGCTGTGGGAGGTGGTAGGAGGCAGATACAAGGAAGGGATGTTGTTTGCATCGACAAAAGTTTCAAAGAATAAAAATACAAAATGATAAGATTAAAGAGGTAATTAAAGAAGACATCCTGAGGTCAACGTCTGCTCTCCACATGTGTGAGTGAACAAGCACACACACACACACACACACACACACACACACAGTAAAGACTAAATGACCTGTAAAGAATGATTTTTTGAATTGTTGCAATAGATGCAGCTAACTTACAGAAACACCAAGCTTATGTCTAAAAAGTGTGTGTGTGTGTGTGTGTATTCCACCCCTATTTAGAACACTTAACATCTGACCTGAGTTTGAAATAGCAAATTGTTAGCAAGCTTTAAGTTTTATTTTCGGAAGGTCCTGCCTTTAGGGAACTATTGCCACCTAACTTAATGGAAGGAAACACATGAGGAGGAGGACAGAGAGGACTAAGGGCGCTGCTGTTCCATTTAGCGTAAAATGTTTCTCTGACCGAATGCTACCAGCAGTAAGGTCATCAAGGAGACAAAATTAACCATTAACTTGGGATGAAAGTCAATAAGAACACATTCTTTGTGCCACCCTACCCACAGTCTAGCAAATATTAACAAATACAGTCAAGGACGCTTCCCTGTGGCTATACAGGTGTTCTCTCTCTCTCTCTCTCTCTCTCTCTCTCTCTCTCTATCTCCCCCCCCCTTTTCTCTGTGCCTCCTTCCCTCCCTCCATGTCTCTCCATGTTTTCCTTCCTTCCTTCCTTCCTTCCTTCCTTCCTTCCTTCCTTCCTTCCTTCCTTTCTTCTTTTCCTTCTTTTGTTTGAGACAGGGTTTCTCTGTGTAGGCATGGCTGTCTTGGAACTCACTATATAGACCAGGTTGACCTTGAACTCCAGCTTCAGAGACCCTCGTCTCTACCTCTGACTCCCAAGTGCTGTTTTGAAAACAGCAGCTCTGGAGACTTTCTCTAGTGCTAAGTCTTTCTGATACTGACGACCAGAAAAGTGACTTGTATAAAAACACCCAAGTTATCAGAACAGGGGCTTCGATGGGGTGTGGTTCCCAGAATGGTCATCATTTCATCCTGGGTAAACAATTATCTTAGTTGAATAAACTTGTGGTGTACACAGAGTGACTGCTTCTACTACTAAGAGAGACATACATGACCTTGGATTTAAAATAAAAAACAAATTCTTGAAGCCCAGTTTGAATCTTTTGTCTCCAAGGAAGGGGGTGACTGCTAAAGTCTTTGCTCTCTAGGTTTGGGTTTGTAATCAGTGTTCCTAGTAGCAATGCAGAGTGGTAGAGAGAAAGGGTCAGACAAAGCTAAGACTGTAAGTGAGCTCTTCCTGGGGACAATCTCTTCCCGGGTCTCACTCAGAAACAAACAGTTGATATCCAGTAACCCCCCTCAGATTCTGGGATGACTAACTACTTTTTTTCTTTTCTTTTGAGACAGAATTTCACTATGTAGCCCTGGCTGGCCTGGAACTCTCTGTGTAGACCTGACTGGCCTCAAACACCGTAGCTCCACCTGAGTCCTGGGACAAATCCCAACTAGGTGGTTGATCTCGTCAGTTTCACTAGATTTAGAATCACCTAGGAGACACACCTCTGGGCATGTCCCTGAAGGCATTACTAGAGATGCTGAGGTGGGAGACCCATCCTGGGTGTGGACAGTGTCCACTCTGCGAGCTGGGGTACTGGACTGAAGAGAAAGGAGCAAGTGAGCCAAGCGCCCGCGTTCATCTCCCTCTGCTTCCTGAAGACAGAAGCATGGCGGCCAACCACCCCGCAGCTCGAGCCACCCTTGATTCCGCATCTTCCCACCGTGATGGACTCCATCCCTAAACCATGATCCCAAATAATCCCATCCCTCCTGAAGTTCCTTTTGTCAGGCACTTTATGGCAAGAATAGATAACTAATACAGAAGATGTTTTCTGGAAACAGGTCATCTGAGAGGAAGAAACATCAATTGGGCAAATTCCTCCATCAGATACAGCTGTATGCAAGCTTGTGGCACACTGTGGGTGGGGCCACCCATGAGCTAGTAATCCTTGGAATCTATAAGACACCAGACTAAATACACCATAAGGAGCGAGCCAGCAAGCAGCCCCACTCTATGGCCTCCAGGTTCCTGCCTCTAGGTTCCTGCCCTGACTGAATTCTATCCTCATGTGGGAAGCACGGTGGCAGGCAGGCTGACATGCTGGAGGGGTATCTGAGAGTTCAACACCTGGATCCACAGGCGACAGAAAGAAAGAGATGCTGGGCCTGGCTGGAGCATTTGAAACCTCAAAGGCCACCCCTAGTGACATGCTTCCTGCAACAAGGCCACACCTCCTCGTAGCTCCCCTCCCTGTGAGCCTATGGGGCCATTTTCATTCAAACCAGCGTCTTTTCTCCCCACTTCGCCTTAGCCATGGTGTTTCATCACAGCAATGCTCATCCTAACTAGGACAGGACTAAGTGAGTCTTGTCGTTTCAGGCCCTGGGTTTGTGGGTCACTAAGTTATGTAGCCCTAGGTAGCAAATACATCCCCAAGACCTTACCTATGGCCTCTCCCCAGTGGTAGACACAGGGGACAGTGAAGCAGAGCTTCTGGCTTCCAGAACCTCAGTCAGTGGGAACGACACACTTGGGTAGGGTTTGCTTGCCCTGCAGCGCGATGAAGGTACACATTTCACAGGTAAGTCGGACTCATTCTATTGCTGGGCTACCATGAGGGCCCCAAAGAAGACAGAGGACTTGAGTTAATGGAATTGTGGGATTGAATTATTGGAATCTTAGTTCCCCAGGCAGGTCAGGGAAGGGTGGAAAGGCCAGGGATAGTGTAGGTAGAAAGGAAGGAGACACGCAGGTCTAATTTGCTGGGACAACAGGATGTGAACAGAGCCCCTGCAGAGGAGGCTACTGAGGCTCTGTTCTATACAGTACAAGTCTGCAAAAATGTCGCAGGGGTAGTCTACTGTCACAGATTGACAAGAGGCCATGAGACTAGCAGGCAGTATCCATGGGGACAAAGGGGGGCAGGATAGAATGACAGCCCTCATTTGTCTGGTGTTGCTCCATTGGGTAAGGGTGAGTGATGGATAGATGTGGGTGGGCGGAGTCAAGCCAGACAGCTCTGAGTGACTCAAACAGGAAGTGGTGTGGACCTGTACATGATGAGTATGGATGGTAACCCAGGAGGTTCAAACGACTGAACTCCCTGGGGTTGCAAACACCTTCCACACAGGAAAGGCCACATGTCAGTCTGTAGTAGCTCCAGATGTGTCCCACAGGGACAGGTACATGAGAGATAAATATACTGGGCAGCAGCCTCCTGGGGAGTGAACCATCCCTTTGCTGCCTAAATGCTGGGCATGTATATATATGCATGAGTGTATATGAGTGTATATGCATGTGTATGTATACATGTGTGTTTGTATGTATATATGTATCTGTGTGTGAGTGTGTGTATGTATGTACTTACATGTGTATGTATGTATGTGTGTGTGCATGTGTATGTAGCAGATGCATGTGCCAGAGGTTGCTCTTGAGTGTCATTCCTCAGGTACCATCTATTATTTTCTAAAGATAGTTTGGCCAAGAGGCTCAGCTGCTAGCAGCTTAAGCTGGCTACAGAGCCCCAGGCATTCACCTAGCTCTGCTTCTCCACAACTGAGGGCGCAATCATGTGCCATCATGCCCGGCTTTTGTGAATTGCAAAATTCTGGTATTGTGGGGATCAAGGTTGAGGCCTTGTGTTTGCAAGGCTAGCAGTGTGGTGACTGAGCCATCTCCCAGCCTAAAAAGAAGTTCCTCACCCAGACACCTCAGCAAGATTCCACCCTATTGAGCTAGGCAGTCAGGGATCACCTCTGCTGGCTTTGGGGAGCTTCTACAGAGTCTGTGTGTGTGTGTGTGTGTGTGTGTGTGTGAGAGAGAGAGAGAGAGAGAGAGAGAGAGAGAGAGAGAGCTCCCCAACACTTACCCTTCGTGCAGGCTTTGCTGTCTCAGTATCAGAATGCTCCCCTGAATGTTTACCCAGGAAAGTGTTGTGCATAGAGGGAAGGCCTTTGATAAGAGACCAAGAAGTGGAGCCTCCATTAGCTCGTAGCAGGATCCCCAACTGCTAGCACAGAGCTGCAGCCCTGTGATTTTGACCAGGAATAGCCTTATTTGCATGATCCTAATTTGCATGTTTCTGGTTGGCCTTGCTCCTGTTTGTAAGCACAGTACTTCACACTCTCCTCCTAGAACTCTACCCTGGCCGATCTGGGATACCTTTTTCACACCACATGAATGAAACACAGAAACCACCCACAAGGAAACTCACCCTAATCGCAAAAATCTCCCAAATGTGCATCTCACCTCCCGCACACTTTCATAGTGGTTCTCAGTTCTCAGTCAGTTGGCTTCCCTTGTATAGGTTCCCATCAGGATTTTTCTCCTCCTTCAAGCTAATGGGCGGATTCCGTTCTCAAGTGAACCATTACCTACAACCAAAGGTACCTATCACACAGCCAGCCTCTGCCTCAGTGTAGGGTTGACGAGTGAAGTCCTCTACAGGCTTGGGCATTTGAACACTCACTCCCCAGTGGGTGACAGTTTGGGGAGGCTATGGAACATTTGGGCAGTGGTTCCTTACAGGAAGGTGCCTGCTGTATATGATCCCTCTGCTTCCTGCTGCCACATTCTGCGCCACCATGAGGGAGCTAAACCCGTGGAACTGTAACCAAAAGTAACCTCTTGAAGTTACCTTTGGCCACATTGTTACATTGTAGCCTCAGGGAAGAAAAAAAAAAACAAATATCCCATTCTCTGTCCTTGGGCTGGAAGGCTGGTTGGGGCAGGCTTCCCGGAAGCCCGCAGGCTTCCCAGCTCCCGACCCTGCAGCCCCCGCCCACCCCCTCCTCCTCCGCCCCACCACCTGTGGAACCCAGGCGTGGAGTTTTCTTTCCTTTCCCAGAAGAGGAGTCTCCAGGTAAGCCACTGAACACAAGGGTCCTTGAAGAGTGTTTCTACTCCTCTGTAATCACTACAGAAAATCGGTTCTATTTTTATATATCTTGCATCAGAGCCCTTCGAGGCCAGGGTTTCCCTGGAGCTTGTTGAATAAGATGGTCCCCAAGGACCTCCGGAAGCGAGCCAGCCAGGCAGAGCTGGCCTGGGCCGATAGCACAGCCTCTAGTAGGGAACTTGCTTATAAACAGTGTGGCCACCAGCCTAGCCCAGTCCATGCTTCAGGAAGACCCGGAGAGGATGGCCCTGGGAAGAGCCACGACCCTTCAGTGCCACTGGATTTGGGTAGATGTTACAGTGGGGAGAGGCTATCCTCATTCTCTGTGTACCCATCCCTAATCATGGAGGTCTGGTGAACTGGGCTCTGCTCTCTGGGCAGGGTATACTAGTGTGCATTCCTACAAGGGCAGGAGGGACACCAAGGCCCCTAAGCTGGCCAGGACTCTCCTTCCCTCACAGCATCCTTTCAGGAGGTGAGCAGCGCTTCCTGCGCCATGGTCCTATTCAATCCCGCTCCTGTTGGCTGACACTTGATGAACTTCCCCAAGCAGGTTCCCTGGCGAGGAGGCCTCATCATGGTCACTGAATTCTCCGAAGCTCCTGGGATCATTTGCTTGTACCTGGAAAGGAGCTTCGTAATGGCTGAGAGCAGACCACTCTTGGCCATGTGGTAAGAGGCCATCTTTCCCCCCATCCTACCCCACCCCCTATCAGCCCAGCCCAGCCCATCCTACTCCATCCAATCCCCTCCATCCACCCAATCACCCTCAACCCATTTATCCCAACCCATTCAACATCATTTTATCACTTCTAATCTCAGTCCATCCAATTCTGTCCTACCTCACCCTTGCAATCTCACCCTCTCCCTCCACACCCCATCTGTGATGGTTTGTATATGCTCTGCCCAGGGAGTGGCACTATTAGGAGATGTGGCCTTGTTGTGTGTCACTGTGGTTGTGGGCTTTAAGACCCTCATCCTAGCTCCCTGGAAGTCAGTCTTCTCCTAGCAGCCTTCAGATGAAGATGTAGAACTCTCAGCTCCTCCTGCACCATGCCTGCCTGGATGCTGCCATGCTCCTGCCTTGATGATAATGGACTGAACCTCTGAACCTATAAGCCAACCCCAATTAAATGTTGTCCTTTATAAGATTTGCATTGGTCATGGTGTCTATTCATAGCAGTAAACCCTAACTAAAATACTATCTCTCCCTACCCTGTGCAGTTCTTCCCATTCCCACCCAGGGCATCCTGGCTAGCAGCTGTCCAAAGAGAAGCTTTAGTTGGAGCAAAGTCATGACATCAGCTTGAGCAGCTTGTGGCCTACAGCCATCTCCCAGAGGCTCCTGGTTGCCTGACCACAGCTGACTGTGGCTGGTAGCTGTCCCTTGGTCCTTTGTGAGGGGAGCTGTTTAGAGATCACACGTGTGTGCATCAGGACGTGTGTTGGCTACATGCAAACACTAGGAGAGTTTACATAAGGGGCTGAAGCATCTGAGGTTTGGGAACTGGCAGGGCATTAGCTAAGGGGTTCAGGAACCATCCATCCCAAGGTGGTTGCAGGGGAATGACCCTAAAGAGACCTCCCCTTCCAGAAAGGAAAGGTCTGGAGCCAGTAAACACAGCCTCCTAGGAGTAGGGGAAGGTCCAGAGTTCCGTAAACATGGCTTCCTGGGTGTGGGGGAGGTCTAGAGCAGGTAAACATTCCACAGGACAAACTGTATAAAGACTGATCAAACAGGCTTGGGGGAGTCGAGATTTCTCCTTCAGGTGCAGGAAGACCCCAACTCGAGTTGGAATAATAAATTCCTCTTGCATTTTGCATCAATTTTTGGCCCTGTCTTGTTTACTCAGGGGGTCCTTAGAAAGCCAAGGCTCTCTGGAGTCTTACAGTTGCATACTGGATACCCTCTCTTCTCTTTCTGCACTGGGGTTTCCATGAAAGACCCACATATACAGTGCCTGTCCTGAGAGCGTTGTTTCTGGTTTCATCTGGAGAACAGAATCCACAAACATTCTTTCTCTCACTTTCAAGAACCTCCGTACCACAGCTCCTCTGGGTGCCTAGAATTTCAAATCTGCTTTGGATCTGCAGATGTGTGCTATTTACCTAGAGATGAACGAGGGCTCCAAAAGACCGAGGGAGACATCAAGATGATCTTTCTTAGATTTGGAAGCCCATAGTGATACAGATTCTTACCCGGCAGTGGCCCATCTCCAGCAGGTAGGCCTTTCTCGGTCATTCTGGGGCTAGGTGTTCATGTAATGTTCACGCACAGGAGCAAAGCCTGTTTCTCAGCTTTACCTTTGGCTGTTTCTTAAATGCATCCCAGCTTGGCACAGAGCAGAATCCAGCTCTCAGCGAGGGTTTATTGCAACCTGGTTCCAAGCTGAGCCTTTGTGCTCCTGAGGCAGCTAGGAATCTGTGGGCTCACAACCATTTCCAATACAGTCCAGACAGGTTACTCTGCAAAATTAAGGATACCCCACTCTCCCCACACCATGAAGTCTGTGGAATTATGTCTAGTCATACTTCTCTGTGTAGTTGAAGTGGGGCTTTTATTTAAATGTGGAGTTTTGTTCTGTTTTGAGACAGGATCTCCAAACACACTCTGTAGCTAAGGATGGCCCTGAGTTTCCTCTGATCCCCTCGCTTCCACTTCCTGAGTGTGGGGTATGCATCCCACTGCACCCAGCTTATGCAGAGCTAGCAATGGAAGCAATGGGTCTACCTGCTCCCCCCCCCCCCTTGAGTGTGCTCTGCGGGAAGAAATCCCTATACCTAGGAAAAGGTACCCTGCTGGCATGCATGAAGGGGAGAGCAGAACTGAGGAGAAGGGAAGTGGGAAGGAAAGGGTAACAGAAACTGGGGGTCAGAAAACAAGACAGTCTAATAGGAGGGGCTGAAGCGACCAGGGAAAGGGTTTTTGGATGGACTAGCATATCGTCACCCAGCAGAACGCCCTGAGATGGAATAACCTCTGTTCTGCTCTAGAGAGACTGATGAGGAGTAGTTAGAGCACACTCCCCAGTGACTGACTGGGTTTTTCATGTTATTTGATTGTAACTAGTTTTTATTTAAATGACTGTCTAGGCGAGGAGACCATATTGGGCAGTGTGGGCTGAGAAGCTACTGTCCAGGGAGGGCTTAGAAACAGACAGATATTACGGCCATTGTGTTTTCCATGCAGATGAACAGTATAGAGGCTGAGTTATGAATGGGGGACCCACACACTCTCTAAAAAGCGCCTCCTCCTACTGTAAGAGAAGGGAGTGGTTTTGTTTTTTGTTTGTTTGTTTTTTTTTAATGAGAAAATTCTTCTGTGCATGGGTCTTTGGCCTGCGTTTATGTGTAAGTCTCTATGTGTGGCTATATACCACATGCAAGCCCTATGGAGGCCAGAAGTCATAGCATCCCCTGGAACTGGAGTTAAAGAGACAGTTGTAAGCTACCATGTGGATGCTAGAGATTGAACCAGGTCCCCTGGAAGAGCAGGCTTAACCCCAAGCTGTTTCTCCAGCCTCAGAGGGTCTTGAGCCAGCTTAGATCCAGGTACAGATGAACAGGGAACTGCTAACCACTGACTTACTAAGTCACCCCTCCTCCCCCTCCACAACCCAGACTAGAAGCTTAGAGCAGAAAATTGCTAACAGCCAACATTGCCACAAGGTCATGCTCCTGATAACAATGCAAAATGCAGATGAATGCAAGCATGGTTTTCTTGGTGGAAAAAAAAAAAATCTAAGCCAGGGCCCATTAATGAGGGAATCGGGGGAGGGCTTCTGGGCCAGCAACCAGCTTCTCAAGGTCATAACATAAACTGCCTCACTTGGCTTCTCAAGTCCCTAGTGCTCTTATTATGAAGTGGGGACCCTTGTTTTTCACAGGATGTTGCCCAACTCTGATGTGAGCCACCATCATTGAAGGTGAGGTAGGCACACCCTGAGAGAGGTTAGAGGACAGAGAGGCCTGGCTTTGTGGGCAGCAAGCTGGGCACTTTCTGGCCCTCCCCACCCATCCCAGGTCTGGGAAGGAATTATTTTATTTAGAGTTGATTTCAGTCTGGGGCTGGAGACCGTTGCGTTCTCTGAAGACAGGTGGGGAAGACCTATCTAGTCAGCCTTCTTCAGTGGAAAGCTCCTCTGTGCTAGGTACAGGATCAATCGTGGCAAGTGAGAGGCAGAGAGGGAGCCATCTGCGCCTGGCCTCTCATTCATGACCACATTGACCTACGGGTGGTAGGTCACAACCTACAAGGGCTCAGCTCAGGAGTTCTCAGCTCAGGGATGAAGTGGCAGCCATGCACTTCAGTGTCCAGGGTCAGCCCTGTGACCTTGTGATCCGATTCTCTGTCACACTGCCCAGCAGTGAGCAACAACTCCCAACCAGTCATGTGACCATGAGAGGACGATACCAGAACTCTACAGTGCTCTGTCTCTGTAAGTCATTATGCTTAGAAGGTTAAAGCTACTAAACACACTGTGTACATGTGTGTGTGTGTATGTGTGTGTGAGTCTATATGTGTGTGTGAGTGTGTGTGCATGTGTGTGAATGTGCATGTGTGAGTATGTGTACATGTGTATGTGCCTGTGTGTGTGAGTGTGTGTAAGTGTGTGTGTGTGCCTATAGAGGCCAGCTCTCTGCATTAGGTGTCTTTATTAATCAATCTCCCTTTTGAGACCTTCCTTTTTGAGACAGGGTCTCTCATTGACTAGGGCTCACCAGTTAGTTTAGGCTGAGTGGGCAGTGCGCTCCAGGAACCCTCCCTCCTCTCTCCAGCTCCCTGGGTTTAGATTCCTGGCCTGCATCCCCACATCCTGTTTCTGGTTGGCTCTGAGAATCAGACTCCTTCCTCACATATGCACCATAAGCAACTCTACAGACTACCTTGTCTCACCAAATGCATTTTGACTTATGATCTTTACAACTTAAAATCAGTTTATCAGAACTTATCAAAAGCCAAGGAATATCTACCACATGTAAATTGAATGTGTACATTTGTATGCATATCCTTGTGTGTAACACAAGAAGTTAGTCTTGGCTAACATGTAACTTTTAACATAAGTTGTCTTATGTGTAAATGTGGAAGTTCTGTTGGGAATGGCACATTTCCATAGCTGTTTATTTTTAGACTAGTATACCCTGGAATTACACAAACACACTGGGGAGCCTCAATTGGGCCTTTCTTTGGTCTTGGCCTGGTTCAGCTCATCTTGGCTCTCATGATCTTGTGGTCAGCTAGGAGGCTGATGGCAGCTGGCTTTGCCCATCGTGGCTGGGGCCTCTGCTGGAATAACTGGGCTGACTCTGCCCATCCTTTGGCTCAGTGTCAGTCACATTTTTCTGGACTTGTTGGCACAGCAGAAACATGAGTGCGAATGATGAAAGCATGTACGGCTTGGGGAGGGGCATAGACGGATGAGGAAGGGGCATGTACGGCTTGGGGAGGGGCATAGACGGACGAGGGAGGGGCATAGATAAGCTGGGGAGAGGCACAAACTCGTGTGTATTTGTCTGGTTTTTTTGTTACAATGTCTTAAGCTGGGTAACTATAAAGAACAAGAGTTTATTTAGCTAATAGTTCTGGAGGCTGAAAATCCAGGAGTGGGGTGGCTCCCCTAGTTCTGATATTAGTGATGTTCTTCTGGATGATGGCACTGTGGCAGGACCGTGGGCAGGAACAGGGATCAGAAGGTAAGACACAAGTTGGCATAGGAGGAGCCAGACATGCTCCATGCAAGTCTCTCCCCAAGAGCATCAACACATAACCTCCAACCAGGCCATAGCCTTTCTTTAAAAAAGAAGAAGAAGACACATATACTTATCATTTACTTTTATGCAAAACAATAGACTCCTGTTACATCACCTGCCTACGGCATCCGTTGATCATTTATGCCTCACTGTGTGTCTCCTCCCCTCCTCCCATCTTCTCAATCAAGTGATGCTTTTCTGAGAATGACTTACTGCACTCAGTGGGGGTGGAGTGGGTGTTGGTTATTTAAGACAGGTCTTCTCTGCATCACAGCCCTGACTCACCTGGCAATTGCCCTGTAGATCAGGCTGGCCTGGAGCTCACAGACATCTGCCTGCCTCTGCCTCCCAAGTACAGAATTTCTCTGAGGTGCAGAAGAAAAGAGGCAAGGGGTAGGGGGTGTGAGGTGCTGGGGGCAGGAGTTCAGTCTGCTCTGTTTCGTGAAGCATTATCCTCAGCAGTTCCATCCATTTCCTGGCAAGTGGCAGGTTGTTCTTTATGGCTGAATAATAGTTCCACTGTGGATATACACCATGTTTAAAAACCCATCCACCCTTTGCTGGGCCCCCAGCTGATTCCATGCATGGGCTATTGTGATGGGTAGACTGATTTTGTCTGTTTTCCCACAATGGGCAGAGTAGCACAGTCGATGCTGAGAAGTGGGGCCTTGCCAGGATAACTCTGACTGTGCTGTTCGTGGGTTTTTTGAAACCAGTTTCCACGAAGAACATGGGAAAGGTTGGAACTAACCATATGTTTTTCTTTATTTCTCTTGACCACATGCTGACTGGCATAGGGTCACCATATTTGTTTGTTTCAGTCACTTTAGTCTTCGCTCATTGGTTCTCTTTCGTTATGAACTGCTCAGTAGTGAGCAGCTTAAAGCGGTGCCTATAAACTTGGATAGCAGAGTGAGCTCCCCAGTCATTCATTGCTGGGGCCTTGGTCCCCAGTACAGAGAAAGTGGAACCTTTTCACTGCAGGGGGAGGGAACTGGAACACAGGAGAGCCGTCCTCATGACTAGATTAACACTGTCGTGGGGAGGAGAGAGGGTCCGGCTATCATGAGACTGAATTAGTACTGAAGAGTAGGTCGCTCTACAGCAACGCCACCCTTGCCTCCTTCTGCAGGAGCTGTGTCCTATTCTGTTTCTCCAGTATGGTAAAAATTGTCCAGCCTCGGGTATTATGTTATAGAAACATAAAATAGACTGAAACAGTAGACATGCTACAGGGAGGTAATGGTGGGTGGCTGTAATCGGAGATGGTGTCACGTAGAATTTTGTAAGAGATGGCAGCTCTCTATGATCACCATAAGAAACGTTCCTCCAGGACTATGGTGCATGCTTCACTGCAGCTTTCTGGTTTCCTTACCCAGGCTGGGATGGCGGCCCTTTGCATGCTTGGCTCAAGGCCCGTCTCTTGAACTTCTTCCTCAGGAACACCTACAAACATGGGTTCTTTGAGTGAGACACCTCAGCAAAAGCAGGAAGGATCATCCCTCAGTGACCCCTGGGTTTTGAATGACATCAGCTCCTACGGCAATTACCCGGGACCGGCAGAAGCATTTCCTGTGCAGACTCAATAATGGGAATTTATTTAGAAAGATCCAGGAAACACAGTTTGAAGACACGGGGCTTATCTCATCTGCTGCTGTCAAACTGGAATCTTTCACAGAGTGAGAAATGCAGTCAAGAATTGGGGCAAAGTACAAACCGTTCTGAGAGCAGGTTCTCTGAGGCACAGAAGAAAAGAGGAAAAGAGGCAAGAGGTAGGGGGTGTGAGGTGCTGGGGGCAGGAGTTCAGTTGGTGAAGTGCTCACCATGCAAGCCGTGGAGCTCATCCAGTCCTCAGAGCACACAGGGAACCTGTGCTGATAATCCCAGTGCTGCCCAGGTGGAGGCAGGCAGGTCCCTAGGCCTCGCTGTCTTGGTGAACCCCAGGCCAGTGAGATGCCCTGTCTCAAAACACTAGATGAAGAGTGCCTGAGGAATGACCTTGACGTTGACCTTGGGCCTCCACACACAAGCACACACAGATCACATCACACACACACACACACACACACACACACACACACACGCACCCACACCTGCCCATACAAACACACACATACATGCACATCACCCACTCCCATCCATACACACACACACATGCACTCATACCCACCCATACAGACACACACACAAAGGAACTGGAACAGCAGAATCAAAGGACCCTCTCTGCACACTCCTTCCCATGTTGTCTTTGGACCTGAGCCTCCACAGTGTCAAGGGGAAGCCTTCTTTCTCTACTGTGATACCTGAAACCATTTTGTTGTTCTATCAGTGGGATATCTGCTTTTCACTGTTAGCCTTAACTGATAGCATTGATGTCCCCTTGGGAAAGACCTTGCTAATAGAAGGGTCTCACTTCTGAGTCAGAATCTGCCTTTCACTGAGGCAGTGGTAACGAACAGGCACACTAAAGTTTGCAAGCCCTAGGTAGCTTTAATGATCAACTGACCATTTCCTTGAGTCACCTGAGAAGGAAGTCTCCATTGATGCGTAAGGGAAAGTGTTGATACCAGAGAGCTCAGCCCACTATGGGCGGCACTGGGTAAGTGGTCCTGGTCTATATAAGAAAATTATCTGAGCTTGAGAGGGAGGGAGCCAGCCAACAGCATCTCTCCAAGGTTCCTGCTTCAAGTTCCTGCCCTGACTTCTCTCCAATAATGGTCTATAACCTGAAAGTGTAAACCAAATAAACCCTTTCCTCCCCAAGTTGCTTTTGATCAGAAGATTTGATCACAGCATCAGAAAGCGAGACACCATCCTGGTCAGAGTTGAGTCTCAGGACTACTGCTCACCAATCTATAACTTTGGGTGCTTTTCCTTGTCCCAGACTCTGAACAGTTGAATGTCTTGGGACTCGGGGGCTAGCCCCTCCCTTTAAAGAACTTAAAAAATATATATTATAAGTAAATGTTTTGCCTGAATGAATATGTGCATCACCTGTGTACCTGGTGCCTGACACCAGAAGGTGGCATTGGATCCCTGGGGACTGGAGTTAAAGGTGATTGTGAGTCACATGTGGGCACTGGAAACCAGGCCAAAGTATTCCACAAGAGTAACCAGTGCTCTTAACCGCTGAGCCACCTTTCCAGAACAACAAGAGAACAGGGCACTGAAAATCAGTTTGATGAGGGGGCTGGGGAGGAGCCAGGTTCAATTCCCAGCATCCACATGGTGGCTCACAGCTCTGTAACCCTGGGGTGAGCCCTACACACAGATATACATGCAGGCAAAGTGCTAACAAAAGGAAGGAAGGAAAGAAGGAAGAGAAAAAAAAATTAAATACTATTATAAATTGAATACATTTTATAATAGTAAAATCTATGTAGAAGGCTGGAGAGACGGCACAAGGTTAGGGCACCTACAGCTCTTCCAGAGGATTTGGGTTTGGTTCCCAGCATGGACATCAAGTAACCTTACCTCTGAGGACACCACATGCAGGTGGTATGCATATTCTCATGCAGGGATACACACAAATAAATCAATCTTTTAAAGTCATGTGCAACAGGAAACCAGCTTTTACATACTGCCTAGCCTCTGCCAGCAGAAAAGAGTTCAGATTTCTGACCAGATACTATTCCCCTAAATGGCCGCACCCTTATCTTGCTACATTGTTTCTGTGGCTTCCTGAGGTCCACCTGATGTGTGGGCGGGCAGACACAGTGAGTCAAACAGAGGCCATACTGGAAGGCTGGATTCCTGGTTGCACTTAGCCTCTACCTAGGGAAAAAATAAAGTTGACCTCGGAAAAATAGTGACCTCCTTTGAATTCACCACAAATTGAGTCAGGTCGCTGGAACTGAGGTAGTTCAACTTTGTGATGACCCTAAGGGAAAAATTTGCTAGCTAAACAAATAGATTGGACACAAAAGGGAGGGTACACTTAGGTATTTCAGGGTGTCAATTTTCAAGCCCTTTAATGAAAGCAACGTGAATGTACAATCAAGTAACTATTAATCAAAGCAATTCGTTTTCTTTTTTCTTATTTTCTCTGTGTGTGTGTGTACGTGTGTGTGTGTGTGTATACATGTGTGTGCTCAGTTTCATGTATGTATGCATATGTATACATGAATGCCAGAGGCCAGCACCCCAGATGTCTTTCTCAACTGATATCTGTCTTTACTTTTTGAGACAAAATCTCTCTTTGAACTGGAAGTTCTTCAGTTTCAGCAAGACTGGCTGGCCAGGAGGGTCCTGGAATCCTCCTGTGTTGGCCCCTCCCCTCCAGCACCAGGAATTACAGATGTTCACCTCCATGCCTGACCTCTGTCTAGCACTGGGATTACAGATGTTCATCTCCACACCTGATCTCCAGCACTGGGATTACAGATGTTCACCTCTATGCCTGGTATTTGAAGGGAGGCTGAACTCAGATCTTCAGGCTTGCACAGGAAATACTTAACTGATGTCTCCCACACACTCAGGCCTAATTAGGAGCTGAGAATCTGGAGCCAGCAAGGAAATGGGGCCACTGGGTAGTGGGACAGAATGTCTGTCCTGTTTACTGTAGACAGGGTCCCACCTGACCAGAACTTTGCTTTGACTGGAAGTCCTCTTGTGACTTCAGGGAGAGGCTGAACCCAGATCAAAGTTCTAAGAGAAGGAGGTATGGACACACAATCCGTTGATTCGATCCCAAGTGGGGTTTGAAAGCTCTGCCCCAGGTACAGGTCCAGGCTATCTCCCAATGGGGGAGGGGGTTCCCTGCACGTATCAGAAGGGTTATAGCAGTCTGGTAGTCTGCTTCTGGTGAAGGGGATGATTGCAGATGCAGAAAGGAAGAGTTTTTACACTTTCTTCACAGTTCCCTGAGCCCTGGGGCCCTGGTCCTCCACAGAGCAAAGTTTTATTTACCTTTTGGTTTCATGATGGAGAAAACACCCCCAGTGCCAGCCCCCCACCTTACAGACCCAGCCAAACTGCGGTGGTGGGAAATCTCTGGGGAAGCTGGTTTTGCAGCTGTGAAGGAACGCCTTTGTGAGAGGATCCTGCCCTGTGCAGGCCAAAGGGGCTGCAGCGTGGAATTTTCTCTCTTCCCCTTTCTGGCAGGCAGACAGACCCTGTCTTCAAAGTTCGCAGGAAAGGTATGTTTTGACAAGCACACACGTACTGCAAAGGCAACGCCTTTGCTGCCCCAGAACGCACTGCCTTCCAGCCAGGAGGTGAAGCCCTTTCAGAAGCCACACAATGTAAGCCGAGCCTGTGCTTGCTTGTGCTCTTTCCCCAAAAGTACATAACTTCCATTCTGTGGTTCCACACAGCAAATTCGCCCTCCTCACAAACGCAAACGTTGGCAGGGCTGTTTGTCCAGCCAGCCCGGGACTGGCAGGGAACGCGAAGTTTGGCAGGACTCACGAGGCGTCTTTCTGTAGGGCTTTGGTTTCCTGGTCAGTTGGAGCCAGTCCAGTTATTGTCCCAGTGTTCTGCCAGATAAAACATGGGGGAAGGGGGCTTTTCTAGGAGGCTGGCCTTGTGACTGTGGGATGTGGAGAGGGATCATGAGCTGAGCAGGGAAGTAGGAACTCAGGCCAAGGCCCAGAAGTTCTCTTCTCCAGCAAGGCCTCTGACTCTGCTCTGTGGAATGTGGATCTATGCTGGGCTGGTGCTGGAGCCACCATCACCCTCGCACAAGCCTGGACCCCAACAGTCGTCCCTCTCTGGGATATAGGGGCTAGCATTTTCAGCAAACGAATCCCACCTGTAATACAAAGTGATCTAGCACGCTTGGAGCCCTGGGTTCGAGTTTCAGCAATGCGTAAACTGTGTGTGGTGGCTCATGTCTGTAGTCCTAGCCCGTGGGAGGCAGAGGCAAAAGGATCAGGAATTCAAGGCTATCCTTAGCTATGTAGCATGTTCAAGGGCAGCCTGGGTGCGTGAGACCTGACCAGAACCAAATAAATGAAAGAACAGGTGAGGTCCAGATCAAGGACGACCCTGTCCCCTCCCAGCAGGTCCCCTCCCAGCAGGTCCCCTCCCAGCAGGTCCCCTCCCAGCAGGTCCCCTCCCAGCAGGTCCCCTCCCAGCAGGTCCCCTGCTCTGCCTTTCCACAGCTCTGCCTTATAGCTGCTGGTTAAGAGTCACTGAAACATTGTTTCCAGAGAGTTTTCTTTAAACACACGTTGTAAATTCTCAGTTAAATCCTAGTTAAAACATACTATATACAAGCAAGTTTGAAACTCTGTGGAGTCTGAGCTGATGGGGGTCCAGTGGCCACCCCTGGCTTCCCTATCCACCACCGTGTCTCTGACAGGGGAAGTCAGGGCGGGTCTCTGCTTTGGGATCTCTCCTGGAGTGAAGGACTTCGTCCCCTCCTAGATTGACCACTACGCTCTCATTGCCGAGCGGGGTTGCTGACCACTGAAGCTGTTGGTGTCTGATACTTAAAGTTCGGAGACTGTCTCCGTGGGCGCTGCAGTAGCTATTGGGTATGGGCTCCCAGCACCCGAGTGTGGTTTTGTAGATGTGAGGAATGTTGGAAGCTCAGGGCTCATCAGACATCAGTGCACAATATTGCTGGGCCTTTTCCTGTTGCTGCTGTTTTAGACAATGTCTTTGAAAACCTCATACAAAAATACCTGTATTCAGCCCCTGCAGAGGTTGTAGGCAGGAGGGGACTTGGTTTCCTTGGAAAGAGCTACCCGCTATGGACATGACAGGTCCTCCAGTCTGCCCCAGCATCTACAGTCTGACCTAGCCAAGCTGCTCCCAACCAACCTTTTCTCTCCCCGCCATGTGGCTTTGAAATCATTCCCAGCTTTCCCCAAGGACACACACACCATTGGCCTCCTGCCTAGAAACTCCTCCCCTCTTTGAGAAATCTTCTGGCCTCTTATCTGTACAGCTCAGGTGGCTGACTGAACTAAGCACTGAGAGGTCACTCTCTATGAATAGATTATGTGGTCCAGTTTTGGGCAGATCGAAGCTCCTTTGTAATGGGCTACCCTGCCACGCCCATCCAAGTTACAACAGTAGTATTTGGATGCACTGAATATTCCTGAGCATATAAGCCTGTGCAGGCCAACTTGGTACACACGTATAGTTGTGGATACACATGTATGTGTGTATATATACCACAGAAAGCCACAGTAGTGCCACCCCATTATTTTTGTTTTATTTTTCATTTGCTTGATTTTTTTCGACAAGACTTTTCTGTGTAGCCCTGGCTGTCCTATGTGTCCCTCTGTAGACCAAACTGGTCTCGAACTCAGAGATCTGCCTGCTTCTGCCTCCAGAATGCTGGCATTAAAGGCCTGGGCCACCACTGCCACCACCACAGCCTGAGTCAATGCTACCCGATTCATATTATGGTTGCCTGAGGTCATCCATGTGCAGATTCAAATTCAATGATTCTCATCCTTATTAGACAGGTTCTTGAACCAATCACAAAGCAGCTTCTTCCTGGATGCTTCCCCCCACCCCCCATGTAGTATTTCTCAGATGGTTTCCCCTTAAAAACAAACAAGGCAAGACCAGGCTGCCTTGGGAGGCCTTTTCCTGCTACCACACTGTGTTAACTGCTTTTCTCCTGGCTGAGACCAAACTCCTGAAAATCATCAGAAGAGAGGAAGGGTTTACTCTGTCCCACCATTTGAGGAAATATAGTCATCTAGGTGGTCTGGCTGGCCACATTGTGTCCACAGTCAGTAGGCAGACAGGACAGGAAGCAGGGCCAGGCTAAGAATCCTTAACACTTCCCAGTGACCCACTTCCTCCTTCAAGGTCCTACATCCTAAAAACTCAGCTACCTTCCAAAATAACACACAGACCCATGGGGGACAGTTCACATTCAAAGCACACACGGTGTTTCCCATTTCCTGAAGTGACTTCTTTCCTTGGTCTTGGGGTATAGCTCTTTCTGTCTCTGTAAGGATTATGCCCATAATGCATGACCTCAGAATACAGTTGCTCTGACAATAAGCATCTCCTCACCGTGTGTCTGAATCTTGGCAGCATAGGCCAAGTAGTGTAACAGTTGCATCTCAGGCCTCACGTCTATAGGTGTTAGTTATCTAACAGTTGGCTGGTTTGGGCTGGGACAATCCAGCTGACTTAACTCTGCTTCTGGGTCCAGGGTCCTACCCTCCAGCAGGCTAGCCTGGCCAGGTTGTCATAGAGATAAGCGGAGCAGAAATATGACATCTCTCAGAATCCCTGGGGTCCTGGTGGTCTCTGGAGCATCCTGGTGGTGTGAGTGGAGTCCTGGTGGTGTGGGTGGGGTCCTGTTGTTCTCTGGAGTATCCTGGTGCTGTGATGGGGTCCTGGTGGTGTCTGGAGTATCCTGATGGTGTGGGTGGGGTCCTGGTGGTGTCTGGAGTATCCTGATGGTGTGGGTGGGGTCCTTGGTGTCTGGAGCATCCTGGTGGTGTGGGGGGGGGGCCCTGGTGTTGAAACCCAAAGCTGTCGAACCTAAGCATCAGACCCACCTAAACATGACACTCTCTACAGATTAGCACCTCTGGGTTGTATTGCTTCTCCCTGGCTGCAAGGAGAAAGTCTTTTCTCTCTTCTGGAATGAAAACAGGAGCAGTGAAGGAAGCTATTGCAAGCAATGGACAGCAGATATGGGCTAACTAGGTCTTCAGCATGACTCGGTAGGGCCTGCTGCCACATCCCACTGCAAATGTACTCGGTTCACCTACTGATGGCCGGTCCTCTGAGGGAAGGGAAGGGGGGTAGTTGAGGGGGTGTCATGCCACAAGCAAGCCGGCTGTCATTTGGAGCCTTTTCAAGGTTCCTTCTCTCCTTCTCTCCCTGCCCTCTCTACTGCTGCTGTCACCAGGATACCAGCGTCCAAATTTGCACAGGCCCCAACCCAAGCAAGCAACAACTGCCTTGACAGCCCGGTGAGTGACCCACCCTGGGGACCCACTGTGGGACCCTCAGCTGTCACTTTCCTATGGCCTTCCACTTTCCCCAGTGACAGAAAGTAGGAAACAGCAGCGGGTCCCCTGTTTACAAGGCCAGGTAAACACAGGGAGACGGACAGCTCTCCATCTGCCCTTGGACTCCCATGTCTTAGCCCCAAGCCAGGGACCTCTAAATCCAGCCACAAGTACAATCCCAGGATGGAGGGCGGCAAGCCTGGAAACCAGCATCATCCCCCGTGAAGGACGCGGAGTTAAATTGGAAGGGAATTTGAATGACAAGCTGGCGTGATGTCCGTCTTCCTAATGATGGGAGAAGTCACTGGGAAGGCAAAATCTGCCAGGCCCAGATCTGGGTTAAAAAGCCTCCTCGTGGTTTCGAGTCACCAGCTTAGCTCAACATCTAAAACAAAGAGAATGAATTATGGAACAGAACGAGGGGGCCTTGTTAATTTTCCTACTGATCCCTCTGAAGTGAAGGGAGCTTTATTCTAAGGGTGATGTCTCTCCCTGTTCTCTCTGGAGAGACACTGACACCCACGCATCCTACTGTTTCCCGACTCACATAGACAAATGTGCATTCCGTGCTACGTCTATAGGAACTGTCTGTGGTTCTTCGCAGGGTCTCCCTGACCATAAAGGTTTGTACTGGCTGGTTTCTCGCAGGGTCTCCCTGACCATAAAGGTTTGTACTGGCTGGTTTCGTGTGTCAACTTGACACAGGCTGGAGTTACCACAGAGAAAGGAGCTTTAGTTGAGGAAGTACCTCCATGAGATCCAGCTGTGGGGCATTTTCTCAATTAGTAATCAAGGTGGGAGGGCCCCTTGTGGGTGGTGCCATCCCTGGGCTGGTGGTCCTGGGTTCCATAAAGAAGCAAGCTGAGCAAGCCAGGGGAAACAAGCCAGTAAGAAACATCCCTCCATGGCCTCTGCATCAGCTCCTGCTTCCCAACCTGCTTGAGTTCCAGTCCTGACTTCCTTTAGTGATGAACTGCAACGTGGAAGTGTAAGCTCAATAAACCCTTTCCTCCCCAACTTGCTTCTTGGTCGTGATATTTGTGCAGGAATAGAAACCCTTAGGTCACTTAGGTGGCGAGACTGACCAGCACATACCAGAGTGTTAGACTGTGACTGTCCTGTCTGTGAGTTATAGAGCCATCCACATGGGGCATCCACTTGGCCATCTGGGAGAGCTCCGGTCCAGCTCTGTCCGGAACCCGGTGAAACAATCATCCTAATTTCACGTTTCTGTATCACCTTTCATCAGAGAAGATGAAAGGACTTCACAAACCCAGGCGCCCTCTTTGATCTAAGCCCCTGTCTAGTGCACTCATGTCCATTGTAAATTCTGCATTCGCCCTGCAGATGGCCCTCCCTTATGCAGAGCAGCAGACACCCTCCTGCCAGCAGCTGCAAGGAGGGCCAGGAAGCTCTGGGAGGACCCTGGGTGGCAGTTCTGGAGAAGCTGCTGGGAGCGGGCATCAGGTGGGTGTGGCTGTGGCCTGAGGCTCTGACTTTGCTCCCTTCTGGGCACGCCCAGTGCTTTGGGTCTCAGCTCTATGGGAAAGACTCTGAAATCTGTATCCCAGGCTCAGATTCTCTCTTGCGTCCAGCCAGGCCTCCCAGCTGTCTCCCAGGCATTCGCAGCCTCATGTTTCAGTGAATACAGGCTCAGCTTCCAGCAAATGTCGAGTGGGACCGGCTTCTGTGCCGGCTAACCCTCTCAGATAGCTCCCGCCCCTGGCGAACTCCCATTCTGCTTGTTAGTGACAGCTGTGGGGAAGGTGTCAGGGGCTGTGTGCTCTCAGGGGCTGTGTGCTCTCAGGAGACCTGAATTTCAGAAAGGCTATGGCCGGGTGCCCTCAGCAGGAGGAGATCTTTGGGGGGGGGGTGCATGGTTAGGCAGTGACAGCACAGGTCTGTGGGTCTCCTTGGACAGCGGATCAATGATGGCTTCCTAGAGAAGAGGGTGAGAACAGCAG
Organism: Apodemus sylvaticus; assembly: GCF_947179515.1. Lineage (NCBI taxonomy): Eukaryota > Metazoa > Chordata > Mammalia > Rodentia > Muridae > Apodemus > Apodemus sylvaticus. Next base: position 3,379,445 of record NC_067478.1, read on the forward strand.
CCTCTGCGTTAGCAATGAGGCTTGCTTGTGGAGCAGACAAGCGCCAAGCTGCTGGTGTTCCTGGACCTGTGAGCCCGGGCCTCAGCAGCCATGACAAGCTAGCCACCTGTCCTCAGCAGGCCAATTTATACCATCTCCATAACCAGTGGTAAAGAGTGAGAAGGAAGATTTGCTCAGTGTGACGACATTGGGGAGAGGAACAGAGAAGTCCAGGGATCCCCCAAGTCCATTTGTGGGGTCTCGACCTGAGGTTTAGGCTTAAATGGAGCAAATGAGGCAGGGCAGTGAGCCAATCCTGTCAGGTCTGACCCATGATGTGGACTCCTGCAAGGTGTCCTGACGCGCTGCCGGGCCTGTGACATCTTCCTGAGGTACAAAGCACTCCTCTAGCTGGAAGCAGGCTTCAGTCTGTTCCTTGGTCAAACATGAGATTCTTGAGGGGGAAATTCCACTTTCTTGTCTCAATAGTCTGATAGCCAAAAGAAAGGACACAGATGTCTTTAGAATATCCTCGCTGCTGCCTGGATAGTCACACTGGGGGGGGGGGGGTAAGGAGTCACACAGAATCCACACAGTAACACAAATGCCATCTAACCCAAGGAAGGGCTTTCAGTTTGGTGCTTATGGGAGCTGGTGTCCATCACTGGCTTCCTTGGGGCGGTGTGCCCCGCTCCCCTCCCCCCATGTCCTCTCTCCCCCCACAGAGCCAGGGCCCCGGCAGGGAACGGAAGCGGAGTTTGGGCAGGGAAGCAAGGTTTCCCTCCATCTAGGGTCCTCAACAGAGTCCTCTGTGTTCAAAAAGAAGACAAAGAGTCCTTCTGCGATCACTGGGAAAGCACCGCGGAGCCTGGGGCCTGGGAGCTGGGTTGGGCTAGCGCTCCAGATCTTCCTTCTTGGAGAATTTCAATCTTGGGGCACACCTGCTCAGGCACGCTCGCTGAGGTGGGGGGGTGAGGGTGGGTGGTCTAATGGAGACTGCTGCCCGCCTGCGCTGCTCCCTGCTGAGTGCTGGGCACCGGGCAGGCCCTTTCCTAGGCTGTGAAGCTCACGCGCCTCCCCCATCGCGGGCAGCCGGTAACACGCGGCTAAGTGGGGGCGGAGGGGAGCCTCGGTCGGAGATCAAGCTGTGCCCTACTCTCACAGACTCCATAAAGGAGTGTTTTTTCCGTCTGTGCCTTGCTTGCCTCAGGAGACTCCATTTTACAGGCGGCTTTTGGCTTGTTTTGAGAAGGGAGGCCTGCAGGCCCTGCGTGAAGCCGGAAACTGCATATCTATCTGTCCATACACATAGCCATCTCAGACTGATTCACGGCTTATTCTGGAAAAGGGAGCCACCCTTTAAGTTTATTGGAGTGAATTGGGGATCTAGGGGCACATGGCTGTGCTAGAATCAGATCAAAAACACTCAAGACTTTATCAGACATGATAAAACAAACAAACAAAAAACGGTATCACTCCTTCATCTGGAGCCCTGTGGGCCACTGTGGGGAAAGGAGGAGGGAAGCCAGGAGGGGAGGTGTAGGATGCAGATAGGGGGCCGTGTGCTCCCTAGGAGCCCTTGATGGGCTACTCCTCTAAACATTTAGTATTTTAACTCTTGCTCTTTCCAGTCTCCCAGGACCTCCCAGGAAGGTCCTCCCGCCCACAGGGACGGGGCTTCCTCCCAGGAGACTCCCGCCAGGATTTAAACCACTCAGCCCGCACTCTCTTAATGGGCTCAGCATCAGCAGGGGTGCCAGGAGCTAAGTCTGTGACATCATTGGACCCTAGCTTCTTATGGGCGGTGTCCTGCCAAGGGGTTCTTCTTACCCTAGGACTCAGGCATGCAGTTGCTGGCCAGCCTATTAGGTGGGGTGGTAGGCGCTGGGAATGTGAGGTGGGCGGGGGCGAGGTGGGCGGAGGCGCTGGCTGCCAAACCTGTCTTCCTGAGTTCCCTCCCTGGTCACCTGCATGATGGAAGGAGCCTACCAGGTCCAGAAATTATCCTTGGACACATTGCTACACACACTAGTAAAAAATACATAAATCGATGTTAGAGATATGTGTGCCTCTAACTCCCCAGGATTATTCCTTTCCCCAATGTCCCGGCACTCTAGCCTGGGTCACAAAACAAATCCCAACTCTTTGAAATTTGGGGAACTAAAATATCTCGAAAAGATCTCTGGGTGTGCTATCAAAGAGTGAATTTCTAAAAATACCTGTTCCTTTACAGTTTCATTCTGAGGGGATGGTGGGAGCCCTCTGCCCCCCACAGCCAGGTCCACCACATTAGAGCAAATGAAAACGCAAGCCAATGATAGATAGAAGTCAGTCTTCCCGCAGCCTTTGTATTATCACAGCTCTGCCCCGTGGCTGCTGGTTCATATAAATCAAGAGGTTCCACCAAGCCAGGAGGAACAGCTATAATGGGATGAGGCAGCTCATCATCCCGGGCCCAGAGCTCAAGTCCTCATGTGGAATCGAAACCAGAGAAGACGCTCAGGCTAAACAGGTCCGATGACCAGAGAAGTCTCTGAAATAATCTTCTAGGAACAGTATATATGGAATACTCCAAGCCAAGAATCCATCTGAATTGAGGGCATCTCTATTAGAAATTATACCTTTATGTGGATGTCTGTGGTCTGTGCTGCTGCCTGAAGCCATGCTGATGTCACGGGGCCGTGCTGCCACCATGGGCCACGTTGGTGTCTGTGACCTGCGCTGCCACTGAGGTCCATGATAGCATCCATGATCTGTACTGCCATTGGAGGCCATGCAAAGTTCTGAAGTGGAAACTTCTGGTTTCTTGGGAAAGTCAATTGTGTCAAATGTTTTGCTGGGGCACACAGCTGAAAGGATGTTTTGCTATAGCAGACATGTGAAAGGACACATGAGGTTTAGAAGGAATATAAATATGACCCCACAGACAGTGGGAGCTGGAGCATTGGTTTGCTTCGCTCCACCTCGATATTCTTCAGTAACAACTCACATGCATTAGTTCGTCTTTCATTGCATTGCTGAGCTCTGTTTGTGGTCACACCTTAGCGAGAAGCTCACCAAAGGACTTCTCGTGAGGTTCCTGCGACTTTTTGCCGCTTCCACAGACCCTGGCCGGTTGGCAAGTGTTGGGGCTTCTTCTGGATTGAACTGCCCTTGCTGGTTTGTGTGTGGACTGGACTGTAGCGGCTGATTCATATTTGGTGTTTGTTACTGGACTGAACTGCTGACATCCTGACAATGAAAAGTGCACTTGCCCTCAAAGAACCATTTCTAGGCAGGTCTCCTTCCCGTGTCCTAATAACTTTCCTTTTCTGCTACTTCTGGTGGGAAGTGGGATAGAGGAAAGGTTGGAACCTTATTAGATTGGGAAAAACATATGCCTACAAAGTCCCATGGCCCATGCTGCTGCCAGACTAGAAGCAGCAAGGAAGTTTCTTGTCAGGGCATCGATGACTGCAGCCTCACTGTTGAGGAGAGACCTCGAAGGCCTCTGTGACAGCCTCTCCCCACCCCCAAAAAATAAACAGTCTAGACAGGAAGCCATTGAAGAGAATTCTTTTAAAAGGTGATAGGTGTTGGGCATGGTGGTGCATGCCCTTAATCCCAGCACCTGGGAGGCAGAGGCAGGTGAATCTCTGAGTTCCAGGCCAGCCTGGTCTACAAAGCTAGTCCAGGACAGCCTGGGCTCTGTTACAAAGAGGCAGCCTGTTTCAAAAATCAAATCAAAACAAAATAACAGTAACAGCAAATGATAGCTGAAGTCTAGCTTTCCACTTCATTGATGGCTTCTGGGGAAGGTAGGGTTGGGGAAGGACTCAGTTCTCATAAGGGACTGGCCTCTGTGAATTCGACCATGCTCCAATGAGTGCATGGGCAACACAAATTGAACTTGCTGTGGTCTTCTTCTTCTTCTTCTTCTTCTTCTTCTTCTTCTTCTTCTTCTTCTTCTTCTTCTTCTTCTTCTTCTTCTTCTTCCTCCTCCTCCTCCTCCTCCTCCTCCTTCTTCTTCCTCCTCCTCCTTCTCTTCTTCTTCTTCCTCCTCCTCCTTCTCTTCTTCTTCTTCCTCCTCCTCCTCCTTCTTCCTCCTCCTCCTTCTCCTCCTTCTTCTCCTCCTTCTTCCTTCTTCTTCTTCTTTCTTCTTCTTCTTCCTCCTCCTCCTCCTTCTCCTCCTTCTTCCTTCTTCTTTCTTCTTCTTCTTCCTAATTCTTCTTTCTTTCTTTCTTCTTCTTCTTCTTCTTCTTCTTCTTCTTCTTCTTCTTCTTCTTCTTCTTCTTCTTCTTCTTCTTCCTAATTCTTCTTCTTCTTCTTCTTCTTCTTCTTCTTCTTCTTCTTCTTCTTCTTCTTCTTCTTCTTCTTCTTCCTAATTCTTCTTCTTCTTCTTCCTCCTCCTCCTCCTCCTCCTCCTCCTCTCCCTCCTCCTCCTCTTCCTCCTCCTCCTTCTTCTTCATCACAAGGGTGGGAGGTGGACCTGGGAGGACTGGGAAGTGAGTGTGATTGTGGTGTGTTTTGTGCTGGAAAGCAAAGAAAGAAAATCATGGCCTTGGGCTTGGGTGGCCAGGGGCTCAGGTGAGAAAGCACTTACCTTTCCAGTGTAAGGGTCAGAGTTCAACCCTCAGAGCTCATGCAAAATGTCAAGAGTGACAGTGCATGCTCCTTACCCTGGTGATGGGGAGGCAGAGAGGGGTGGTCGGGTTCAAAGTGGTGAGCTCCAGGCCCATTCAAAGCTGGTGGCCAGTGCTCCTGAGGATGACCCCAGGGGCTGTCCTCTGTCCTCACATGCGTGTGCAAACACACACAAAAGGAAAACCTGGCCTTTATCCTTTTCTCTGTACAGACTGGAGATGTCATCCTACAGGTTGGTACTATAAGACTTTCCTCATCTCCAGACACATGTGAGCTTCAGCCTGGCCTGTCCCAGCAGTGGACTCAGAGACAAGGATTTGAATGGGAATGGTTTATTTGTAAGGGGGGTATCCTAGGAATACTGCTTGGGTGGAGAGGGCAACCAGTTAGAATAAGACATCAAAGGAAAAAACAGAGAAAGGTACATTCACAAGAAGCTAACTCCGTGAGGGACCAGAAGCTCCTTTGTTAGGTCCCAGAGGTGGGGCAGGGTGCTGGGATTTAGGTGTCCATTTGTTTTTAATTTTATCTGAATTTGTTTTGCCTGTGTGTATACATATATGTGCATCATATGTATCTGTGTGTAGTGCCTGTGGAGGCCAGAAGGGGGCATTAGAGTCCCTGGAGCTGGAGTTATAGGCAGCAGTGAGCTTCCACGAAGGTGCAAGAGCAGCAAAAGCTCTTAACCACTGAGCATCTCCTTAGGCCAGTGCTGGACAGTCATGGCCATCTGGGTCCTCCCACCGTGTGTGTGTGTGTGTGTGTGTGTGTGTGTGTGTATCTGTGTAGACAGCCCAGCCATCAGAGAGCTCCAACACCAAGCCTTGCACATGCTAGGTGCTGGAGATGGGACAATAGTCTAGTTTAAATGTCACCGCAGGCCTTGTGATGGAAGGAAGGAGGGATGTCCCTGGAGGAGAGCTTGTGGCAGGGTCCCTGAGGCAGAGCATCTAAATTCATGATGTGTTTGAGGTCCTAAGAAAATGTTTCACCAGCTCTGGTCATGCAGCCCCATAGGATATGCTAAAGACACAGAAGCAGGGGGATGAGGAGTTCAAGGCCAGCCTGGGATGATTTAAACTGGGCACAGTGGTGGTGGTGGTGCACATTTTTAATCCCAGAACTCAGAAGGACAGGCAGAAGCAGGAAGATCTCCGTGAGTTCTAATCCAGCCTGATCTACATAGTCCCAGGATAGCCAGAGCTACATAGTGAAACCTGTTTCACAAAATAAAACAAAACAAAAGCAAACAAAAACCCCCACACACATATAAACAAACGTTTCAATTTTAGTTTTAATTAGGATCAAAAGAGAGGTTAGACAGATTCCAGGTAAATTTTATGAAAGGCCATTTTTTTAGATTATTTTTTATTATTTAGTTAGTTAGTTAGTTAGTTTTTCAAGACAGGGTTTCTCTGTGTAGCCCTGGATGTCCTGGAACTCACTCTGTAGACCAGGTTGACCTTGAACTCAGAAATCTGCCTGCCTCTGCCTCCCAAGTGCTGGGATTAAAGGCGTGCACCATGACTGCCTGGCTAGATTATTTTTTTAAATAATTAGTTCTTAAACTAAGAATTTATTTATTTATTTGTTTATTTCATGCATGTGAGTATACTGTAGCTGTCTTCAGACACACCAGAAGAGGGCATTAGATCCCATTACAGATGGTTGTGAGCCACCATGTGGTTGCTGGGAATTGAACTCAGGACCTCTGGAATAGCAATTGGTGCTCTTAACCACTGAGCCATCTCTCCAGCCCCTATATTGATAATCTTCAGTTAAACAAGAGACGAAACTATGGACTGACCACGAAGGAAGAGACTCTATAATGATACTCAAACTTATGAACTCTGGTGCTGGAGCGAGGGCTCTGTGGCCTGGTGAAGAGGACCTTGGTTTATTCTGTGCCAGCACCCACTTGGTGGCTTGCAAGCATCTGTGACTCGGGCTCCAGGCGATCCTTGTCCCCTTCTGGCCTCTGCAGTCGCTGCACTCACATCACATGTGTACACATAATAAAGGAATAAAACCAACCTTTTTTTTTTTTTTGGATTTTTGGGTTTTTGGCTTTGTTTTTTTTTTTTTTCCAAGACAGGGTTTCTCTGTGTAGCCCTCACAGTTCTTCCTCCATGATGTCCTCATCTTTGATGGGCTACATTCTCACATTGTGAGACATGAGACAAATATTCTCTCCTCCCTCTCTCCGTCCCTCCCTCCTCCTTCCCTTCTCCCTCCCTCCTTCCCCCCTCCTCCTGCTCTCCTTCCCTCTCTCTTCCCTCCCTTCTCCCTCCCCCTCCCTCTTCCCTCCCTCCTCTCTCCTTCCCTCCCTCCTCCCTTCTTTCCCTCCCCCCCTCTCCTTTCCCTCCCCTGTCCTCCTTTCTTCCCTCCTCCCTACCTCCAACTTCCCTTCCTCCTTCCCTTCCTTCCTCTTTCCCTTTCTCCCTCCTGCCATCCCTCCTTTCTTTCCCCCTCCTCCTGCTCCCCTTCCCTCTCTCTTTTCTCCCTCCTCCCTCCCTCCCTCCCTCCATCCTCCCTGCCTCCTCTCTCCCACTCTAGTGCTTTTCTCAGGTTTTCTCTCACAGCAATGAGAAGAGGAACTGACACACAGAGTTGGGGGTCAGGTGCAGGTTGATCAGGCTTGGCAGTACCTGCACAGGGTAAAGCGCACACAGGGTTGCAGCAGACAGGGATGCACTGAAGAGGACCTTGAAGGGCTTCTTCAGGAACAGCTCTAGGCAGATGGAGCTGAATGGGCCCCAAAGGCCGTGTGTGAAGAGCTCAGTGCTGGTGTGTGTGTGTGGGGGGGGGGGGGGGTGAGAGGAAGGGAGGGAAAGAATTAGTAGAAGAGGAGGAGGAGGGAAAGAGAATTTAAGAAGTTAGCTTATGTGATTTTGGAGGCTTGGCAAAACCAAAGCTAAGGACCCCACAGGCCAGAAGCATAGAGAAGAGTTCCTGTTAAACCTCAAAGGCTGGTAGAATTCCATCCTCCTTCAGGTTCAAGACTTGACTGGCCAGACGGAGCCCACACATTATGGAAGGTAACCTGCTGTGCTCAAAGTCCATACGTTCAAATATTAATCCTCCCCAGACATCCTCCACAGAACCATCCAGCAGAATGTTTGACCAAATACCTGGGTGCCATGGCCCAGCTGGGGTGACAGACACACAGGCCTCACCATCAGGATTCAAGTGACCCTGGGACATCTGAGGAGCTGACTGTGCAAGAGCCTCGGTCACGGCCTGGCACCTGAACACGCCATCTCTTTACCCTTTTCTGACACTGTCTGCTTTCAGGACGGAGTTTCCGAGTTCCATTTTGGATGACCTAATTCTCAGGACTCGGCCGGCCATTTGGAAGCCTCTTCCAGCTCTCACCTGACATTCTTGAGCGAAACAGCTCTTTAGCGATAGGCTGAGATGACAGAGCTGGTGGTGGTGTGTCCCTCACAGCTCTCAGACCCCGTGATGCAGTGATGAGTCTTAGCACCCACGCTTCACACATCTTCACTTGATGTGTGAACAGAAATCTGACTTAAAGATGGGAGAGCTCAGAGACTGAATGCAGTCTGAGGAGCTGATGTAGGTGCCAAGTGAATGCCTGCTCTAAGCAAGTGTGGCTGTGGACGGCTATGGAACCCATTCCAGACTGGCACCCCCACAGTGTCAGAGAGGGGCCTAGAGGCTAAATCTCGATGTTGTATTGGTACCATGGCGATGGTAGAGACCACAGGTGGCAGCCAGTCAGAGTCAGTGCTGTCCTTAGAACATTCAGGGCCTTTTCCTTCAAAACTGATGGAACCAGGAAGAAGCCAAGTGTGGTAGTGAGGTGTCTGTATGTCCCATCTTTATTTCTGTTGCTAGGATTTTTAAAAAAAGAAGCTGGGGGGCTGGAAAGATGGCTCAGCAGTTAAGAGCACTGACTGCTCTTCCAGAGGTCCTGAGTTCAACTCCCAACAACCACATAGTGGCTCACAACCATGTGTAATGGGATCCGCTGGACTCTTCTAGTGTGTGAAGACAACTGCAGTGTACTCATATAAATAGAAATAAATAAGTCCTTAACAAAAAAAGAAAATGGAAAGCTGCTTCCAAGACAAAGGATTGTCCTGTTCCTCATCTCAAGTTATAATCCATCATTGTGGGGAGGTCAAGGCAGACATTGGAAGCGACTGGCCAGAAACACAGTCAAGAGCAGAGAGAGAATGAATGAATGAGTGTTTGTCCGTGCCAGGATCATTCTACATGTATGATTCAGGGCTCAAACCCAGAGAATGGTGTCAGCCCCTTCTAAGAGGGGTCTTTCCTCATCAGCTAACAATTAAGACTCTCTCCCCTAGGACTTCCCACAGGCCAACCAGATCTGGACAAGTTCTCCCTGAGATTCCCCTCAAAGGAGAGTCTAGACTGTGCCAAGTTGACAATTGTCACATTCCGGAACAGCATTTATCCATTCTTTCTGAGTCTGTAGGTGACAACACTTGAAGGGATCAGCCCATTTTGCTTCCCTGATCCCCTCCTGAAAGTCCTACAGCTTCCCAAAGAATTCCTTCCCATGCTGAAGATTAAATGATCTGGACATAAGAGAAAGGTGTGGGAAGATCTTAAATATATTAAATGAACTTCACTATAAGAAACTTATTTCGCTTATTGCACATCCAAAAGCCAAGTTCAATGAACTACTCCTGAGATTATTTTTTTGTTTTTTTTAATAGAATAGAGTTTATTCAGGGCAAAGGATGGGAGTTAGGCAGAGAGAGACAAGGAGAGAGAGAGAGAGGGAAAGAGAGAGAGAGAGAGAGAAAAGAGAAGAGAATAGAGAATTGGAGGCCGGCCATGACCATGTGGAGAGGGAGAGAAGAGCCCAAGAGGGGCAGAGAGGTGAGAGTGCCAAGAGGAGAGAGCGATGAGAGAGCTACTCCTGAGATTTTTACACATACACACGCACACACATATATGTATGCATGTGTGTAAGTAAAATATATATTATATAAATATATTATATATAACATATATAAATATATAACATATGTATTCATAGATTCATAAGTAACACATATATTCATAGGTACATGGGTTTCCTTCTGTTTTGTTTTTCTTCTGTTTGAGACAGGGTCTCACTATGTAGCCCTGGATGGCCTAGAATTCACTATATAGACCAGGCTAGCCTCAAACCCACAGATCCACCTGCCCCTGCCTCCCAGTCATCTGTCTTGAGCTGCTGCGATGCTTAATCCTGATTATCCTCTCAGCCAACAGAAAGGCTTTGTGCTCTGCTCTGTGCAAATTTGGAATTTAAGATACAGATTTCAAAATCACTTTTCTTAACCACAAGCCCAAACCCAAAGCCTTGCTGGGATTTCCGGCTGGTGCCGCTTTGCTTCTCGCGGGCAAACGGTGCCTTGGGAGGGTTGTCTATGGAAAGACGATCCCGGAAGACCAAGATCCAACGCTGCCAGCCAGAGTGGCCACGGCTTCTCCCTTGCCAAGCCAGGCAAGCCCCCTCTGCCCTTGAACAGTTGACAGCATGGGGTGCGGAGGGGGAAGAGGACACAGTCACCCTTTTAAGGGAGCCCGCTTTGGCTGTGAGAACTGAGGGCTATGAAGATCAGAGCAAGCCCAAATTCCAAGTCTTCAATGGACCAGGTCCTTTGAACATGAAAGCCCTAACTCAGGCTCCCTAAGGCACGCCATCCCTGAAGTGATGGTCACCCTGGGCTAAGGTCCAGCTGGGAAGAAAGACAAAGCTTCAAGGCTCAAATCTTTGTAAGAGTGGGACATTTAACTACGCCATGAATATCCAAAAATATGCGCAAGGCAGGAAGTGGGAGGAGAACCCAGCTTTGGTTTCCCTTCAGACACCACCTCAGGCTAGCCCAGAGCCCCGCCTCCCTTTTCCTTTTCTACTTCAGGACCGAGTGAGTCGGGTCACTCGTAGGCAGTGGGCTCCAGTCCTTAGATCTCTCTAACTGTTATTTCTCAAGTTCTTAAAGAGTATGTTTTGGGAGGTAATCTGCTCTTGCATCAACTCCTGTGTCTTTCTCCCTCCCTCCTCTCAGCTCCCCTCCCCTCCCTTTGGAATGGGTGGGCCCTGGGTGCAATGCTTGGAAGAAGGGACCCATCTGCCCTCCCCTTGCCTAAACTCAGACACCACTGATGCAGCTCACAGCCAAGTCCTGACTCTGGAATCTATCATCTCTGAGTCTTGCAGTAATTAGTGGAGTTTGAGGAAAGGACTTCTCCCCACACAAGATGTGTGTGGCTACATAGCTCATGCTTTGTCCTGTGTAACCCTTTAGGCCTATTTTACAGCCCTTTCTGATGATCCATATCTTCCTGTACACACACACACACACACCTACACACACACACACACACACACACGCCTACACACACACACATACACACACATACACGCTTATACACACACACACACATACACTCTGGATACTCTGTCCTCTTGGTACTGTCAAGACTGTGCATTGCAAGGCTGGAGAACTGACTCAGCAGTTTAGGACGTGTGCTGCTCTTGGGGAAGAGCCTTGTTCAGCTCTCAGTGCCCATGTCAGGTGGCTCACAACCCAATGCCCACTTCCAGCCTCCGAGGACACTGTATTCAGGTGCATACACCTATCTCTTCCTAAGATTGTGTTTTGCTTCTTTGGGGGCCTTTGTTACTGGCTGCCAGCCTGGGGATATATCTCCAGTAGCTAAGAAGTCTCAATAGTTTGTCTCTGCAGGACCTTGGTGTCTAACCAGGTGACTGGGGACATAGATCTTTGGCCACTGTGAGGCTTAATTTTGAACTTGGTGGTATTACCATGGAAACCAGCCTCTGGTCATATCTATGAGGGAGTTTCTAGATTCAGTTAACTGAGGTGGAAGACGCACTCTATCTGGGGTTAGTGACAGGACTTGATTCTGAAATAAAATTGGATAAAAGGAGAAAGCCAGAGGAACATCTGTCCATCCCTGTGCTGGTCTGGGTTCTCCAGAGGAGCAGGACTGACAGAATGCATCTATGTACGGTAAAAGGGGATTTATCAGAATAGCTTACTGGCTGTGGTCAGGCTAGCCCATCAATGGCTGCCTTGACAGAAAGGCCAGCAGTTGTTCAGTCCTCGAGGCTGGGTGTCTCGGCTGGTCTTTGGTCTGCGTTGGATCCTGGAGAAGTCTGTTCCACTGTCAATGAAGGAAGCCCTCAGCAGGAGGATAGATGGGCTGGCCAGGGAGAGTGAAGGCAAGCAGGCAAAAAGCAAAGGCTCCTTCTACCAGGTCCATTGAAAGCTGCTGCCACCAGAAGGTGTGGCCCAGACTCAGGGTGGGCCTTCGAACCTCCAGTGAGCCAGTCAAGAAATATTGCTCACAGGCATGCCAGCTGTTTGGATTTTACTGAATTCTCCATGTGAACGAGTTGACAAGCTAGATTAACCATCACAATCACTCTGTGCTTCCTGTGGATGCCATGTAACACACCCCCTTCCCCCACTGCCACAAAACCTTCCCTGCTATGGCAGATTGCACCCTCAAACTGTGAGTCAAAATAAATCCTTGTCAGCCATTTTGTCTTAGCCATGAGAACAGTAGCTAACAGAGCCCACTTGGCACTGAAACTGCGATACGGCATAAGGCTCAGACTCAAGTTCAAGTTATAAGATTTAGACCATTGTGGTGGTTTGAAAGGAAATGGTCCCTATAGGCTCACAGGGAGTGGTACTGTAAGGAGGTGTGGCCTTGTTGGAGGAAGTGTGTCACTGGGGATGGGCTTTGAGGTCTCAAATGCTCAAGCCAGGCCCAGTGTGGCACCCTCTTCCTGCTGCCTACCGATTCAGATACAGACCTCTCAGCTACCTCTCTAGCACCATGTCTGCCTGCATGCCACCATGCATTCTGGCAGGATGAGACTGGCCCTAACCTCTGACCTGTACGCCAGCCCCAGTTAGGTGTTTTCCATAAGAGTTGCCATAGCTGTGGTGTCTCTCCACAGCAGTAGAACATGAACTAAGACAACTAATATATTCTGGGCCACTCTGATCCAATCTCTCCATTCCAAGGGCCTTATCTCTGTCAGAACTGACAGATGAGGACCCTAAAGACCCTTCAAGTTGTAAGAGCCCCCAAAACCAAGGGTGCCCCAGCATCCCATGCCTTGGAAGGCGACACCCAAATCACTCGCGAGAAACGGTCTCGATGCAATAACACAAGGACTTCTTTATTCCAGAATTCTGGGTTCCACAGCTGTACACCGCGCAGGGTTAGAGGACTGTGGACCGGAGTGTCGAATTGCGACAGCTTTTATAAGTTTACAACAAAGCCCGTGAATCACAAACCAATCATTTCTTAGCATGGAGAGCTCGCAAAATGCGAGCTAATCGATTTGTACCACTCCATAGTTTTAGGCCAATCAGTTTAAATTATCAGAGCCCGTGTTCAGTGGACCAATTAGTTTCCTATTTTCTTGAATGTCTATAGCTGCGTGAACTCCTGGATAGGGGTAATGGCATAAGCAGTTTACAGAAGCAAGATAAGCTTAGCCCATTTCCAGTTATCCTACGGGGCCAGGATCACCTATTCAAGGCCTCTCTGCTAGCTCCAAACAAAGGGCGGGCTCTGGAATGTGACCTTTTATCTAGTTTCTAACAAAGAGCACAAAGAGTGGGCTCTGGAATATGAAGTGTTTGGGGCTCCTTAGAAGGCTGGAGTTAGGCTGTATTTTCTATTCTTTCAAAGTCAGAAGCGTCTCATCCCATGTGCATGTTGTCTGATGAGGTTTTACTTAACAGGTATGAGTATACATGCTTGTGTGTGTGTGTATGTGTGTGTGTTGTGCACACACGTGTGTGTGGATGCCCATGTGCCTGTGTGGGGAGGTTAGAGAAAGACAGTGCATGTCCACCTTTGTCAGTCTCTGCCTCATTCCACTGAGGCAGGGTCACTCCATGCGCCTGGAGCCAGGCCAGCAGCCAGCAAGCCCCAGGACGCTCTGCTTCTGCTCTCACAAGGCGAGGTTACAGGTGAGTATAGGCGGAGTGCTGCCAAGATCCTTCATGTGTGCTGGCATCTAAACTCGGGCCCTCACACTTGTGTGGCAAGGGCTGTCATCCACGAGCTGTCTCCCTAGCCCTCACGGCTGGCTCATCTTGTGCAGCCTTAGAGGAGATGGTAACTGCCCTTCTACGGTAACCAACCTTCTCCATGTGCAGAGGAGCATGCCAGCTGGGGAGTCCTATACGGTCGTGGAGCTGAGAATCCTGGCTCCACATGCTCTGTTAACACGGCGGGTGACTTCATAGCTCCAGCAACATCGCCAGCTTCTCATAAGCTCCAGTATCTGAGGCTTCCAGGAACCTCTGCGAGGTAGGGAGACTGTTGGCAGGGATGCTTCTGCTCGCTTGTTATTACTTTGCTTTAAGCAAAATTCCATCAGCGAGATTTTGCTCTCCCATGTCTCTAGCAGCTCAAACAGCATGTGTCGGTAACAAGTTGTTTCTTCCTCTCCTGAATATTGTAATGAGAACCGTTCTTCCAGGGAGCCAGATATTGCAATTACTTAGCAAAAAAAGGGGGGGGGGGCAGCCATGTGTCTGATGACTAAACCAGCTTTACCTATGTGTCTGCCTTTCTATTCTGGGAATGGACCAGTGCGTGCTGTGTGTGGAAAACAAAGTCTACATGTGCTCGCAAAATGCATCCCCGCGTGGCTGTTCCCAGGACTACACAGCAGAAGGAGTCTTTAAGAGATGGAAGGAAGGCAGAGCTATGGCTCAGTGGTTAAGGGAACTCGGTACTCTTCTGGAGGGCCCAGATTCAATTCTCAGCACCCAGATGGTGGCTCACAACCATTTGTAACTCTAGTTCCAAGAGATCTAAAGCCCTCTTCTGGCCTCCATAGTACACATGTGGGCAAAACACCCAGAGAGCTGGAAGGAGAGATTTTTCTTTCCTAATGACTGTCTGCTGGCTAGCCTTAGGATGTGAAGGGTATAAGAGCCCCCTTACAACCTCCTCTACAGCCTCCTTGTACTGAGAGCAAACAGAGGTGGGAGGTAGGGTGGAGAGAAGGGGCAGGGGTAGACACAACCTCTGGGTTTGTCATATCTCCCCTTCTAAGACAGAAACAAAAGCATCGGCCATACATCACCAAAGTGCCTGTGCCTGCGGTGGACAGAGTCCAAGACTCAGTATCCCTGAGTGGTAGGGATACCAGGCAGGAAGGCAAACCAAGAGACAGAGACTGAGATGGGGGGGGGGGGTTGGGAGGAGAGAAAGAGAGGGGGGAAGAAAGAAGAGATTGGCTTGTTTTACTGACAGTGGCAGGCTATGTTTGTTCTGTGTGCATGTGTGTGAGTGCGTATGTGCGTGTGTGTGTGTGTGTGCATGTGTGTGGGAGACCAAACTGTGGGAAACCAGACTTTCAACAGCTCTCACCTTGAGAGTCCACTGACTTTGCGGTTGACAGCTGAACCACTCCCTTCTTCACACAAGGCTGATCAACTCCTTCTTATTCTGGTCAAACACCTGGGGTTGTCTAGGTGGAACCAGCATTCCAGAAAAGCTGCTGGATGCCACAGCCAGCATCTGCCCCGATGACCTTTCCTCCTTCTGTGCTTCTAGCGTCCCCCTCAGCCCCTCCCTAATTCCTCTCTGGTGCATTCAAAACCAGGAGTGTTGCTTTTCATTAAAGAAGCCTTGACAAGACACCCCTTTTGCTTGGCCTCACTTTTCTTTCCTGCCCATTTCTATTTCAGGCCGGTCCTCCTCGACTCGACTCCCTGAATAACTAGGTCCCACGGGACGGGATAAGAGTGTGTGTGTGTGTGTGTGTGTGTACACACCGTGTGTGTGCACACATACTGTGAGTAGATATGCCGGCATGTGCACAGGGTTGCAGCACTGACAGACTATCCAGTCTTTGGGCTGCTGGGACAAACTTCCTGTGAATGGACAGAAAGTCTAAGTGACTCTACAGAGCTTTGGGGAAGCCTGGCATTTTTGCCATTGTGGCTTAGAAGGGACATATGTGAGCAGGCCAATTCTTTTGGGAAGTTGTTTTGATGCCTCAGAGTGCTTGGAAAGTCCCTGGATCCTCACTGTGGGGAACTGAGGTCTCTGTCCCTGGTGTTTGATAGACAGGAGCCAGGGGGCTCTGTGCGTGAGTTAGCTGTTAAACTCCTCACAGGGGATCTTCCCACCCTGGCTCTCAGCAAAGGCCTCCCCAGCCTTACCTGCTGTAAAGTACGGTTTAAATTCCCCAAATAGGTGTGCATTTTTGTTTTGTTGAATGTATTTATTTGTGCAGCTTTTCCAGTTTTTATACCCAGGTTGACTTTTGGTTCATTGAGAAGTAAAACTTAAAAACCAGAAACTCCTTTCCCTCCCTGTGGGAAATCCCAAAATTGTACACTGGCCTCTCAGCCAAAGTCTTTGGTTTTAATCAGATCAGAAAGCTGCTCAGACTGTAGGTAGGGGATATATATGCAGGTCCGTTCGTGGAGTGCCCACCTAGCATGCTTGAAGCCCTGGCTTTGATCCCAGCACTGCCTAACCTGAGGGTGACAGCGCATGCCTATAATGCTGCACCTGGAAGGTGGAGGCAGGAAGATCAAGGGTCCGAGGTCACGCCATGGCTACATAGAGTGAGTTTGGGGCCAGCTTGGTCTACATGTGATCCTATCAAGAAGGAAGAGGTAGAAGGAAGAGGAAGAGTAGGGAGAGAAAAATGAGGGGCAAGAGGGGGGAGGGGAAGAGCAGGGAGAGGAAGGGAGGGGCAGGGCGAGAAGAGGGGAAGAGGGAAGAGGGAAGGGGGGAGGGGGAAGGGCCGGGGCCGGGAGAGGAAACTGGGGAGAGGAAGGCAGAAAGGACATCTTTTATCCCCACACTAGCCAGCACTCTGAAGTCAGAGGCAAGTGGGTTTCAGTGAGCTCCAGGCCAGCCAAGAAAAACCACATAGGTACACCCCGTTTTTTAAACAAACTAATTAACAAACAGAAGCAGTGGCACTTACTGAGGAGACAGAGACAGGCAGATCCCAGGGCTTGCCGGCCAGCCTAACTTACTTGGAAAGAACCAGGCCAGTGAGAGATTCACTCTCTAAACAACGGTGGACAGACATCCGAGGTTGTCTTCCAAACTCCACACAGACATGTACACACGTGCTCTGGAACCCACCTGTAAACACAGATTGTTTAAAAGTAAGTAACCTTTCTGTGCAGAACACATTACTACTTCCTCTCCTGTCCCAAATGAACTGCCTACTCATCTGCTGGCCTGCAGAAGTGGGGTAAGGGGTCACACCCACCACGTTCAGCAGCCCCGAGTGCCCCATATCTGGGCCACAATCATGGCCCGGAAGGAGATAGTAACTGTTTCCGGCTTGCACATGGTAACGTCCCTATTCCCTGCTGCATGAAATCAGCCACCAGTGGGGCCCAAAGGTGAGCCTGGCAGGCTTCTGGGAGGACTGGATTTGGAAAGAACCTCATTACAGGGTCAGTGACCACGATACTCTGCAGATAGTCTACAGACCGCAGTCTACTAACCTCCAGCCCAGGAACTGACTGTGTGATAGACACTCAAGTGCTACACTCCAGCAGCCACTGCAAGGACAAACAGCTGCGATGAGTTTGCCACAGTAAGGCTAAGGGCGGTTCGCACACAATCACTGATTTAAACACCAGCCTTACGTTTTGGGGTCCTCAGGCTCGTCCCCTCCTCTGACCAACTGGACACATATGCAAGAGTCTCTGTGGCCTCTTTCAGGTTTGTCAATTAGCCACAACGTCTCAGAAGACTCCTAACGAGTGCTATGTTCACTATTGCAGAGACTGGAAGGCTGGCTCAGTGGATCAGTGTTTTCTATCCGGACATAAGGCCTGAGATCAGAACCCAATACCCACAGGAAAAAAATGAGGCATGGCCATACACTTGTGTAACTCCAGCATTGTGAGAGGGGCAATCTGACTTCCAGGCTCCATGTGAGACCCTGTTCTGAGAGAATAAGGCAGAGAATGATAGGACATCTGACATCATCTTCCAGGCTCTGTGTGTACACAAGCTCATATGTACACATACACACCAATGCACCACATTCATACATACTCACATACATGTACATATACATATACATGCATGCATACATACATATGCATGCAAACACACATACATGTACATACATACACATGCACATATGCACACTCACACACATGTACACTCTCACAATACACATACACTCATACATGCACACATGAAAACACATGCACGTATACCCATGTACACATATACACGCATGCTAATATACATGCACACACACATGTAACATACACACATGCTCATAAACATATACATATATACTCATACATGTGCACATAAGTACATACATACATACATATATACATGCTCTCACATACATACTTAAACACAACACTCACATGCACATACACACATACATGCATACACACATGCACATTCACATCCATGCATGCACACACACATGCATATACATATACTCACACATAGACACATTCACATGCATACACTCACATAAACACACATATGCACATATACATACCTATAGTCACACATATACACACACTCACACACTAGTAGCAAAAGGGTACAAATTAGAGCCAGAATAAGATCAAGTCTGAGATGGTCTCATACAATTTTCTAGTTCCTCTTCCCACACAGTCCTTGATGGTGCTGTGTTACAGATAATTCATGACAATATATGAGAAGAAGTCTGTGACCACTGAAGCTTACGGTGCCCAGTGTGGCAGGATTAGACCTCGAATTGCCCACAGGGGCAGACTTTCAGTTCCCAGCTCCTCTTGAGGTCAGGATTAGTTAGGTTTTTACTGCTAGGATAAAACGTTGTGATCAAAAGTAACTTGGAGAGGTGAGAATTTACTTCAGCTTATAGGTCCCCATCACGGTCCATCACTGAGGGAAGTTAAAGAAGGAATTCAAGACAGGAACCTGGAAGGAGAAGCAGAAGCCATGGAGAAGCACTGCCTACTGGCTTGCTCAGTCTGCTTCAAGGGGACCAACAGCCCAGGGGCATGGCACTGCCCACAGTGGGCTGGGACCTCCCTTATCCATCATCAGTTAAGACAATGCCCCACAGACTTATCTAAGGCCAGTCTTCTCAGCTGTGTCTAGGCTTGTGTCACGATGACAAAAACCAGCCAGCACATCAGGCTTCCTCTTGAGATCACTGTGCCTCAGTTTACCTACTTTTCACCATGTGACTCTCTCTACTCATGGATGCCCTGGTAACTGTAGGAAGCTGTGTGTGTCCCCTGTTATGTTCCTACTCTATCTGGCAGGACTTGAATAATTTAAATTTGACTAATGATTCTATTTTTATATTATCTCTCCTGGGACACTTCTACCCACTAATCTAGCCTAATCAGCAGATGACACACCTACTCTTCATTTAAGATTAATGTGCACATGTTAAAAAAAACCTTTAAATGACTTTGCCATCACCCTTTGGAAGAATTACTTGGAATATCTTGTAAGGTTTATTTTATGGTTGTGAGCCTAGCCTTTAACGGCTGAGCCACCTCTCCAGCCCGTAAGGTTTATTTTATTTGTGTGTATGTACCTCTCTCTCTCTCTCTCTCTCTCTCTCTCTGTGTGTGTGTGTGTGTGTGTGTGTGTGTCCCACATGCATGCAGTGCTCATAGAGGCTAGAAGAGGGCAGTGGATCCCCGGAGGCTGAGCTACCTGATGTGGTTTGGGAACCAATCCTCCGCAGGGGCAGCAGGAGCACTCAGAACTCTGAGCCATCCCTCCAGCCCACTCACAACACCTTTACAATGCAATGACTGGATTTTTAAAACCTAGGTGCCACTGTTTTCTTAAATGACCACTTTTATTTGAACAAAATTCAACTTGTTTCCCTAAAATAAATCCTCGATGAGTGCTTATTCTCTTATCGTGGCACCCTGGAACGTCGCTGTGGAGAGATCTCAGATTTTATTTCTCTTGTAGAAAGTCTGTGGTAAACAGCAAAAGAAGGGAGAGGGGGTTGGGAGGAAGGGAGGAGGTGGGAGGAGGGAGGGAATGCGGGAGGAGGTGGAAAACAGGAATGAGTCAGGACAAGGGATAATAATGTATAGGACAGGAAATGCTACAAAACGAGACTCACAATGTCAAATGCTATCTTTGAAATTTTCA